>NC_137964.1:32023713-32479864 GCF_963924665.1 Micromys minutus
ATCCCCACTCCCACCCCCAATGATCTGGAACTCTGCCAGGTAGAGGCTAGCTGCCCAGTCGCCTTTCAGAGATCTGCCTGTCTCTGCCTCCCCAGCACTGAAATTACACCCACTGCCACTGCTGCAGCTTTTACACAGTATGTAGGTTCTGGGGAGACAACTCAGGTCCTGGAATGTGTTAGGCAAGTGCCATACTGGCTGGTTCTGTGTCAACTTGACAAAAGCTGGAGTTGTCACAGAGAAAGGAGCCTCAGTTGAGGAAATGCCTCCTTGAGATCCAACTGTAAGGCATTTTCTCAACTAGTGATCAAGGGGGAGGGCCCAGCCCATTGTGGGTGGTGCCATCCCTGGGCTGGTAGACCTGGGTTCTATAAGAAAGCAGGCTGAGCAAGCCAATGGAAGCAAGCCAGTAAGCAGCATCCCTCCATGGTCTCTGAATCAGCTCCTGCTTCCTGACCTGCTTGAGTTCCAGTCCTCACTTCCTTTGGTGATGAACAGCAATGTGGAAGTGTAAGCTGAATAAACCCTTTCCTCCCCAACTTGCTTCTTGGTCCTGATGTTTATGCAGGAGTAGAAACCCTGACTAAGACAGATGCTTTACCACCTTTCCTCTGCCCTGTCTTGTTCTTTCATCTTATAACTATTATTTCTTTCTTTAGAACACACCCTTTATTATTATTATTATTATTATTATTATTATTAGAGTCTTAGCTGCTTCCTCCAGAGCAGTCCTGTTGACAAAAGATGAACAGAGGGCTCCAAATCCTTTAAGATTTTATATTTGAATGACAGGAATTGCTAAGGATATTTTATTTCATAGCGCACAGACGTGGACCACCTACAAGCCGAGATAAATTCCGGAGATTTAAGCAGGGGAAATGGGTGAGCGTCAGCTAGAAGACTTCAGGCCACTCTACACAGGAAATAAGAGAGGAACAGAAAAATGATTGTGAGCCCCCATGGTGCTTCAGATGAAGCTCTTAAAAGAGGACAATGAATGGCTATATCGGTGTGCTTATGCACAGAATAGACAAAAATCCAGATGACGACTTAATGTGACCAATTTCTCTGGGCACAGAGATTTCCCACAACCAGTGAGACATTGCTCCCTGAATTGGTGCGCTTGGCATATTTTTAGAACTGAAAATGTCTTGCTCAGGGGTGCTGTGGCTCAAAGGTGATTGCTTTGCTCTTCCAACTTAGTTTGCTCTCTCTCTTCCCCATTAGTGGGGTCTAAATAAGCCGTCTTTGAAAAATAGAGGGGTTTTGTGTGTGTGTGTGTGTGGTTTTTTGTTTGTTTGTTTGTTTTGTTTTCTTTTCTTTTTTTTTTTTTTCTTTTTTTTTTTTTTCTTTTTTTTTTTTTTTTTTTTTTTTTTTTTTGCACCTTCAAGAGCACAGTCCTCAGCTTGCTGGCTTTGTGGAGTAAAATCCGCTTCCAGCACAGAGAGGTAACACACCTGAGATTTGCTACCAGCCTTCCGCTCCACCTCCACCCTGCCTAACCAGGATATCTAAGGAACAAGAAATCATTGTGATTGACAATATTTACCTCAGCCCTTTTTGATAACAGACATGGGGCGAGGGGAATCTACCTTTCATGGCTAATTTTTGTGTTTAGTCTTTGTTTTCTGAGATACCCCACTGTCTCTCTAGTCAATAATTCAAGCTAATACAATGAGGGTATGTGATCTGAGCACCAGTCAGGTTTGTCTGTGTCTGTTACTGTGTTGCTATTGAGAGATAAAACACCCGGTGCTGGGGCTGGCGACACCTGGTCATCAGTTAAGAGCACTTGCTGCTCTTCCAGAGGACTTGAGTTGGATACTGGTACCCACACTGGGTTGCTCACAATCCCAGTAACTCCAGCTGCAGGAGACCTCACAGCCTCTTCTCGCCTCCAGGGCACCTGCACACACCCACACATACATACATAGCTTAAAACATTAAAATTGCTGGGTGGGTGCTGATGGCTCACACCTTTAATCCTGGTACTCGGGAGGCAGAGGCCAGCCTGGTCTATAGAGTGAGTTCCAGGACAGCCAAGGCTACACAGAGAAACCCTGTCTTGAAAACAAACAACAAAAGCAAAACCACTAAAATTAAAATTCTGTCTAAAATGATTGTTACCCTTACAGTTTAGATGGATTCTCTGCAAAGCCTTAACCAATGTGGAACGGGTGTTTTGTTTCTAGAACTGACTGGGAAGGATTGCTTTGAGCCTGTGTAAACTTTGGCAGCATTTAGCTCCTAGAAGGTGCTGTTGTAAGACCCCGAGGAGTCTTAGCTCAGGAGCTCGACCCACAGAACACAATTAAACGATAGACCACTGCAATGGCAAGAGGTTTTTATTCCATGTACTCGGGGTTGCTCATCCTTGCAGGGAGAGTCAACCCCGAACTCAAAAAGCACACCTCTTTTATACTTTTTTGTGAGGGGGGTGAAGTACTATTTTATCATTGGTCAGCAGTATAATTTTCAGAAAAAGGAAAGGAAGGGGGCAAAAATGGGCAGAAGCAACTTTGGCAGTAAGGTTGTTGACAATTTGCATTCTCCTTGGAATTCAGTACAGGGAGGGGTAGGGGAGCTGTTCCTAAAGCAGCCATTTTTGTTTTGTTTTAGCTTAGTCAGCATAGCCTGACCTGTCTATTACAACTTTTTTTTTTACATTTTCAGAACCTTATTTATATATTTCAAAACTTTGAGGGGTTTTGTCCTTGTTTTGTTTCTCAGAATTGGGTGATTAGAGCATGAGTTAACTATGACATACGTCAGGACCCTATCTAGGGCTTTCTAGAGGCCAGGTGGCAATCAGTCAGTATATTCTGTGGGTTCTTTTCTGAGAATTACTCTAGGCCATTGTTTTTATATGTCTGGCACAGGCGGCATCTCATAGCCTTGGGATGACTGGAAAGTCTGTGAGTCTGACTTTAACCATTTCTCTGTCTTTAGGGTCTCACATTCTAAGAACGGGGTATTTTGGAAAAGTCTGAGCCCCTAAACACTTTGTTTTTTTTACATCAGTGCTATCGGCAGTTGGTTTTTCTCCGTCAGTGGAGGCCAGGTTCATTTCCTTGCTACGTAGTGTTGTAAACGGAGCGGCTAGCACAAGCGAAGAGGAGCCTCTCAGTTGACTGTGGTATCATACCAGAAACAGCCGCCTAGTCTGGCGAGAAGTGAGCAACAGATGACAGCCACACCAGAGGGACAGGGTCACACAGGGTGTGAGTGCAGAGGTGGGGCTCACAGAAGTTACAATGGAATGGTTCTCCATCCCCTGACAGGAGTTGCTTCTGCAGTGAACCCCATCTTGGATGCGATCATTGACCGTTGAGGTTTGGTCTTTTGCTTCGTACTGTAATGCTACATGTGGGCCCCAAGACCTGGTTGGCCCAGAGATGAGAGTCTGCATGTAGACCCAAAGTGATGCTATGTGACCTTGCCCCCCAAGTTATCTCTGATTGGTAAATAAGGATGCCTACAGCTTGGCAGAATTAAGATAAGCAAGGCTTGGGCTGGAGAGATGGTTCAGCCGTTAAGAACACTGACTGCTCTTCCAGAGGTTCTGAGTTCAAATCCCAGCAACCACATGGTGGCTCACAACCATCTGTAATGGGATCCAATGCCCACTTCTGGTGTGTCCGAAGACAGCTACAGTGCACTTCTATATAATAAAATAAATAAATCTTAAAGAAAAAAAGATAGGCAGGGCTTGATGCTCCCAGTGGGGACATCGGAGGGAGAAGAATATTCAGGAGGAAGAGAGAGAGACACACACACCGTGGGTTAGGAGTTAAAAAAAACAAAATGTAGCCACGAAGGCTGGATAATTGGAGTTAAGAGCAGCCCAGAGGAAACACAGTAATAAGTGGGGGTTATCTATATGAAAGTGGATTCTGACAGCGTGGAGGGCAGGTACCCACCCAGTTCTTGTGCCCATTTAAACTTATTGTAAATAATACAAGTTGTGTCTTTTATCCAGGAACTGAATGATCAAAGGCCGGGTAGAAACCCTGGAAGGGGATTAGCAATTGACACCACAGTGAACCCCCTCACAGGGATGCTGCCCTTATTCCCTCCCCACCCCCTGCCCCCCTCAAAACATCAAGACAGAATAATAGTGATAGCAAATATGTATGTAACTAGTTTATGTACTGATTAGGATATCATCACTGTGTTGGTGATCATTCTAGGGTGTGTGGTCATGTGAATAGGTACAGATCATGTGTTTGAATTCTTGGCCCATAGGGAGTGTGGCACTATCAGGAGGTGTGACCTTTGCTGGAGGCAGTGTGTCACAGTGGGGGCGGGCTTTGAGGTCTCCTATGCACAAGCCACACCCAATGTGGCACACGCGCTCTTCTGCCTGCCACATCAAGATGTAGAACTTTCGGCTCATTCTCGAGCACCACGTCTGTCTGCATGTCACCACGCCCTCGCCACCACACTCTCGCCATGATGATAAGGGGCCAAACCCCTGAACTGTAAGCCAACCCCAATGAAATATTTTCCTTTATAAGAGTTGCCGTGGACATGGTTTTTCTTCACAGCAACAGAGCCCCGAGACAGGATACTCCTTTCTACTTATTATTTTTTAAGCTGTTAAACCGTGTGTCCTGTTAAGCCAGCTAGTGTTTAGTATCACATGACTTGATTCGGTGACTGAGTTAACCACACAGGCTTCAGTAAGCATGTGCTGTGAGTTTCATACGATGGCAAAACTGCCTAACAGTGTGTTGACGTGGAAACGCCTAGTTTCTTTGGACAGTCAGTTATGTCACATGATAGGGCACACAGGTAGGAGGGTGTCGTAGTAAAGCAGACACAGGTTGAAAGACCGTTTTCCTGAAGCAGACACATAAAAGGATGCTTGATGAAGGAGTTTAATAAATATGACCCCTCGGACAGTGGGAGAGGAGCACTGCTTTGGTTGGCATCTCCTCGTTCTTCTTCGCTAATGGCACACAGGTATTGGTTCGCCTTACATAGTGTTGTTGGCCTCAACTTGTGGTAACGCTGCCATTGAGAGAAACTCACCAAAGGACTGTTCATGAGGTTCCCAAAGTGCCTGCTGCTTCCTCAGCCTCAGGCCAGTTGGTGAGCCTGCCAGGTGTCTGCCTGCCCTGGTTGGTGTCCGTGCCTAATGTCGCCTGCAGAGAGGACTGGTAATATTTGGTGTTTGCTATGGGACTGAACCACTGAGAGAGACAATGGAGCTCACCCCCAGTGAAGTATCACTGAACAGGTCCACTTCCCCATATCCTAATAATTTTTCTCTTCCACTCCCTCTGCTGGGTGGTGGGCTAGAGGAGAGGCTGAACCCTTATTAAAAGTAGGTTGCAAAAAGATGTATGCTTACAGTGTGTTTCTAAAAGCATGTCACCTTGTGCACACGGAAGTCTCCAATATCACTGTCATGGGGGCTCTCCATCTCTGGATGAAGCACTGTCAGATTCGGACGGTGACAATGACTAAAGATGTTCACCGTCCAGATGAAACGCAACCGATGTTCATACCCAAGATGGATGTGGAGCTGAGAACCAGAAAGGCACAGAGCGCGTCTCTCAGCCGCTGTGCCTGGATCGTTGCATAATGATCTTCGTTCCTACCTGTGTACTCAACAAAAACATAATAAATTATGGAGCTGAAGCCAGGCGTGGTGGTGCGTGCCTTTATTTATTTATTTGGTGCATGCTTTAATCCCACCCAGCACTTAGGAGGCAGAGAGAGGAGGGTCTATGTGAGTTGAAGCAGCCTGATCTACCTGGGACAGCCTGGTCTACCTAGAGAGAGCTCGCTGAAAAGGAAGAGAGGAAAGGGGAAAGAGAGGGGGAGACAGACAGACAGACCGGACTCAGATCGGAGTTGGGAACAGAAAGCCTTTACCTGTTTTCAAAAATCAAGAAACAAACTAAAACAGAATCACAAACATTCCCTGTGAATTCCCTCTCTCCCATATTCCCCAACCATGATGTTTGGGTTCGTTCAACCCCACTCCTAGACTTAGTGATCAGCCTGGCATCCAGTCGATCAATTTATCAAAATAAATACAAGGTTTCCTATGGCTTTACTCACTTAGCAGGACAAAGATGTTTAAAGGTGACCATTGACTATTCCCTGACACAGAAAATGCATTTACAGCCCTTCTCCCTAGCTCAGAAAATCCCCAGCAGGCTAGGTGGCACACCCATTTAATCCTAGTACACTGGAGGCAGAGGCCAGCCTGGTCTACATAGTGAGTTCCAGGATAGTCAGGGGTACACAGAGAAACCCTGTCTGGAGAAACCAAAAAAAAAAAAGAATAAATGAAGGAAGTCCTACCAAAGCTGCATCACTCAGCCCATGTGCCAGGGGTCGGACGGCTCTCCTAGGCTGCAGTGAAGCATCAATTCAGACTCATGGTGAGCTAAGGAGAGAGCTGTGGCTGCCCATGCTGGCACGGCCGTGTTTAGGTTGTGCATGTTTGAGCTCTTCCGTAAAGAGAACGTACTATGTAAATATACTATTTAAACAAAAATATTGCTTTACATTTACCTAAGAACACAAATTTGAGAGAGTTGTTTTCTTACTGCGCTGAGTAATGTACAACAGAGACTGAGGTATGCAAGAATTGCCCATGGCGGTTTGAATATCCTTGGCCCAAGGAGGGCGTGGCCTCTTAGGTGTTACCTTAGTGGGGCGGGTGTGGCCTTGTTGGAGTGGGTGTGGCCTTGTTGGAGTGGGTGTGGCCTTGTTGGAGTGGGTGTGGCCTTGTTGGAGTGGGTGTGGCCTTGTTGGAGTGGGTGTGGCCTTGTTGGAGTGGGTGTGGCCTTGCTGGAGTGAGTGTGGCCTTGTTGGAGGAAGTGTGTCACTGTAGGAGTGCTCTTGGAGACCCTCCTCCTAGCTCCCAGGAAGACAGACTTCTGGTTGCTTTTAAATCAAGATGTAGAACTCTCACCTTCTCCAGCACCATGTCTGTCTGGACATGGCCATACTTTCTGCCGTGATGATAGTGAACTGCACCTCTGAACCTGTAAGCCAGCCCCAATTAAATGTTGTCCTTTCTAAGAGTTGCCTTGGGGGACTGGAGAGATGGCTCAGCAAGTTAAGAGCACTGACTATTCCAGAGGTCTTGAGTTCAATTCCCAAAAACCACATGGTGGCTCACAACCATGTGTAATAGGATTCGATGCCCTCTTCTGTGTCTGAAAAGAGCAACCATTATCATAGCAGAAAGCATGGCAGTGTCCAGGCAGGCCAGCTAGGAGGGTCTCCAAGACCACCCCGTACATTGACACAATTCCTCCAACAAGGCCACACCCACTCCAACAAGACCACACCCACTCCAACAAGGCCACACCCACTCCAACAAGGCCACACTCACTTCAATAAGGCCATCCTCCAGTGTACTTATGCAAACCCTAACTGGCTTACATCACAGAATGTTACCTAAGCCACCAGGCCTCCTTAGAAGACTATTTTGAGAGCTGAGAAGTTGTTTCAGTGAGTAAAGGTGCTTGCCTTCAAGCCTGACGGCCTGAAATAGAGCCCATACGGTAGAGAGAACCAATTCCTGCAAGACATCATCTGATTTCCATGTGTGTACCATGGCGCTCCCCCCACACACACACGTACACACGAACACATAAATGAATAATGGGTAGGACAGGCTGGCCTGGGACTCAGAGATCCTCTGCCTCTCCATCCTGAGTGGTGGGATTAAAGGCATGTGTGCCACCACCACCTGGTAAGACGTGATTTTTTTTTTTTTTTTTTTAAATAGAAGAGTGTTTGTTTTTTATAGAGCACAAACTCCAGGTTCTTTTTGGGGGAGTGAGACAGGTCTGGTCTGTGAAGCTCCTCCAGATCACGGTCCTCCTAACCCAGGCCTCACAAGCAGGAGGATTATAGCCACGTGCAGCCAGGGCCAGCCTCAGCCAGGCTTCCGTTTACACAGCTTGCTCTCAGCCTTCGCCCGTCTCCCGTACTGACTCCTCACTCCATAGAGACTGAGCCCCCACCATCCCTGCTAAATCCAACCGGAAGGGAAAGATAAGGAAAGACCGACACATACTTCTTGCTGCTAAATGCTCTCGAGTATTTGGACTCCCATTCCATACTCGGCACACAGGTCAGAACTGGCTCAGGTCAGCTGGCCGAGGTGGAACAAAGACTTCATTCTGTCGTAAATGGCGCAGAACAGAGGAAGGAGAATATGGAACCCTGCGGTCAATTTTTGCCCAATGTGTTCTCCCTGTCCAGCCCTCCTCAGCCCCAAAGAGTTAAAGGCTAGTTCCAAAAGAGAAGAAATATTATATGCACAGAAGCATTTACTGTGAGTCCACTCCATGGAACTTGGTTAGGGACTAAATATGTTTATTTTTTTCTCTCGATACGTACTTACTGTTTTGTTCACATATTTGTATTTTTTAAGTTTACTCTTACTCATATCTGTATGTGTTTCTGTGTCTAGGGGCCCACAGAGACCAGGAGCAGGTGTCAGAGCCCCTGGATCTGGAGTTATATGACATGTGAGCCACCTAATGTGGATTCAGAACCAAACACCAGTCCCCTAGAGCAGTGGTACATACTCTTAACTGCTGGGCCATCTCTCTAGCCCCAGGCTAGATGCTGTTTTTTTTCCTGGCGGTGGGGGTGGGGGGTTATGGGACAGAGTTTGCCATCACTGTGTAGACCAGGCTGGTCTTGAATTTGTAGAGACCCATGTGTCTGCCGCTTCTTCCTGAGGTATTAAAGATGACCACCATTGTGCCTGTTTATTTTGAGATAAGGTCTCACTTTTATAACCCCAAATGTCTTCCAACCAGGAACCTTTCTACCTACACCTCTTAAGTAGCTGGGATTACAGGTGCCTGCCACATTCCTGGCTTTATTTTATTTATTTACTATTTTGGGGTTTTGTTTTTGTTCTGTTTTAGCCAGGAATTCAAGAGATAGATCAAGCTGGCCTCGAACCCACAAAGACATGCCTGATTCTGCCTCCTGAGAACCCGAATTAAAGGTGTATACTACCATACCTGGCTTACTTGTTTTATATGTTTTTTTTTTATTTTTCACTTCCGTTAATTAATTTTTGTTTTTAAGATGGGATCTCACCACAAAATCTTGGATACCAGATCAGGCTATGTCGTTCAGGCTAGTCTTGAGCTCCCCCAGATCTTAGATTCTTAGTAATGAGATGAAAGGTGTGTTGCCCAGCTATTTTCTTTTTAATCGTAAGAACTTGTATTTCTTATAGTGCTTTCCTTTGGGAGTTAGTGCTAAGAAGACTGCAGTCATACAGGAAGTCACTTAGTATTCAAGAACATTCCATTGAATGAGCGCTGCTACTACCCACTGTAGAAAGAACATCTTGTGTGTTGTATGGATGCATCACCTGTCAATCAAAAATCCTCTGGCCTATAGGAAAGGGTAGAACAGAAGGTGGTACATCCGGGAAGCAGAAAGATTTCTGGGATAGAGCCCGGCAGGAGATTCGGCTGGGAAGATGTCAGGAGACAGACGCATGGTACCTGAGCATGGGTAACCAGCCACGTGGCGGAATGTAGGCCAAAATAAATGTATTTAAGTTATGATCTAGTCAGGGGAAATGCTAGCTAGATGGCCAAAGTATTTGTAAATATGTTTTAAGTCTGAGTCTTATTTCTGGGAGGAAGAACAGGGACCTGACCTCTGCAAGTTGTTAAATAAAAACCAAACAAACAAAAATAAACCAAGACACAGAAAAGACCAAGTCATTACGCCAAGGTATCGGTAAACCTCAGTTGTCCCATGAGAGCGTGTCTGGTATCGGCAGGCCCGCTGGTGTCCCTTCGCAAGTGGGAGCAGCTGCAATGGTGTTTGAGTAGGAATGCCTCTGAGCTATGTGCATCTGTAGTTCAAGTTCCAGGCTAGCCTGAGCTACATAGTAAGACCCAGGATTTAAAACAAAAAACAAACAAACAAACAAACAGTGCTGGAAGGATTAGAGCTCTGAACTGGCTCCTCCTCCAGAGGACCTGAATTTGGCTCCCAGCATGCACATGGTATGGTTTTCACAATCACCCGCAAATCCAGCTCCAGGGAATATGGCGCCCTCTTCTGGTCTCCATAACACCTGCACTCACATGCACATACACACAGACACAATTAAAAATAACAGAGATAGGAACTGGAGAGTTGGGTCAGCGATTAAGAACACTTGCTGCTCTTGAAGACCCAGGTTCAAGTCCCAGTTCCACAGGGTAGTTCCTGTTCAGAGATTTGATGCCCTCTTCTGACCTCTGTGGACACTAGGCACACACATGATGCCCATAACATGTATACAGGCAAAAACACACATAAATTGACTACATCTAATTTTTAAAAATAAAAATAATGGTTTTTATCTATCTTTTTTTCTTGCTTTTAAGGCAGTTTCTCTGTGCTGCCCTAGTTGTCCAGGAACTTGTTCTGTAGACCAGGATAGCCTCAAACTCAGAGATCTGCCTGCTTCTGCCTCCTGAGTGCTGGGATTAAAGGTATGAGCCACCATGCCCAAAGTCCTCAAGAACACATATCTAATCACATGTGCTCATCTCCTGCCTTCAACGTCTTGTTCTCTGTGCCAGTATCTGCTTTTAGGCCTCCAATTCACATCCCTCAAAACATGGCACATGCCAAGCTTCTCCTTCTGTCTGTTCCCAACCGTGTGTACCCTGGGGAGATAGAGCCCAGATCTGTCACAAGGGGACCAGGGTGTGGGAATGCTGTAACACTCAGTCCCTATCCATTTCTTTGTAAAAGATGGAATTATTTTTATTTTACTATTTATGTCTGAGTGCCTGCTTATACCCATGCTCACCGCATCCATGCTTGGTGCCCATGAAAGCCAGAGAGGGTGTTCCGTTGCCTAGAACTGGAATTATAGGAGACTGCGAGCCCCGAGACCAAACCTGGGTCTCCTGAAAGACCAACCAGTGCTCCTAACAAACAAGCCATCTCTCCAGCACCCTGCCCCTGTTTTCCAAGTACTTGACCTAGTCATCTCTTGCCTTGGAAAGTTCCCTTAAGTCAGCAGGCTGCCGGGATTACCTGAGTTTCCAGCCCTGTCGAGAGATCCCATCAGATGAATGCTTCCTGGCTCCCACCCCTCCAGCCACCGTGGACAGTTTCCAACACTGCAGATGCCCAGTGCAGAGCTGCTGGCCAACGTCGTATAGCTTTGCCAAATCAGGTCACTGAACAGTCTAAATCTTCTGTGTTCTCTATCTCTCGAAGGTTTTATTTTTCCCCCTCTTTTTGGTCTGATTGGTGCATTCAAAATCATCCATTGGAGTCGCTATAGACAGACGTTAGAAGCAAGGCCTCAAGGCTGATTGCTGTCCATTCACAGAAAGCGATGTGAACCCCATCCCTGCAGGTTCCCAGGATTGCAGTCTAGGCCAGTTATGACCGATTCCTTCTCTCCCAAGGACACTTGACAGGTGACCTTAGAAGTTGTGTGACTATATCATGAACCTCCCAGAGCCTTGTTTCCCCATTAGTAAATAATAAATCCATAGTTAAAATAATGTAGTACCAATAAAATTTCTAGAATATTCTATTTGCGTGTTGTTCCATTAGAGGTGACCTGTGTGTAGTAGCAGATATTATTTTGTATGCGTGACCGTAATGGCCATCCCATCTGAGATCTACGTTCACATCCCATCCCGGTGCTCCCTACTGTACACTGGCAGAAGCAACAGGCAGTAGGCCTGGATTTTATTATACATATCGGCAACCACTTTTATAAACCATTCCTGGGATGCTCAAGTTTGGGTCTAGACCGTGTCTCAGAGGCCTGACCTAGCCTTTGGCACTATGGAAGACAACAGAACCTTAAGAAATCATGGCCTAGACGGTGACTCGTGTGACTGTGGGTTGAGTCTGAAGGGGTCATGAAGCCATGATCTATTTCTTTCCCCATCATTTTGATGAGAACTGGCTTCCTCTCCCACACACGAGCTGCCCACAGATCTTGCTTAAAATGTAGATGGCAGATGGGTTATAAAAGCATTCTTGGCTAGCATGCCTAAGGTCGTGGGTTCAATCCCCAACACTGCAAAAAAAAAAAAAAAAAAAAAAAAAAAAAAAAAAAAAAAAAAAAACAGATTCTAAATCAGCAGATCTAGGCTGATGTTTTGTACCTGCCCTGGCTGTCCTGTTTTTTTTTTTGTACCTGTCCTAGCTGTCCTGGAACTTGCTTTGTGTTCCAGACTGGTCTTAAACTCACAGAGACCCACCTGCCTCTGCCTTCTGAGTTGCTTGAATTGTCATGCACTGCCACGCCCGGCTAATTTATTTTTTTTTTAATTTCTAACCATCTCCCAAGTAATATGGACATTCTGACCTACAGACACACTTTAAACTGCAAAGTTTTGTTAAAGTATGATTTATAGAACATAAAATTCGCTCACTCTAAGTGTAGAATCTGATCTTTTAAAAAACATCTTTCTTTAGTAATTTGTTCTATGTGTATGAGTACACTGTAGCTGTCTTCAGACACACGAGAAGAGGGCATCGGATACCTTTCCAGATAATTGTGAGCCACCATGTGGTTGCTGGGTCTTGAACTCAGGACCTCTGGAAGAGAAGCCAGGTCTCTTAACCGCTGAGCCATCTCTCTAGGCCCTAGAATTTGATGCTTTTTTTTTTTTAATTATTTTACCTTTTAATTACATGTGGGTGTGCATGTGAGCACAGAATCCGGGAGAGGGCTGCAGGTGCCCCACAGGTGACAGGTGGCTCTGAGCTCCCAACAGGTGCTGGGAACTAAACTCCGTATGCTCTGCAAGAGGACCCCACACTCCCCACTAAGACATCTCTCCAGCCCTGGGTCCAGTGTTTTTTAGAGCATTCACTAAGTTCTACAACTACCACTCTGAGCCAGTTTGGGCGTGTTTTCATAACCCAAACAGATCTCTTATGGCCGTTGGGAGTGGACACCGATGCTCGCCGTCAGCCCCAGCCCCTGCTTTACTTCCTGTCTTCATAATTTTCCTCTTTCCAGACCATTTCGTATAAACAAACTCACACAGTGTTCGGTGTTGTGAGTCTGGCTTGTTTCACGGAGAGTCACGAATTTGAGATTGGCTGCTGTCAGACTGAGGGTTGTCACTTAATTCCTCCTTGTTTCTGGCTTTAGTGCAGACAGATCATTCTTTATTCAGCTGTTGGCAAGTTACCAGACATGGGGTTGATTCGGTATTTTAAACATTTGTTTTTACTTCTGTATGTGTCTTCGTAGAGGGATATATGCGAGGGAACGCCATGTGTGTGTGGGAGCTTGCGGAGGCTAGAAGGGGCCTTGGATATCTTAGAGTTGGAGTTACAAACAATTGTGAGTCACCCAGTGTGGGTGCCGGGAACCATCCCTGGGTCCTCTGGAAGAGCAGCAAACGCCCTTAACCTCTGCGCCATCTCTCCAGCCTCTGGTTGCATATTTTGAGCCATAGGGGCGATACTTCTGGGAAGAGCTACACACAAAACTGTGTGCAGGCATTCCCATGTCTCTGTGGACCAACGGCTGGTAGAACAAGATGGGGTGTTACCCATGCTGCTATACTGAGTTCTCTGGACCAGAGACATGGTCTCATTCTGTTAAGCAGCTCTATTTCTTCTAAGTCGGGGCTTTTGGTCTTTGCACTGTTGCTACTTTAAATCAAATCCTTCTTTTCTAGGCTGAAAGGATGGTTCGGTGCGTAAGAGCATCCACTGCACAAGAATAAGGACCCGAGTCTGGATCCCTAGAATTCTTGTGCCAACAGCGCTGGGAGAGAGGAGAGACTGGCTGATCCTGGGAGCTTGCTGGTTAGTCAGCCCTATAGCCAAAATGCTGAACATCAGGTTCAGTGAGAGACTCTGCCTCAAGAGGATAAGAGGACAGCCATAGAGAGGGACACCCAATGTCTTGGTCTGGCAGCTGCGCACAGGCACGTGGCCATATGTTCCTGCACACGCATGCATGCCCATACATGTACCCCATTGTGATGGCTTGCATGTGCTCAGCCCAGGAAGTGGCACTATTATTACTTCTAATAAAAGTGTGTCCTTGTTGGAGGAAGTGTGTCACTGCAGGGATGGGCTTGGAGACCCTCCTCCTAGCTGCCTAAGGATGTTCAGTCTGTTCCTTGGCTTCCTTCGGATGAAGATGTAGAACTCTCAGCTCCTCCTGCACCATGCCTGCCTGGGTACTGCCATGATCTCATCTTGATGATAATGGACTGAATCTCTGAACCTATAAACCAGCACCAATTAAATGTTGTTATTTTTAAGACTTGCTTTGGCCATGGTTTCTGTTTACAGCAATAAAAACCTAACTATGCAAAAAAAATAGTAAAATAAAATAATTAATCCCCCCTTTTTCTATATGTGAAGGATTGAACCCCAGGGTCTTATATCCACTAAGCCTCCACCACCTATCAACACCCCTATTCCCAAAGCCAGATAATTCATTGTCATGAAGGGACAACCCCATGGGTACAATGAGATGCCAAGAGGCATCCTTGGCCTCAACCTGATAGACATTGACTATCCCCAACATCTACTGTGTCAACCAGTAGTTTCCAGGTAATCCCAAATGTCCCCTAGGAGAACGTGCCCTTGCATGAGAATCTCCCAACAGTGACATTTCACTCAGTCTATGGAAACCATGCCATCCCTGCTCCCGGCCCAGGGGATTTCGTTGCTGAGCACATGGGGCTGGCCTATCGTCCACATGTACCGGGAGTCAGTGCGCTAGGGGCCCTGTCTCGGAGTGTTGGCATCCTACAGATTGCTTTATTTAATGTGTTCTAAAACAGTAGTTCTGTTGTGGATCTGTGTGTGTGTGTGTGTGTGTGTTTTCTCAAACTGGGCCAAGAGAGAAGTGGGGGAGGGGCTACAGATGGCACAGGCTGCCATCTCTGGCTGTTTAATTCAGATCACCCCGTGCTAGCGGTATCTATTTCAGAAGTGACGGACACAACATGCAATAGGTACCCAGAGTCTTCATACAGCTCTGCGGACAAGAGGCACAAAACCAAGCAGAAAAGAAATGGCTACTGTTTTGAACTTCCAGGTATCTCTTGCTCTCTCCGGAAACAGTCCCTTGCTTAGGTATTGAAGAGTAGCTTTGTGCTATGGGCCATTGGCAGACTGAAAAATCCCAGTATGTAATTCCCACACTGTGGCAGTCCAAAGAGGTTCCAAGGGGCCCCTCCTGGCACATACCAGGGCCAGGAGTCGAGCAGTCTGCAGCCACTGTCTATATCCATTTAACAAGCTATCTAGAATCTGGAGGCTTCACAACAGTGATCTGTGGCTGTCCGGGATTCTGTTGGCTGAACATCTTTGTATATCTACTGAGTTTACCTGGGTTCATTTAGGGGGCCGCACTGAACCTATTATAACTTCAATTTTTATCAATTGTAAAGTCCTGACTCTGGAGTTCAGAGGACCAAATTTAACACACAGTTGGGCAAGGGCCATCATTAGGCCAATCCAGTCAAAGGCTTGAAGAGAGGGATGCCAGCTCTGAACAGGGGAACAGAAATGTAATCGGGGGAGCCAAGGGGGTGGTTCAGTGGCCAAGCACCGTCTTGCAAGCATGGGGTCTTGAGTTTGAGACCCAGAACCGTACAATGTAGAGGTGTGTTCTTGTAATCCTAGCTCGAGGAAGATGGGGCCTAGAGGACGTAGGGCTCACTGGAAAGCAGGTCTGGTTTAGATGGTGAACTCCAAGCCCACCAAAGACCTCGCCTCACAGATGAACATCATTCCTGGGGACGACACCCAAGTGTATGTCACACTGATAAGCACACGGATGCACCTGTGTAAATACACGTATTTTATTTTGTGGGGCAGGGGAGACAGGAGCTCTCTACGTAGACCAGGCTGTTCTCAAACTCACAGAGATCCTCCTGCCTCTCCCTCTCAAGTTCTAAAATTCAAGGCACGGGTTACCATGTCTGGCCTTATTTGTGTTTTTAAATTTTATCTTACTCTGTGTAGAAGCACGTGCTTATGCGCATGTGTTGCTGGTGCCTCTGGAGATCAGAAACATCAGTGTTGCAGTAAATGTTAAAAAATATAAAATGGTTTATCTCTTTACCAGCCCTGAGGTCTCGCTCCTCAGGCCCGACCCTCATCTCGGGCGCCCGGTCTGAGCCAGCAACACGGCCCAACTTGTCTGCGAAATTCCCTTCCCTTGGCGGTTTACTACCGCCTGTTCTCCACCTCTGTCCCAGGGTGTTTCTCTACCCCAAAATCCCACAAACACAACTCTATAGCCTGATAGCTTTTCATACAGGTTTATATATTCAACTCTCAGTCCACAAACCTTCTACACAACAAGAGCATATCAAATAGACAAAGATACAAACTGCCCTTCTATATCAGATACTAGACCTATAAAATCCTTAATGTTCATAGCTATTGAACGCCATCACCTGGGTCTAACTGGTCCTTGGGAACCTCCATCTTGCCACAACCTCCACCCTCTGACCTCTCACCTCTTCAGACCTCTCAGCCCCCCACCTCCCTCGTCCTGCCCAGTCACTGGTGGCGCACACCTTTAATCCCAGCACTCAGGAAGCAGAGGCTGATGGATCTCTGAGAGTTTGAAGCCAGTTTGGTCTACAAAGCAAGTTCCAGGACAGCCAGGGTTGTTAAAAAAGCCAGTCTAAAAACCAACAACAATAAAAATTAAAAACAAAAAACAAAAAAACCCAACGCTCTAGCTGTGATTCGGAGAATGTCTAGTAACATTTGTTCAAACAATTGATTCTCTATGTTGCCTCCTCTCTGGTGGGGCGAGCTGAGGCCCAGGCTACCAGCAAGAAGGAAAAGAGCAGAACCCAGGGCACTTCCAGTCAGTGCTGTGCTGAGTTCTTAAGCTGCCTTTGCAGCTCGCATCTGATCCACCTACCTTAGACATCTAAAAACAGAACAGGGGGCTCCCGAGGGCCAGAAGGAGCAGCCCAAAAAGGAAAGAAAAAGAGAGGCGGGGGGGGGGGAGAGACCAGCATCGTTTTAAAGTTCTAAATCTATTTCAAGAGATGTGATCCTGCAGGTCCTGCATTGTGGCGGCACAGTACAGGGACCTCACTAACGACTGCCTTTTAAAGAGACAGTTACGGTTGTCCAGAAATGGCGTACCTCTTTCCTCAGTCCTGTGTGTAGAACCAAATACCCGAAGAAGCCTAGAAATCACCGGAGAGTCACATCCGAAGAGAATTCTTTTTTTTTCTTCACACACCAATGCTTGTAGTTTGATCAAATCCACCGGTTGCTCACACCACCGACTCCTCCAGACCCCTCCCTCACACCACCCCCTCCCAAGTTTGTGTCTTGTTTAAATAAGAACTGTCCCTGTGCCCCAGGCTCCGGTGTTTAAATGCTCGGTCCCTGGTTGGGGGCACTGTTTGAGGAAGTCGTGGAGAGTTAGGAGGCAGAACTTGGAGACTCCCACCTCTAAGAGCAGGAGCTGGGCACTCATGGGGAGCCTGAGTCTCCACAACAGTCTCAAAATCACCAAGGAAAGATGCTAGTTTCACACTTACTGTTTAAATCCTTCCCCTACAGCAGACACCTTTAGGTCCCTGTCACAGCCTGGATTCCTGGGAAGCATATCTCAGGATGGAGGGGTCTGTGTTGCCTAGAGACTGCTCTGTGAGTGGATCCCTTAGGAATGTTCTGGAAGGTAGCAGGCCCTGCAGTGATTCAGTGAAGGCCTCAGCTGGCCTTCCCACCAGACCCCTGCCATTATTGGACCTGAAACTTTTTTGGGGGGGCGGGGGTGGTGACCTTGGGCACAACAGCAGGCTTTAAGGGAGACAGTCCACCTGGGGGGCTAATGGCTGAGAATCATCATTCTGTAGCGGCCAGCAGCTGGGGGGGGGGTCCGGGCTGTTTGCAGAGGGATTTGTGTGGTACCAATACATCATGGTCTCTCCTCACCTCTCCTTACTCACGGCTTCCCTTAGTCATTTCTCCCCACCCCCACCCCACCCACTCCCACCCAACGGGGGAGGCTCCCTGATTCTCCTGTCTCCATATAGAACTGAACGACTTCCCCCCATAAGCACAAGCACACATAGACACGCACACACATGCACACAGACATGCACACAAGTGTGCGCACACACACTCGAGCGTGCACACACACACATACACATGCACACACATGCACACACACACACACATTCTTTGTTCCCAATAAGGCATCACTGCCCAAGCTTAAAAATGCTAATCTATCTACCAAGATAAGATCTGGGGTGTCACCCCCCCAAGTTCTTCTCCTCAGAAGACATTGTAACCAACAGGAGTCAAGGTAGGGTTTTGTTTGTTTGTTGGTTTGTTTGTTTTTTCTTGTTTAGGGTTTTTTTTTTGTTTTTTGTTGTTTTTGTTTGTTTGTTTGTTTGTTTAGTTGGTTTTGGGTTTTTGGTTTTTGGAGACAGAGTTTCTCTGTGTAGCCCTGGCTGTCCTGGAAATCACTCTGTAGTCCAGACTAGCCTTGAACTCAGAGATCTGCCTCCGCCTCCGCCTCCGCCTCCGCCTCCCAATTGCTGGGATTAGAGTCAAGCACCACCACCACCTGCAGCTGCTAAGATGCTGCTTGTTGTTGGTGTTGCTTGTACATAATTAAGTGGACACTGGTTTTGAGTCAGAAGCTACAGTTCCCTCAGCTGTTGGCTCTGCACCGCAGATATCACCAGTCCATGCGGATTAGGAGCAAGAGCTCCACCTGGGTTCTTAGGGAACGCCCAATTTGTCCCCACAGCAGTTCTTAGTTTAAAAGATTTTTTAAAAAAGTGTATATGTGTGATGGCATGTTCATATGAGTGTAGGTGCCCAAGGAGGCCAGAAGAGGGCATCAGGTGCCCAGTGTAAGTTCATAGAACCGGACTTGCGTCCCCTGCAAGAGCAGCATTTTCTCTCAACTCCGGAGTTGTCTCTCCAGTTCAGCATGGAATGTTTTAATGAATATTCCATTAGTGTATGAATGAATGACTGAGCTTCGCAACTCTTTTATTTCTCCATATAGAAGGGTCCAGCCCACCGTACGAGCAGCGCCACCCTGGGAGGGTGGAGCTGGACTATATAAGAAGGCTAGTTGAGCAACCCCCGGGAGGGGGAAAGGGCGTGGGGGGTGGAAGTGTGTGGGGGGTGGAGAGGGTCTGCTCCAGTTCCTGCCTCTTGGTTCCTGCTTGAGGTCCTGCCCTGGCTTCGCTCACTGACCGACTGTAACCTGTAGGCTGAAATAAACCCTCTCCTCCCACAAGACACATTTGGTGAGTGTTTTATCACACCAACAGAGAAGCAAATGTGGATACACACATACTAAATAAATAGGAAATAATTAAATAGTTGCCAATTTCCTAATAGCAAGGACCTAGATGGTACCCTCAAGTACATAGCTTCCAGATTACCACTCGGGGCAGAAGCCCAAGCCCTGTAATGATCTATTGAATGAAGAATATGGAGTTCTGCTTCCCTTCTGGAGGCAGAGGTACTTGCTTTGTGAGAATATATATGTGTATATATATATGTATATATTGATTGAGAATATATATGTGTATATTGATATATGTATGAATATATATGTATATATGTACACACAAACACACTGTATTATATTATATATATTTATTAATTAATTTATTATATGTTTACTTATTAATTATATATTATATATTTAATTACATAATTATATAATAATTATAATTTATAAGTATAAATTATATATTTTATGTATAATTATATTATATAAGTTATGTATTCTATGTGATTTATATACTACATAATTAATATGTAATATGTTAATTAATCTATATTATAAAATTATATATTGATGCATAATTATATTAATTAGTCATGTTATTAGGTTATATATTAATAAACATAAATAATAATCACATGTAATATAGTGGTTATATATTGTATATTATTTATAGTGTATATATTGAAGATAACAATGAATTCCAATAGCAGAAACACTTTTCATATTAAATAAATTATCTCCAGATGAAATCCACCGGGAGTTTCAGGCAAAGGAAATTGATTTTATCAGAGGTCTCCTAGGGTCATCATTTGAGCTGATCCACCCAGTAGCTTTGCCTTAGATCCCTGGCAAAATGTCACACTCACAGCCAAATCCTGTTTGCACACCACTGCACCAGCGCCGCACACAGCCCCTCAGTTATAGGTAGATGTATTGTGGAGGAAAAATAACATTTCTTGTAGATTTTTGAGAGTTTCTAATTTCAGAAGAATTCTAACCTCACTGCAGGAGTGCTGCAAACAGAGGAACACACACACAAAACAAGGGCACTTCATGAGAGGGAAGCATATGTATCTTCTAGGCTGTTTCTGTAAGTGTGTATGTGTGTGGGGGAGGGTGTCTGTGCGTGTGTGTGGCGTGTGTGCAATGTGTATGTACATGGTGTATGTGTGTGTGTTTGCATACTTGTGTGGTGTTTGCATGTTCGTGTATGTGGTATGTGTGGTATATATGTGGATGTGGTATTCATATGTGTGTGTGGTATGTGTATGTGTTTGCATGTATATGGGATGTGTGCTTGCACTTGTGTTTGTGTTTGCATGTTTGTGTGTGTGGCATGTGTGAGGGTGTGTGTGTGGTGTATGTAGGTTTGTATGTATGTGTATGTACAGTGTGTATTAGTATATGTGTATATGTGGTGTTCATATGTTTGTGTGGTGTCTGTTTGCATGTTTTGGAGTGTGTGTTTGCATGTTTGTGTGTACGGCATGCGTGTGCATGTGGTGTTCGTGTGTGTGCTTGCATATTTGTGTGTTTGAGTGCAGATTCAGATACAGTTACATGTGAGCAGCAGTCTGAGGACAGCGGGTCCTCAGGTTGGGTCCTTTGTCTTACTTCTGCTTATGTTAGTCTAGATGACCCATTAGCTTCCAGGAACTGTCCTGACCCTTCCCAGCCTTGCTTTGTGAGGACCCTGGAATTATAGACATGTGTTGCCACGCCTGACTGTGTGTCTGGGTTCTAGGAACCCGAAGCTAGGACTAAGTGCTTCACCAACCAACCGCTTTCCCAGTCCCTTCTATGAGTGTCTTAAAAAAGAAATTGAAACATGTGGGAGTATATATTTTTTTCCTTTATAGTATCATGGGTAATAATAGTTTTATTTAGTTACTATTAACACAAATGTGTTTGTTCACATACTATAAACTAGTTAAGTACTTTTAAAAGATTTAATTCTTTGTCTTTTGACTTCACAAGTAATCTATCATGGTTTTATTTGTGAAATAGCACCAACCTGCAGATTCCGTGCCAACTTCCCCTTTCACCATGGGTTATGGGTGTGCCTAGTTTCCTATTCACACGCTAACTTTAGTGTCTGAATTAGGTTCCTATTGCTATAACAAAACACCACGGCCAAAAGCAACTTAAAGGAAGAAGAGTTTATTTGGCTTACAGGTCATAGTACATCACCAGGGGAAGCCATGGCAGGAACTCAAGCAGGAACTGGAACACAAGCAACAGAGGAACACTGTTCACTGCCTTTCCCCCTCAGCTTGCCCAGCCTGCTTTTCTGTGGCACCCTGAAGCAACAACCCAAGGGTGACACCACCCACAGTGGACTAGGCTAGGGATGACACCACCCACAGTGGACTGGGCCCTCCCACAGTAGATAATTGTGCTTACAGGCCAATCTGATAGAGTCATTTTCTATATTGAAGTTCCTCTTTCTAGACGACTAGCTGTGTCCAGTTAACTGGGACCAACTATTACAACCAGGTAGTATCAATTTTTAAAATACTTGTTCGTCTAAAAGGTGAATAGGCAAGTTCTATGGTCATTGTTAATTAGCGTCTAATTATTAATGAGCATGTGTGAGTGTATATTTTGCTTGTTTGGATTCTTTTTCTTGTTGATTGATTTTAATTTTTAATAAATGATCTCATGTAGTTGAGGTTAACCTTGAACTCAGTATAGTTGAGCCTGGCTCTTAACTCCTAACCCTCCTGCCCCCCTGTGTCCCCATTGCTAGGGTTACAGGTACACACCATAACATTCAGCTGTGTGTTTATAAGAACTGCCCTTTCACATCCTCCAAGTTGGTTCCCACTGTTTGTCTTTTTCTTATTGATGTCCAGAGTCCTTGCTGAACTCAGAAATCGGGTGTTATTATGAAAGCAGAGAGTTTATGTAACATGGCTTGTGATCGATCATATACATTATTTTCAATTGGATCCGCTCAGCTCAGTCCACCCGGGAGACCCATCCAGGAGCTGCTGTTCCGCACATTCCACTGCGTCTCCCTAGAAATTCTCACATCACTGGGTGGGAGCGGGCGTCAGGCATCCGGCTGCTGCAGGGCTTTTTTCTCATCATCAGCACCATGGACATTTCGTCATGACAACTTTCTGTTGTCGGGAGCTATCCTGAGTATCACAGGTTACTAGATAACCTCTGGCTCCTCTTCACTGGGTGCCAATATCACACCCTTTCCCAGCTGTGACAATAAAAAATGTCTCTAGACATTGCTAAATATCTCTTAGGATCACTATTACTCTCTTCTCACTGCAACCTGAGTGAGAACCACTTGCCTATGGCGTTTAGCTCGCCAGCTGATCTGATGTTAGAGACCACTTGTATAGTTTTTTAAAAAGATTTATTTATTTCTTATATATAAGTACACCGTAGCTGTCTTCAGACACACCAGAAGAGGGCATCAGATCCCATTATAGATGGTTGTTAGCCACCATGTGGTTGCTGGGAATTGAACTCAGGACCTCTGGGAGAGCAGTCGGTGCTCTTAACCACTGAGCCACCTCTCCAACCCATAGGCATAAATATTTTGCAACCTACTTTTAATAAGGGTTCAACCTTTCCTCTAGCCCACTGCCCAGCAGAGGTAGTGGAAGAGAAAAGTTATTAGGATATGGGGGAGTGGACCTGTTCAGCAATAGCTCTTTGGAGGTGAGCTTGATCTTCCTCAGCAGCAATTCAGTCCCGTAGCAAACACCAAACACGATTCAGCAGCTGCAGACCAGTCCTTTTAGCAAGCAGACACCAAGGTAGCTGAAATTTAATTCTGAAGTAACCTCCAGGCTCACCAACTGACCTGAGGTGAGATTAGTGAAGCAGAAAACTGCTACAGGAACCTCAAGAGCAGTTCTTGGGCGAGTTTCTCTCAATGGCATACATAGAGTTCAACAGCTCTATGTAAGGCACACCAATACATGTATGTCATTAGGAAAGAATAGGGAGACAGAGCAAACCAAGCCAATGCTCAATGCTGGTCTCCCACTGTCTGTGGGGTCAGATTTATACCCCCTCATCATGCGCCCTTTATTATGTTTGCTTTATAAGAACATCCTTTCACCTGTTTCTGCTTCAGGAAAACATCATTTGACATAACTGAATTTCCAAAGAAACTAGAAGTTTCCACTTCAACCACCAGTCTATCTAGTACTACAGTGACCATTTTCAAGTACACAGCATTGCATACACCTTCAGTTAGTTCCTCAGGACGAACCCCATGCACCCCAAAGCTATATGCATCCCCAGGCCTCTGAAATACGTTTGTCTTGTCCTTAAAAGGAGCATCCTGAGCTGCAGAGATGGCTCAGTGGTTAAGCACACTTGCTGCTCCTCCAGAGGACGTGAGTTCCAGTCTCAGCCCTCACATTGCGGGTTGTTCAATATCACCCAGAACTCTGGCTCCCAGGATGCGGTGCCCTCTTCTGACCTCTGTGGGAACCCACATTCATGTGCATAAACCCATACACATAGCACACACACACACACACACACACACACACACACACACACAATTAAAAACAAATTAAGAAGGGCGCAGAGATGGCTCAGCTGTTGAGTACTTCCTGTTGCTGCAGAGGACCCGGGTTCAGTTCTCAGCACTCATATCCCAGATCACAACTGCCTGTAACTCCAGTTCCAGGAGAATCTGACACTTTCTCCTGGCCCTTGAGAGTGTCAGTCACACCATGGTGCACACACACATGCAGGTACTCATGTACACAAATGAAAATTAAACATAAAAAAAAATCCTTGATAAATTTAAAACAAGATTAAAGAGCAGTTCCCTGTACTGTTAGGTTAAAATGCAAATTCCAGATTCCCCACCATCAGCCTACCAAATTAGACTCTCTGGGCAGGAAAGAGGAGACCTTGCATATTTACTAAGGTCCCCAAGTAATTACCAGACACTTATCAGTTCAAGCACCATTGTGTTAGGTTGGTGGTTTTTAGGAATATTACAATCAATTACCTCAAGAGTTTAAAAAGAAAAAAAAAGATGGTTACTGGATACTAATCCAATCTGTGTAAACCAGATCAGCCTGGAGAGACTGTCTTCTTGGTTACTTCCCAAGGTGATTTGGCTTGCAGATGGTATTCAGAGTTAAATTGTAACTGAAGCATTCTTTAACTGGTTAAAATTAAGCAAGCCCTAAACAACACCTTCAAATGCTGACTGTAGTTAATAGGTAGTTTCTCTCTATATGTATCCACTCATCCATCCATCCACCCACCCATCCCTCCATCCATCCATCTACCCATCCATCCATCCACCCATCCATCCACCCACCCACCCACCCATCCATCCATCCATCCACCCATCCACCCACCCATCCACCCACCCACCCATCCCTCCCTCCATCCATCCATCCATCCATCCACCCATCCATCTACCCATCCATCCATCCACCCATCCATCCACCCACCCACCCATCCATCCATCCATCCATCCATCCATCCATCCATCCATCCATCCATCCATCCACCTGTCTTAGTCAGGGTTTCTATTTCTGCACAAAACATGACCAAGAAGCAAGTTAGGGAGGAAAGGGTTTATTCAGCTCACACTTCCACATCGCTGTTCAATACCAAAGAAAGTCAGGACTGAAACCCAAGCAGGTCAGGAAGCAGGAGCTGATGCAGAGGCCATGGAGGGATGTCACTTACTGGCTTGCTTCCCCTGGCTTGCTCAGCTTGCTTTTTTATAGAACCCAGGTCTACCAGCCTAGGGATAGCACCACCCACAGTGGGCTTGGCCCTCACTCCTTGATCACTAGTTGAGAAAATGCCTCCATGAGATCCAGCTGTAAGGCATTTTCTCAACTGAGGCTCCTTTCTCTGTGATAGCTTGTGTTAAGTTGACACAAAACCAGCCAGTACACCACCTGTCCATCTATCTATTTATGCATACAATCACCCACCCACCCACCCATCCATCTATCCATCAATCTACCTACCTACCTACCTATCTATCTATCTATCTATCTATCTATCTATCTATCTATCTCTATCCCTCTGTCTGGATTTGTTGTATTTCTTATGTTGAGAGAAAAAAAAATCCCTCATTCTTTTGACTGCTGTCAGTGAGGCAGCTCTTGCATTTCTACCCTGCACGATGCTAATTAAGGTCTTGAGATGGTCTGGAGTGCACACCGGGCTGCTGTCTGCAACTTAGTATTCAGCAGCCTCCTGCTAATCAGTGGTACAGATGGCTCTGAGCCACTCTCCGGTACCTGAGCTCCGTGGGCTGTTCTGCACAGCCCCCTTGTCATATAATAGATCTCTTTTTCTGCCAGTCCATGAGAGATAAAAAAATATAAAGCAGAGAAATTTAAGGGAATTTGCTCAAGGTCTTACTAATGTCACAAGCGAGGGTAAAGTCGCCAGAGCTGAGTCACATGGCACAAAAGGAAAATCTCGTCTTGTTCCAGGTGGCTGGGCATTTTAACATAAGTTCGGTGCGACATGAATCCTTACCTTCACCTGCCATCCTTGCTTCCTTTCAAACTGGTCAGCGCAGAAGCGGAAGTCCAGGCCATGCTTACTGCTTCGTTGCTCACGGCCCATTTTTGCTAACATAGAACAGTTTGGGGGAGATGTGTTAAATTCTTACCATCAGAAATAAGACCTGGACCAGAACTAAACAACTATTTCAACGCCATACTAGAGTGTATCGAGGTGAATGTTACTACCCAGAACGGCTAATTGGGTAGGTCTCAGTCTGTGTCCCCAACCAGCAGCTTCACACGGCTAAACTGCAGTTGGCTTTATGGGGAAGACTGACGCCAGAGAGATGGCAGACACCACGGCTTTAACTTTTAGTGCTGAGGACTGAACCCAGTCTTGCTACACCCCAATAGCCCTGGTTGCCAACTTTCACTGTTTTTGTTACTTCACCGGGACAGCCAGCACAGACCAGCAGCTCTAGCACAGAGATAATGAGGGTTTACGTGTCTGATCTTAGTCCTTTACCGGCACCAGTCAGCTCTTGAGACACAAAGATTGATCTGTCATGTATGGTACTGGGCTTACTTTTAATACGCTTTGCAAAATGTCAGCTTTCAGATGTGATGTCATCTCCCCCTTAGCACAATGGAATGGCAACCACAGGAAGAGATGCTCATACGCCAGTGATGGGAGAAACAAGTCCTCTCTTTAAATCTTTTCCTTTGTCTTTTTTACTTATTTGTGTGTGTGTGTGTGTGTGTGTGTGTGTGTGTGACAATTATGTTTTATGATGCTTTGTTTTGCTCTCTGGGTAATTTTAACAAGCAACCAAGCTTGAAGCACCAATCTAACGCTTTGTGCTTGAACCAATAAGTGCCTAGTAATTACCTGACGGACATTAGTAAGAAAGCAAAGTTCTGGTCCCACCCAGAATCTAATTTGGTAGGCTTATCATGCATTTAAACCTAGCAGTCTAGGGGGTTCTTCCAATGAACAATTTATTTACTTGTAAAGACTTTTTAGGTTTTATTTTTATGTGTACATGTGAGTGCCTGCATGTATAGATATATGTCGTGTGCATTCCTGGTGCCCTTAAGTGGCCAGGAGAAGGCATCAGATCTTCTGGAGCCAGAGTTATAGGAGGTTGTGAGCCACCCAGGTTGGTGGTAAGATTTGAACTCAGGCCTCAGGACAAGCAGTACTCACTCTGAACCACAGAGCATCTCTCTTAGTCAGTGTTCTATTGCTGGGAAGAGACGCCATGACCCAGGCAACTCTCATAAAGGAGAACATTTCATTGGGGCTGGTTTACAGTTTAAAGGTTTCAGTCCATTATCATCAAGGTGGGAAATATGGCGGTACACAGACAGACATGGTACTGGAGAGGTAGCTGAGAGTTCTACATCTGGATCCTGTTGTGGTGAATATTAAGAAGCAGCTACCGTTTCCCCACCCTGCTGCTTCTGATCTAGGTGGTGGCACCCGACTATGCCGCTTTCCTGAACTTCCCTTGGTGAGCTGTTACCATAACAAGCATCCATATCCCAATTCCACAACGGGCTTGGTTCGCCCCGTTAACACACTTTCTCTTGAACTCAGTTAAGTCACCACATGAATGAAAGCATCACACAATGCCTCTGGTCCAGTTGATAAGAGATAATTTTCCCATCTAGACAGCACAAAATCCTGTACACCCATCCTTTTAAAATATATCAATAACCTGTATCTACGCAGAGAAGAATTTTAACATCTGCCTCCTTGTTCTCCAGCTGCCTCCCTTCACTCTCGTTCCTTCCTCTCTCTAAAACTGTGATCCCGCCCATCTTTTCTTCTCATCCAATGACAGGCCTCGCTTTATCCTGGACCTGCATAATGGCATCTTCAGGATCCCCAGGCAGCAGACAGTCACTGGGCCTGGCTTGAACATCTGAAGCCTCAAAGCCCACCCTCAGTGACACACTTCCTCCAACAAGGCCACACCTCCTGAGAGTGCCACTCCCTGTGGACCTATGGAGGCTGGTTTAATTGAAACCACCACAGTGGCTCCGGGTTTGGAATACTCATGAACATAGGAGATGGAGAATAGGAACAGAGCCAAGAAATGCATGCTTTAAATGAGCATGCTTCACAAAGGCAATCCTGGCCTATTAAAGACAGAGCCTGCAGGAAAGGAACCACTGTCCTACCGGCAGCCTCTTAGAATGATGACTGGACCCTGTGTGATCCAGGGATGGGAGTCACAGCAACGTCATAAGGACTCTGTGAAATCCACTCAGCACGCTTGGAAGAAATGATGTCTTCTATGAACACACATGAGGAGTCTTCAAAATAAGCGCAGATGGTGTAGTGATAGCTAAGTGTCCTCGAGTCATCATTTGGTCTTCCATTGTTTATTTTCTCAGTCAAATTGATGTAAAAATTATATGGGCTCCATTACAGGGCTCAAGGGCCCTGTCCCCTCATACTGGAAGTTTCTTTGGGCTCCTGTGCATGGCCAACTCTTGCATCTCACCTCAAGAAACATATTACCAGGGAGACTTGCCCTAACCCTTCCAAATGTCACCACATAACACACCGCCATGGTTCCCCTCATATCTTAGCTAATATAAAAAACTAATATTAAACAAAAAAAATAAGGGATGTGTTGGTACATTGTTGGTACATTCCTTTAATCCCAGCACTCAGGAGGCAGAGGTCTCTAGGATTTTGACTCTAGCCTGGGCTACATAGTAAATTCTAGGACAGCCAGAGTTACATAATAGAGAGGCTCTGTCTTTTTTTTTTTTTTTTTTTTTAAGTGCATCTTTATTCCCAAGCCAGGAATAAATATTTATTGAATGGGTAATGGATAGATCCCAGATACAACTGTGTGGGAGAGGGACCTGGACCTTAAATCATCTGTTTAAATATTTCCATATTCCCATGCTGCCTCATAAATATGTATTTCATAAATCCCCCCCGGGTTTAATTTTCATTGACGATCCACATTAACTACAGGCTGTAAACACAGGGGTTGCCATCAATTCTAATTTGCCCTTGAACGTGTGTTTAAAAATCATTCCCATGGAAAGAATTGGTAGAAAAAGAATACCTAAGTGGTCTTGGGCGAAGGAAGTGTTGGGGAGGCAGAGAGGAGCTCGTGAGGGGTGGCAAACGTGACAAAAACCAGGGAGAGCCATCAACCATTTTATTTGGAGCCCATTAGGCTGGTAGAGGAAGCTCGTAGGGAAGCCTGCTCTTTGCTGCCATCTGGTGGCCATCATTAAAGCAGTCCCCACAGGACCATGCTCTATGTACTCTACCTAATTTTGTGACACGGCGTTCAACATCCTGTGGTAGGCAGCAAGTAAATAATTTACATTTTTGATTTTAATATTCCTTTGTCAGTGAGAGAGCTGAAAGTCATTCTTATATCAGCCTACCGAGATTGACACTGGTCAGGTGAAATGATCCCCTCTTTACAGATAAGGAAACGAGGGGGCAGCTTACAACCTTGCAGGTGGTCAAAGCTAATGGTCAGATCTCAGCTGCAACAAAATGGATATTACTGCCTTGTTTGCCCCAGTGAGGAAGACAGGAAGAAAACATTGCATTCCCCAGGCCCCAGCAGGTAGACGCAGGATTCACAGAAAAGAAAAGGGAAGGGGGAAGGGAGAGAAGAGAGAATAGGAAAAGAGAGGAGAGGAGCCCAGCAAGGTGGCTCAGTATATAAGGAGGCTTGCCACTAAGCCTGACTACCTGAACCCTCATGGAAGAAAGGAAAGAACTGACTCCTCCAAGCTGTCCTCTAACCTCCACACATGAAAGTGACATGAACACATATGTATGCTCAAGTGTACACACACACAAATAAAACAAATAAAGGGAAATTTTTTGTTTTAGCAAAAGAAATAAGGGGCTAAAGAGACAGCTGTCTCATTAGGAGTGTATAGAGTTCTTGCAGAGGACCCAGGTTCAGTTCCCAGTCCCCACACAATGGCTCACATACCACCTGTAGCTCCAGTTCTATGGGGTCTGCTGCCCTCTTCTGGCCATCAGAGGTTCCTGCACCCATGTATTGTACATACACTCAGGCACACACACCTATACATAAAATAAAAGTTCTTTAAAAGAAAGGAAGAAAGAAAGAAAGAAATGGACCAAGAGAAGGTAAAAAATAAAATAAAGAAGAAATTCTATCTCTAAGAGTCTTTTCAAGCTCAGAATTGGCTGATTTTTAAGCAATGTCTCCAAACCTAAGGATAGAGTCAGACAAGAATCAGCCAGGTTCTTCACTTGGAGTTTGATAGGACAAGGGGATCCAGAGTCACAAACTCTTCCTTGCAAAGTAATGTCCTGTACACAGTGTGCATTTCTCACTGTGCACACAGTTCATGTGTGGCTCTGTTAAAAAACAGATTCTGAGCCGGCAAGTGAGTTTCTTGAGAAAGCATGTTGGACTGAGTTCAAATTCCAGAAGAAATGTAAAAAGCTAGACCTGGCTGTGTGCAAACTTGTGACCCTAACATTGGGGAGGTAGGGGTGGGGAATACTGAGACAGGAGGATTGTTGGATTTGCCAACCACCTGGGGTCTTAGTTAGGATTAATATTACTATGGAAAAACACCATAACCAAAGTAAGTTGGGGAGGAAAGCATCTATTTGGTCCATACTTCCACATCCCTGTTCCTCTTTGGAGGAAGTCTGAACATGAACTCAAGCAGGCAGGTGCTGACCCAGAGGCCACGGAGGGGTGCTGCTTACTGGCTTGCTCCTTTCGGCTTCTCACTCTGCTTTTAGGAAAACATTTAATTGAGGCTGGTTTACAGTTTAAAGATTTAGTCCATCATCATTGTGGAGGGGAGCACGGTGGCAGGCAGACATAGTGCTGAAGAAGGAGCTGAAAGTTCTACCTCTGAATCTGAAGGCACCAGGAAGAGACCGATAACCACTCAGCACCTGGTTAGAGCCTCTGACACCTCTAAGCCCACGCCCAATGACACTCCTCCAACAAGACCACACCCTTTCCAACAAAACTACACACCCCCAGTAATTGACTGTCGGCCACTCTTATTTCACAAGTCAGAGAACATAGGCAAGCAAGTCTACACAACATCATTTGGTGTGCAAGAAAAGGTGTGCACCTAGAGTGCAACCAGATCTTGGGGGCTGGCATTTAGAACCTGCATTTGTAGCAGCACCAGACCAACAGAATCATTTACAAGACACACTTTGGGTGTGTCTACAGGGCATTCCATATTACGCTAAAAAGGGAAGGGGAGAAATCTGAGTGTAGTGGGGGTTGTAGGTAGGGACCATGAGGCAGAGAGTGAGACACAGAGACAGAGTGACATGCAGAGAGACACACAGACACAGAAAGAGTATAATACCATCTACAAGTCCTATTTCCCTCTACCATTCTTTCTTATGGATGGTATTCCTTCAAACCATGCGCCAAAATAAATCCTTTAAAAATATTTTTTGGGGGCTGGAGAGATGGCTCAGTGGTTAGAGCACTGACTGCTCTTCCAGAGGTCCTGAGCTCAATTCCCAGCAACCACATGGTGGCTCACAACCATCTGTAATGGGATCCGATGCCCTCTTCTGGTGTGTCTGAGGACAGTGACAGGGTACCCACATACATTAAATAAATAAATCTTAAAAAAACACTGTTTATTTTTATTGTTTTTTTGTAAATTATGCACGTGTGTGTGTGTGTGTGTGTGTGTGTGTGTGTGTGTGTGTATAGATCTGGACAATGTACAAGGCATCAGATATCCCTAGAGTTGAAGTCACAAGAGGTGGTGATTTACCTGATACAGGTGCTGGGAACTCAACTCAAGACCCTCTGCAAGAATGGTAGATAGTCTTGACCAAAAAGCCATCTCTCCAGTACAATCTTTCCTTTTTAACTTACTCTTGTCTGGTCCTGTGGTCATTTGAATAAGAGATGTCTGTCCTAGCTTGTGCATTTGAACACTGGATCCTTTGTTGGTAGTACTGGCGGGGAAGGGTTTTAGGACCTTTAGGAGATAGAGTCTTGTGAGTGGAGGTTTGTCATGGGTGAGGGGTGCACTTTACCTGTTCTTTCTCTGAGTCTCTGTCTCTGCCTCTTTTTGATTTCTGTGTGTGGGTGAAAATATGATCAGCCAGGTGTGTTGGCATATACCCTTATTCTAAGCACTTGGACACAGAGGCAGAAGCAGGAGTGTTTTTGAGAGTGCAAGACTGGCTTGGCCTACATAGTGAACTCCAGGACAGCCAAGATTGCAAACAGGGATGAAGAGGATGAGGAGGAGGAGAAAGGGAGAAAGAAAATAAATAAATGAAATATAATCATCCAGCTTCCTGTTTCTCCTATCTGTCAGGAGCCTCCTGGCCTGGAGCAGGTTGAAACAGGACACAGAGTAGGACTCTGGTGTGGCTTGAAGGATGATGGTCTTCGGAAGTTCTAGCTCTCTCTCTATTCTGAATGCTGATGATAACTTCTAAAACGTCCTAAAAACTTTCTTGCTCATTCTAAGGGTTAAAATATGTTCTCCTCAGCTCAGTTCTGACTCTTCTCATTGTCCTCAGCACTTACACATCTTTCTGAATACATGATCACATGGTAAAAAGTTCACCACAAGTTTACACATAAATTCAAGTCATAAATTGAAACAGAAGTTCACAACAGAGAATGTTTGCATGCATATCCACTAGGAGGAATCATCTGATTAAACATCCATCACCCGTCTCAGCTCCACAGGTTCATGGAGAGTTAAAAACAATAACTAAGTTATCAATAAAGTTTGTATAGATAAACCCAGGCAATATTTTATCTTCTGCCCTAGCACCTATAATAAATTGTAGTTCCCTTTTTATGACCTTTGGGTAATTGTTTATAATTAGAATATGCTCTGAGTAGAAGAAAGTCTATCTAAAAGCAATCAACACATGGAGGACTAACAGAGTGCTCATTGCAGTTTTGACCACCAGAAAGGACCTAATAGCAGTCCCACTATAAAAGAGCTAAATAAATACTGGTGTCATTCTAGGAATTCTTATAGGATCATCATTAAGACTTAATAAGTCAGGCTGGAGAGATGGCTCAGTGGTTAAGAGCACTGACTGCTCTGCCAGAGGTCCTGAGTTCAATTCCCAGCAACCCCATGGTGGCTCACAACCATCTGTAATGAGATCTAATGCCCTCTTCTGATGTGTCCGAAGACAGCTAATGTACTCACATACATAAAATAAATAATTTTTTAAAAATAAAATAAAATTAAGAAGTCATCTATTTGTCTACAATACATCTACATGTAGTTCTGCAGAGATCTGCTCAAAAGTGTGGGCTAATATCTAGTGACTGTCCTATACGTAATAATAACAGGAAAAGCATATTAAGAGCAGGAATCTTTCCTAAAATGATTTTTCTCCTGGACCTTGCCTATGGGAGCAAATCTATCATAGATCATTAGAATCCAAGGCAAACCATCTCAGGAAGATCACCTGCTAGTTATTAGCTTGTCCTGTGATGGCTCCTGACACCTGTCACACACAGCCACCTGCCTACGTCTTCCCCATTCCCAGCCACACCATGATGGACTCTGTTCCTCTGGGACCATAAAGAAAAATAAAGTCTTCCATAAGTTGCTCTTGATCATGGGTATTCTCTCACAGACAGACACAAACCAGGATAGGTGTTTTTGTCACAGCAAGGAGAAAGTTGACTCGTTGTGGTTACTGGTGAATTGTGGGGAAATACACCAAGTTAGGAAGCTGAAAGCTAAGTTGTAAATTCAGACTTTGCTGGCTATAGACTACAGTTATCTGAGAAAAGGAAACCTCAATTGAACAAAATTCCTCTGCATTCGTCTGTAGGACAATCAATGGGTGGAGCCAACCCTGGGCTGGTGGTCCTGGGTTCTGTGAGAACTCAGGCTGAGTAAGCCATGGGGAGCAAGCCAGTCAGCAGCATCCCTCCATAGCCTCTGCATCAGTTCCTGCCTCTAGGTTCCTGCCCAGCTTGAGTACCTGTCCTGACTTCCCTCAGTGATAAACAGCAGATGTGGAAGTATGAGCTGAATTAACCCTTTCCTCCCCGAGCTGCTTTGGTCATGGTGTCTCATCACTGCAACAGAAACCCCAAATAAGACGCAGACCTTATTCGTAATGATTTTCCTTGTTTTTCCAGACATTAAGGTTTCTTATGTTATGTGACCATTGATTTTCAAGTGTCAGATGGCTAATCTTTGTTGCTGACCGAACTCTATCTAGAATCAACAAAAAGCCACTGCCAGGCACTTCTGCAAGGCATTTTCCTGACCAGACTATTCGAAGTAGGAGGCTCACCCTCAATGTGCACCTTCTGTTGGCAGGCCTCATGGAAGGACAAGGAAGAAGAAAGCTTTGCTTTTTGCCTGCTGGCCCTTATTCTCCATGGCAAGTTCATCCATTCTGTTGCTGTAGCATCCCCTCTCTCAGGAGACAGCCACTGTGGGACTGCCTGAACCACATTCTATAAGTCAAACTAGTAAATTCCCTTTTAATGTATATATTCATCCCATCAGTTCCCATTTGGTGAGCCCTGACTGACACATAGTTGTAGGTTCAACCTCCTCTCTAGCCCACCAACCACCGGAGGAAGAGAAACGTTATTAGGATATAGAGGAAATGAATCTGTTTAGAAATTGTTCTTTGTGTGCAAGCTCGATCCTCGTTGGCAGTTCAGTCCTGTAGCAAACACCAACTATGAATCAGTAGATACAGGCCAGTCCTCTTGGCAAACACCACACACAAACCAGCAGCTTCAGTTCAAGCTGGAGGAAACTGCCATGCTCACCAAATGGCTCAAAGCTGTGGAAGTGGCAAGCTACCTCAGGAACCTCGTGAGTTTCTCTCAATGTCAGCATTACCATAAGCTCAACAAAGCTATGTAAGGTGAACCAATAAATTCGTGTTAGCGAAGAATAGCAAGGCAGAGCAAACCAAACCAAAGCTCAGTGTCTCCCACTGTCTGTGGGTCATATTTACACTCCTTCATCACAGGTCCTTTCACCTGTATCCAAACATCTCTTCACCTGTGTCTGCTTCAGGAAAACATTCTCTCACGTATCTGCTTTAGCAAGACATCCTTTCACCTGTGCGCCCCAGCCAAGCATCATTCCACATAACTGACTTTCCAGAGAAACTAGAAGTTTCTGCTTTACATGGTCAGAATAGAAACAAATAGAAATAAAGTCAACCCTGGTGCATCTCACGACAGAGCCGTATTGATGAAGTAGAGTGACCACTGTCTTTAACACTGAGTGTCTACCAGGGTTGGAAGAGTTTTGAAAGCAGTTCAGCTGCCACATTGGAAATTTCCATCTGCGGCATTCAGTCACCCTTCCAACTGGGGAAAAAGGACCTCACGTGCACTTGAGCCCTTGGGAGCAACCACAGAGTGCGTTGCCCAGATCTTTCTGTCTCTTCTCAAAGAGACTAGTTTACAGTCTAACAATATGGATCATATAGGATGTAGAGATGGCTCAGCAGTGAAGGAAGTACATCCTTCAGGGAACCTGAGTGTGATTCCCAGAGCCCACATTGGTTGACTCACAGTGACCTATAACTCCAGCTCCATGAAAACTAATGCCCTCATCAGGAATCTACATGTGCCTGAACCTACACATGTACATGTTCACACACACACACACACACACACACACACACACACAATTAAAAATATAAATCTTTAAAAAAACAGAATGAATAGGTTTGTGTAGATCAGAATTTCTCGACCTCTGGAGCCAGGGAATTTGTCACGGGGACCTGCTCCATATATTGAATGGTTCCCAGCAGTGTTCCATCCTGCTGTAACTAGAAAAATCTGCATCACCTCACCTGCGATGATTAACGATATCTCAGTCCTTGCCACAGCCCCCTGGGAGAGGAGGACAACTGAAATACACCCATCTGAGAGCCACCAGTATAGATCAATGACAGTTTATGCTTCAGGAGTGCCCACCGCCATCTGTTTGTGGGAGTATACATTGGCACAAACCTTAGGAGGGTGATTTCAAAAGTAGGCTTTGGAAAGCAATCATTAAAATATTCAAAATATTTGCATTGGAAGGAAGGGAACAGATCTGTTATTTATAGCCCTGAAAGTGTAATAGATTCATTAGGAATAGGGGTTTGACAGGGTATAAGGCTGTATTTTCCTCAAGTGATAGACACAGATTCAGCGACTGCCAGCTCCCTGCAATCTCTGAAGCAGCCGTATGCATGAGAGAGCTTAGGTATAAGTGGTCTAACCAGGCATTGGACAATCTAGCTTAGAGTACACTGCATTCCCTGGACCGTGGGTGGCTGGTCCAAGTTCATCAAACTTATGGTACTGGGAGATGTGGTCAGCATGCTGCATGTATCTGTCAGGGTTCTCTAGAGTCACAGAACTTATGGTAGTCTCTATATAATAAGGGAATTTGTTGGTGACTTTGCCGTCTGTTGTCCAACTCCCCAACAATGGTCAGCAGCAGCTGTGAATGAAAGTCCAAGGATCTAGCAGTTGCTCAGTCCCACAAGGCAAGCAGGTGAAGAGAGAGCCTTCCTTCTTCCAATGTCCTTATATAGGTCTCCAGCAGAAGGTAGTGTGTCCCAGACTAAAGGTGTGTACCCCACAGCTGGATCTGGAACTTGCTTTGTCCCAGATGACCTCGAACTCAGAGATGTCCTTGCCTTACTTTCCTGGGATTCATGGCCACTATGCCTCAAGATCTCCATGCCAAGATCCAGGTCAGAAACTTGTATCTCCCAGCCTCAAGATCAGGATCACAGGTGAGCCTTCCAATTCTGGATTGTGGTTCATTCCAGACATATTCGAGTTGACAACCAGGAATAGCCACTGCAGCGAAGCAGTTATATCCTAAAGATGGAGCCCTCTTGAATAGTCTTGTGTCCCAACAGAAGAGATCCTCAGGGTTCCTCTGCCTGACACTCTATGAGAACACAGACACCATCATTCATGAGTGACAAACTCTCATCAAATCTGTGGGCACCTTGACCTTCAACTTCCAAGCCTACAGAACCCTGATCTATAAACTATTGTTTATTGATTACAGTCTAAGGTATCTGAACTTTAAACTTACCCTGTGTTTAAAGGGTTTACAGACCCACACACACGCACATGCACATATTCACACATGTGCCCACACCCAAGCCAAAACATGTAGAAGGCAGTTTTCTCCTTCAACCATGCAGGTCTCACTGGGCATTGGTGGCACACACCTTTCATCTCAGGACTAGGGAGACAGAGGTGAATTTCTGTGAGTTCGAGGCCAGCTGAGGTAGTTAGATAGAAAAAACCTGCCTCAGGGTGGGAAATACCCATGTGGGTCCGAGATCAACCTCAGGTGGTCAAGTTTCATGGCAAGTGGCTTTATCCACTGAGCCATCAAGGTGGCCCTGTCTAAGATATTCTGTTATAGCAGTTCGTACTGAGAAATAACACTTTCTTAGGCATCTTAATTAACCTGAGGAGGCGAGTCAGGCAAAACGATTCTCTTCCTCCTCTGGTTTCAAGGACATAAGGATGTGACCCCCTGTCTAGCACACATACTCCCACCTAAGGAACAATGTGGGGAACAGATGCCTGTTCTCTGTGACATTTGTGGGAATCCAGTGCCACGTGGTGGCAGCCATCTTGGATAGAACCCAAGGTAGATGACATTAACATTCATCCCAACCATATAGGATAACCAAATTGAAGAAGAGAGTCAGCCAAGCATCTTGTGATGCTCTGACATAGGACGGGCCAGTCACTTCTGAAAATGCCCAAGGATATTCCAGTCGGTAATGGCCCACTTTTATCTAGATTCGAATACAAAGCCCCTACTTCATGCTTAAGTATGCAGGAAACCTCTCCTCTTGCCGCCTGCCCAAACTCTGCTCCTAAAAGAGTGCACTGGGTTGTCTTGCTTCTTCTTGTGGTCTCTCAGCATCTTCCACTTTGGGCAACTGGTTCCCACACATGAGATTTTTCCACATCAGTATTAAAGTCTGGGGTTCTGGCTTCCCCACCCCCACTCCACTTCCTCTGTCTCCTCTTTATTGTGCACGTGAGGTATATATCATCAAGTATACACAGGCGTGAATGTGAGTTTGAAGGGAAGTCAACAGCAGGTGTCTTCCTCAGTTGTCCTCCAACACATTTTTGTGAGACAGCATCCCCTGAACTTGGAGCTCACAGATTCCACTCAACTGGCTGGCTAGCAATCACCAGGGATCCACTTGTCTATCCCCATTTGCACATTACCCCAGCTCTGGGGCTACAGACACGTGCCATGCTGGGGACCCAAACTCAGCAAAGAACTTACGGACAACTGTTTCCCCAACCCCAAAGATCTGGTTATTTCTATGGCTGCCTTCAAACAGGACAGTCTCATGGTTTTCTCATGTAAGCCAGGAATTTTCCTCTCTGTTCATGGCAGATAATTCAGGTTGGATTTCTTTCCTTTGTGATAATAGGATAGTGACCAAGAATACCGGTGAGATTTCTGACTTGTAAATATCCAGAGGAAAGAATAGCTGTGTGAATAAGATGTAGGCAAATTTACCTGTGAGCCTAGTTTGTAAAACTTTCTGTGGCTTCTGAAAATTCTCGGCAGATGTGGCTGCCTATTGGTATAGCTAGATGGGTGAGGCTAGTTTTAATTGTCAACTTGTCACAGTCTAGAATCACCTGGGTGGAGAGTCTCAGTAAAGCATTGTTTGCATTGGGTTGACCAGTAGGCATGTCACTGGGGGATCAACTCATTAAGTTAACTGAGATGGGAGGACCTAGCCCACTGTGGGCAGCACCATCCCCTAGGCAGGGTTTCCTGGCTGATCGAAGAGTGGAGAAATGGAACTGGAAGAGATGTGATTGGCTGTTGTTTGAAGTCTAGACTTGACTCCCCCATGTAAGCTGAAATGAAGACCCAAGTTGCTTTTTTTTCTGTCGCAGTATCTTATCACAGCAGGAAAACTGAAATTAGAACAGACAGCCACCTCAGCTGTCTGTCCTGTGGAAGACCTTGACTTCCCAAAGATCTGACACGCATTTGCCTTCCATTGCAACTCAACCAGGCAGAGGAGACACTGCCGTTTCTATTTCCAGGTGAGAAAATGAAGACACCACAAGGCTAAATGGCATTTTAATGCAATTCAAGAGTCTGGAAGGAGAGAAGCAATTCCCAAGTTCAATCGGTTGCGAGCCGCACCGTGAGTGATTAGACCCTGACGTCCTGGAGCCCGAGAATGATTTATCTCCTTTTGTAAATAATATATTATCCCTCTAACAACCTGAGCCTTGCCAATGTTTCACATGCTTACCAATGGGAGAGAAAGGAATAACATTATAGCTGGCACACTGGCAAACCTCCTGGGAGGATAATGTATGTTGGATCTCCAATGACAGGCTCCGCAGCACAGGAAAAAAAAAAACATGGAAAATCAATAAGTTAGCCAGTGCCCAGAATTGCTTCAGCCTGAGAGGTGATGACTCACCCAAGATAAACATCGAACTGGTGTCATTCAAGATAAGCACTGGACAGGCCTTCCTGCCCATTCCCTCTGTCTTGGGTCATTCGCATCCAGAAGTGATACAGCGCACCGTGCAATCTACGTTGTCATTGCTGCTGCTGTTTTTGGAGCCTGGGTTTTAGAGGTGTTTGCCACACCTCCCCCATCCCCACTCCATAAAACTAGAATATTTTTTAAATAAAAAAAAAAAAGACTGCCCCAGAACAACTGTAGGACAGTGGGTTGTATAGAATTTATACCAAGCAATCCAGGTACTGAAGTTACCCTACATATAAAAAGGCTTGCACATATCATATGAAGCCCTTGTTTCCGAAAAAGGAAGGGAAGTGAGGGAGAGAGAAGGGGGAGACGGAAGAGAAAGAGAGAGGGAGGGAGGGAGGGAGGGAAGAAGGGAGGAGAGAGAAGAAAAAAACATTTAATCTGCCAAGAGATGGCTCAGTGGTTGAGAAAACTAGCTTTTCATCCAGAGAACCCAGATTTGATTCTCAGCACCAACATGGCAGCTCCCAACCATCTGTAACTGCAATTCCAGAGGATCTGACGTCCCTTTCTGGCTTCTGTAGGCTTGTATGCATACAAAGCGCACACACACACACACACACACACACAATTTATAAAACTGAGAACTCCTAAACTTGGCCCTAGGATACATTTTGAAGGTGAACTGAGTATGTTTGGGTTTCAATCCTCCTGAAACAAAGATCTGCATTTTTGCAGCGTCTTTGGTAAGTAAGCAAAGCATATCCAAGAGAATAAGGAAGCATGGCTCAGAGAGACAGCTGGTGAGAGTATGCATGGCTCACATATTCCAAGTAGGATGGAAACTGCCAAGGTAGAAGAGCAAGCGGTTGTCCTGTGCGGCTGCAAAGCCCATGATAACAATGACCAGCCTGCCAGAAAGCCCAGGGTTGCAACCACAGCACTTACACTGTCAAGTTAACCAACACCCATCCTGATTGAACTTAAGGTCCACTGAGTAGAAGGGAACTCGTACCTGGCACCAGCATAGTGGCACACACCTTTAATCTCAGGATTCTGGAGACAGAGGCAGGCAGATCTCCCAGTTTAAAGCCAGCCTGGTCTACAGAGTGATTTCCAGGACAGCCAGAGCTACACAGAGAAACAGTGTCTTGAGGTGAAAACAAACAAAAAAAGCAACCCTTGAAGCCCAGCTTCAAGCCCAGTCACATACTTCCTCCAATGAGACCACACCTCCTGAACCTCCCAAAAAGCACTATCAACTTGGGACCAAAAATTGAAACAGCTGAGCCCAAACAGCTTTGAGGTCTCCTATGCTCAGACTCTGCCCAGTATGAAGGCTAGTCTCCTGGCCAGTCTTCTCCTGGCTGCCTTAGGTTCAAGATGTAGAACTCTCAGCTCCTCCAGTACCATGTCTTTCTGCAGGCTGCCATGCTTCCTGCCATGATGATAATGGACTGAACCTCTGAAACTGTAAGCCAGCCTTAATTGATCATGGTGGACAGTGTTCTTTAAAAAAAGTTAAGATTTATCTTATCTTTATGAGTGTCTTGCCTGTGTGTGTGTGTGTGTGTGTGTGTGTGTGTGTGTGTGTGTGTGAAAATGTGTGTATGATATTGTTGCCTGTTGTCTATAGAGGTCTGAACAGGGTCTTGGATCCCTTGGGACTGGAGTTATAGGTAGTTGTGAGATGCCATGAGTGCTGGAACCAAACCTGGGACCTTTGGAAACAGCCAGTGCTCGTAACCACTAAGCTATCTTTCGAGCATCTTGCTCCTTACTTTCTACTTTCTGCCTTTCATTCAGTCCAGGCTGTAAGACGGTGTCGCTCACATTGGGTGTCCTTCCTCCACCCTCAGCTAATCCTCTGTGGAAACACAGTCACAGATAAGCCCACAGATGTACTCACCAATCTCTTAGGTAGTTATAAATCCAGAAAGGCTGACCATCAAGTCTAACTACAGAGTCTATGAAGGTGGACCTTCCCAATAGTGTACATGTGTAAAACTGACCTGTGAAGGTCTCTGAATTTCTCTCTGAAATTGATACATACTATCCTGCAGGAATGCTCTACACATTCCTGTAGAAGGTTAAACAACTCAAAATAGCTCCAGGAAGTCCCTGAAACTGATCAGATTTCCTAGACCCTCTCCCCGACAGGGTAAATAATAAAGTGTGAGAGCCTTCCTCAGAGAAGGGCAAGCCAAGCTGCAGGACTACTTCTGAAGCCAAACCAGCTGCCTAGAAGTAGCAGAAACCAGCCAAGCTGCCTGGAAGGGGTTTAGACCAACTGAGGCACCTAGAAAGGACACTCTACAACCTGCTGAGCTGCCTGCAGGCTGTGCACTGTGCTCCAGATGTCAGCTTTGTGAACTGTCACCCAAGCGGTGGCAGGCTTTGGTGATGCAGCTGTCTTTGACACATTTCTGCTCCTTTAAGTAATTCCTCACCTATATTACGATAAGTAACCCCAATAAAATTAATTGGTTTGCTGAGTTGGACTTTGGTGTTGCCTATAGTTTTAGTTTGTCATGGGATCCTGATATGGGGTGAGTCCCATGTGTATTTAATCTCTCTGGGAAGTTGGGTCACATAACAAAATTCCAAGAATGTATCTGTAAAAGAGTGTAGTAATCACAGGTGGATCTGTAGTTAAGAGCACCAGCTGCTCTTCCAGAGGTGCTGAGTTCAATTCCCAGAAACCACATGGTGGCTCACAACCATCTGTAATGGGATCTGACGCCCTCTTCTGGTGTGTCTGAAGACAGCTACAGTGCACTGAATTTTAATTAATTAAAATTTTAAAATTAGAAAACAATTTAAAGTGTAATCATTTTTAGTCTCTCGTGCCTGTTTTTATGAAGTAAAACTACTATGCTTGCCTCTTAAGGGAAACATCCTGACACAAACCCCCAGACATCTAAATGCCTGTGACCCACTACTTAAACAACTTCTTTCTGATTCATAGAATGTAAAACAGTCTCTCCGAATTCTAGCATTTGAGGCTTCCAGGGAGTCTGGCTTCCCACGTTGCTGGTAATTCTTTTCTCCACAGGGTTGTTATTAAGAACAGTTTGCCAGGACACCGACAAGCAAAGATTAGGCTCATAAACAGCCTGCATCTGAATTGCCATTGGGTGTTCTTAGATGCACATGTAGCCTGCTGGGTGTACATTCCCCAACACGATTTCGGGAGCTATCTTTAGTCTCAACCTCACAGCTTGTGTTCATGAAAATAAGCACATTCACATGACAGTCATTTGAAGGGCAACCCTGACCTTCTGAAACATGATTCCAGTCTGTTGGTAGACTTCTGACTGAGGAGGCCATGAGGGGCACTGCTGTACGTAGGTCTTATTCATCACATTAATATATTTGAGTCATACTTATGGAGCAGTTATTAAATGGCAGGTGCTATTCTAGGTACTGAGTTCAAGGGTATAAGGGTCAGAGATAATTAGTTCAAGGACAGCCTGGTCTACAGAGGTGAGTTCAAGGTCAGCCTGGTCTGCAGAGGTGAGTTCAAGGAGAGCCAGGGCTATGTAGACTCTGTCTCAAATAAATAAATAAATAAATAAATAAATAAATAAATAAATAAATCAATCAATCCAAGGTCTCAGCCTGGGAAGGAAATATTCAAAACCGAAAATCAAAACACAGCTCCATTCGTACACATTTATTTATAGTCGTCTGTGTTCCAGAAAAGAATTAAAACAGCTTATTTATCCTCATTCTGGATATCTAACACATTGCCAGGTAGAGTAAATTATATATAGGAAAGAAGGAACAAAAACAGTTCAAGAATGAGGACAAAGATAGGGCCAGAGAGCAGACTAACTCGATCACGGATATGATCAGTTCCCGGGTGAGCACAGCCCTGGGCGGTTGCCGGTGGAAATGGTGGTATTGGGGCTAAATGGGTGCTTTCTTTGTGGGAGCATACCTAGACACGTGTTCTCAAAGTGTCTGCAAGTCCATAGCCCCAGAATGAGCCCTCAGCTAGTTATGGATGACAGCTGGTAGATCAATACCTAGTCAGCTAGCGATCGGTGGGAGGTGATAGATCAATACCTGTGTTAGTCAGCCTCCTGCTAGTATACAGTCTGGAGAAGCACAGGTTGATTTTCACTCATGGCGTCAGAGGGCCTTGTCCACTTTTGTAGGGGGCTGGTTCTGAAGTTTTGATCGGGAACCTGTGTTTACTGACACGGTAGGCCCTTGCCCCCAATTGGTTGTTGATCTATCAATAAAGATGCCAGCAGCCAATGGCTGAGCTGAAAGAAAAAGGCGGGACTTCCAGGTTCCCACAGGCTAGGAGAGAGGAAGAGAATCAAGACACTTGGGGGAGAGAGAACAGAACAAACTTGGAGCTACAGAGGAGATCTTCCAAAATGTAGGCAGAAAGGGAAAGAGATCCGAAAGAGTCTTGGACAGCAACATCCATGGGCTTCACCGCAGGTAACTGGGCAACTAAGTTGAGGGAAGATTTAGAGGTGTTGAGTGAAGGTAAATAAATGCATGCTACTCATGGAAGACTTAGAAGAGCCTAGCCACAGAGCCAATAAGCAAGTTTAATGAGGAGCTAATGTGTGTATGTCTTTTATCTGCAGATCTGAGATAGCTTCGGGGGACGGGGGGTGTGCGTGCAACCAGCTGGGAACACCGAGAGGTATAGACAAAATTACATGCTCCACAGGGTCACTTGGTTCTGAAAGACCCCCGAATTTGGGAAGGCCCTCACTCTAGTACCAGGAGAACGCGAACCCAAGAACTCACAAAGAGCCTATCTTGCTGCAATCAGGCAAGAGGTTTATTTAAGTAGGAAGGGGAAGGCCAGAGCTCTGGAGACAACACATATCTCACACAGGAGATAGAGGAGTCGACCCTGAACTCAATTAGGGGGACATATTTATAGGGAAAATTACATAGGCAGTTAGCAACGGGTGCATAGCAATTTCATTGGTTCATTCCAATTGGCACATTCTGTCTGCTTTTGAACATGATTCAACTCTAGGCTACTCTATTTTGGGGCACACTGACCTTGTATTTGTTTTTCTCAGGACTGCAGACCCACGCCTTATCAAGTCTAGATGGTCTGGGTTTGGGCCATTTTTTTGAACATGTTACTTTGTTCTTAGCCTTGAAGCATACTTGTCTTCAAGGCAGGGTCAGTGGGGCCAACTTACAATTTTAACTCTTTCAGTTCCATCCCTTTGTACCCCTGTTGTTAGTGTATCATGGCAAGAGTATGAGGTGGAAGAGGAAACTTCTACTGCTGTGTCAGGAAAGCAAAAAGAGACAGGAAGTGACGTAGGCTCCCCACAGACCTAATTCCCTCTCCCATTTAGACCTACTTCCTAAAGGTTCCACCAGAGAGTGAGGAGCAAACCTTTACCATATTGCCCTTTGGAGAACAGTCCAGAGAGAAGCTAGTGCGACCCAGCTCCTCTCCCTTCTGCAATAGCACTTAGGCGGGTGCTGTATCAAGAGACATCATGCCCAAAGCAACTTTTATAAAGAAAAAGCATTTAATTGGGGGTGTGGCTTACAGATTCTGAGTCATATTCCCTTATGATGGGGAGCATGGAGGCACACATGACATTGGAGGGCTGAGGGCTTTGGTAGGCAGAGGGAGAGATAAACACTGGGCAGGGTGTGGGCTCTCCAAGCCTACTCCACCCCCCAGTGACACACTTCCTCCAACAAGGCCACACCTCCTAATCCTTCTCAAACAGTGCCACTTGATGGTGAGTGAGCAGTCAAACACATGTGGGCCATTCAGACCACACCACCTCCTTTGTTTCCTTACATCAACCACAACATGCTGTCTTGGTTCAAACACTTTAGCCAAGGGGTGTCTCCATCTTGTTACACCGAGCACCATCTTTCTCACCAGCCACTGTTGGTTTACTGGATGCCAACACACCCACATGGTATCAAAGCTGTCTGATGTTTACTAGTCATATTCAGCCAGGAGAACTACCCTCTATACACTCTGGTGTCCTCTATGCTGTTTAGAGACCAAAACAACATCAACAAAAGGTTTTTATTAACAACACTCTTCAGTAAATATCCTAAAATTCCTTTAGGCTTCTGTCTACGCCCATTAGCACATCCTGCTCAGGTACGGTCAGTCAGTCATAAGTGTTGATCCTAAAACTTAATTTCAGTGAAGACTCAAGAATTGCCCACCCCAGGCTAGGGGTGGAACTAAGTTCTAGAATGTTTGACTACCTGGTACATGCCAAGTGGCCGAACTCCATTCCAGCACCACATGCACAGCCTCCCCTAAAAAAAAGAAAAATTCTATCCAAATAAACTTTGTTCCAACTTAAACTTGTCTAACCAACCTTGGCTTTGCCTTTTGATGATTATCCTCGTGATGCCTCAGGGTACTTCTGGCAAACAGGATCCATGAAAAATGTATGAGCCGCCCTGGAAGAGAGGATTATTCATTAAAAGTCCTGTTGAATATTAAAGGCCATCCACCATGATACTCATTTCTAATGGATGTGGGTACAGCTTAGTGGTAGAACATGCCTTAGGCCCTGGGTGGTTGTTTGCAAATACTAACAGAGCAAGCCATTCCTTCCTTCTGCTTTCTGGCAACATCTAGGGAGGTATACTAGAAGTATTAGCTATCCATGAAGCTATCTCTGGGCTTACCTTTATGATTTACTTTTGTAACATAACACTATCTTTGGCTCCATATTTCCCTTAAGATAAAACTAGGACCTGTTTTGTTTCACTTTGTTTTGAAGATGGGGGCTTCTCTATGTAGTCCTGGATGTCCTGGAACTTGCTCTGTAGACTCTGGGATCCTCCTGCCTCTGACTCCTGAGAGCAGGGATTAAAGGTGTGGACCACCACTGCCCAGCTAAACTAGGACTTCTTGGCCCCTACCTAGCACAGCCTGCCAGCCTCGTCTCTTATTCCTCTCCTTTTTACCAAACTCGTCCCAGCTCTGGGGTTTCTTTCTTATTCCTTAACAGTGCCACACTGAGCTGGTCAGTGGTACCACACGTCTTTGATCCCAGCACACGGGAGGCAGAGGCAGGAGGGTCTCTGGGTTTGAGGCCAGCCTGGTCTACAGAATGAGTTCCAGGACAGCCAGGGCTACACAGGGAAACCCCATCTCAAAACCAAAAGCAAACAAAAACACTCCACTCTCCCCTTCTTCACCTTGAAGACTTTGCCTCTGTCACCCCTTCTGCCTAAAGTACTCGTCCCACGGCCCTTTTTAAAAATGGCTGACGCCTAATTCAAATGTCAACTCAAAATGTCACTTCTCCAGACATCAGCCTGGCCGCTTACTCTATCTGAAGTACAGGAACCCTGGTGCCACTATTTGATAATCAAATGTGTGACTATCAAACCACCCCGCTTTCCCATGGGATGAATCAACAGTCTTCTTGATTGTCTCCTATACCCTTTCACTGAAAATAAGCTCCAGGAGAACAGGGACTTTGGCTTCTTGCACCTAAAAATTCAACACCCAGCAAGTGCCCAGGACCCAGTTCAACGCCAGTGAGTGAATAGATTATAAGCAAGTACTTATCCCTGTCTTCAATAGCAGAAGGGCACATATTTTTGGTTCATCCAAAATTGAGAGTATTGTCCTAAATCATAAATCAAATGGTCTGGCTGGCAGCCAAAAAATAGTAGGTGTGCCCTCAGCCCACCTTCTGTTTTCCTCTTCTAAAACATTTCAGTGGGGTTTAGGGGTGTAAGTCAAGGGCAGCGAATGTACTGAACATTCAAGGAGGCATTCCCCAGTAATTAGATTCCCAATAATTATGTAAGATTTTCCCTGGAGACCCTGACTCTCTATGAGGATCAAGTCACCAATTCATGCAATGCCAGTTTCTGTACCAGGCTAAAGCAAAGGAAATGTTGTTGTTGTAGCTGAAGTAGTTAGGGCTGGAGACAATTTAGCCAATAAGAGCGTTTGCAGAGAACCAGGGTCCAGTTCTCAACACTCACCCTGTGGCCTATAAACCATTAGTAACTCCTGTTCCACCGCGCTCTTCTGGCCTCTGCCGGTACTGCACACACATGACCCAGGAACAACATGAGGGACATTTCATACACCTGAAACAAAAAGGATAAATACTTTTAAGTGGAAAACGGGGCTGGAGAGACAGCTCAGCAGTTAAGAACACTCGTTCCTCTTGCAGAGGACCAGAGTTCAATTCCCAGCACTCACACGGTGGTTCATAACCATCTGTAAGTTTATTTCCACTGATCTAATTCCTTTTCTGACATCTGTGGCTACCAGGCACACGGGCTTTGTGTGTGTGTGTGTGTGTGTGTGTGTGTGTGTGTGTGTGTGTGAAGGCAAGATACACATACACATAAAATAAATAAATCTAATTTATTTTTGTTTTAACGAGAAAGAAGCAAATGTATTCTTAAATAATTCTTCCACAAGCTAGAGGGGGAAAAGGGAAAACTTCATGGTAGACACTCAAAAAGTTTGTTTTGTTTTAGTCAGGATCTCACCATGTATTGCTGTCTGTCCTGAAACATTCTATATGAATTAGGCTGGTCTTGAACTCACAGAGATCCACCTGCCCTTATCGTCTGAGTGCTGGAATTAAAGGCATGTTTTACTATACATAGCCTAATTTAAAAAAATACTAAACAATATGAGTCAGGCCATATTGATTATACCAGCACTGTTCAACAGAAACATAATGTGAGCCACAGCCATATTGTAAATTTTCTAGTATTCCAGATGAAAACATAACAAACACAAAAAGGTAAAATTTAGTTGAATAGTACATTAAGCTAAATATAATCAAACTATTTCAACATGCAGTCACTATACAAAAATACTAAGGAGATATTTTACATTGCTTTTATATGCAGTCTTTAAAATGAAAGTATGACATTACGGGGGCTGGAGAGATGGCTCAGTGGTTAAGAGCACCGACTGCTCTTCCAGAGATCCTGAGTTCAATTCCCAGCAACAACATGGTGGCTTACAACCATCTCTAGTGGGATCTGATGCCCTCTTCAAGTCTGTCTGAAGACAACTACAGTGTACTCATATGCATAAATAAATAAATAATTTTTTTTAAATGTGACATTACACTTATAGCAGGGATGGGAACTAAGCACTCACTCTCACGTGAGAGGCCCTGGTTCAATCTCAAGCCCCACAGAAAGTAAGCTGGGGTTCCCCTTATACCATAGCTCAATTAGGATGTCAAATTTTAGTTGAAAAATAATCCCTGTATATTTGAATTTCATTGAAACTCGTGGATAAAAGATGTGGATTCATATCTACATGCATTCCAAACACTTTGGTGTTTTCCAAAAGCCCAAGAGTTGGTTTTAAATTTAAACTGGAAATTAAGTGCGGAATGCTAAGTAAGGGATGCCAGATAGAGAATGCTGCGTACTACATGATTCTAGCTTTTCTTAAAATTTATTTACTCTTATTTTATGTATTTAAGTATTTTGCCTGCATGTATGTCTGTGGAACGCATGTGTGCAGTAGCCTCAGAGGCCAGAAGAGGGCATTAGAGTCGCTGGAGTTGGAGTTGGGGATAGTGGTAAGTGGGTGCTGGGTATCAGACTCTGGTCCTCTGGTAATGCAGACTGTGAGCGTGCTTAACCACTGAGCCATCCTTCCAGTTCCCCGATTCTGGTTTGTTCATTTTTCAGGGTAGTTGGTGGGAGAGGGTACATTGTGTGTGATTTTGGTTTTAGTTTTTTATTTCATTTTTGAAAACCTATTTGTGTGTGTGTGTACCCATAGTCATGTGCACACATAGATCAGAGGACAATGTGTGGGGGCCAGTTCTTTCTTTCTACTGTATGGATTTAGTGAATCAAACTAGGACATTAGGCTTGACAACAAACATTTTTACCCAGTGAGCCATCTCACCAGCTCTGAATCTGTGGGTTTTTTTTTTTTTTAATCCGAAATAGATAAATCTCTAGGAAATGGAACATAGACTGAGGGTTGACGGGGGCTAAGAGAAGAGATGGGGAGAAACTACGTAAGGGGTTCCCTTTGGGTATAATAAGTATTTTCTGGATCTATATAAAGATGGTAAATTTCATTAAGCCCAGTAGAGCCAAAAGTACTTTCCTTTTAACATGTGTTCAGGATACAGAAATAGCATATTGTGAACGAGTTATTAAACTGATCATTTTGAAATGGTTAGTGAGTGTTTAGTTTCAGCGTGTTGAGAAAAAAAAAAGGAACAAAATATAACTGAAATTATGACTTCCATTCCTTCGCCACCATGTGAGTTGTCCTTGACCGTGGTGTTGTAGGACATCGGACATGGTCATTTATATGCAGAAGCACCCACTGATTTCAGCCTGTATTTGCTTTGGATGCCCAGTGCTCTCCGAAAGCTCTCAGGGTGGTGTATCCCGGTTTATTTAAGCACCGGCTGGTACCACTGAAGGGGCACGCTTCTACTTCATGAGAGCTAGCCATGAATCCAATGACTAGTGCTCCACCGTACCAGCACGTTCAGGACAGCTTGTTAGGTCGGCCGCATTTTAAAGCTCGCTCCATTCTCCAGTCGCTTTACTGAAGGGCGTGAGGCATCCAGACAGAGGCTTGTGTTCTCTGTTTTCCAAAACCGACTTCCCCGCAGCCCCTCCTCCAGGGCAGTACAAGGTAGCAAAGGAGAAAGGAGCTCATAAGGCAGGCGCCAGGTTGGTTTAACACATATTAAAAAAATAAAAGTTGAAATGATTAGGGGGGTTCACCTTGAAAAGCCCCAAGGATAACTCCAGAGAATCCAATGAGCTCACTGTGTCTAACTGAGGTGAATATGAAGGATCTGCACTTTGCCTTCAACTCCTGGAATCTGAAGACCCACAGACATTTTCTCACTGCACTGGGTCACACCTCTCCAGCATCCAAAGCTGCTTCTCTAAGTCTTCGCAAGATCTCTCTTTGCCTGTCTAAGTACCTGGGTATCTATGTATCTATCCATCTGATGTATCTATGTATCTATATATCTATCTATGTATCTATCTACCTACCTATCTGTTTTTTTTCAAGACAGGGTTTCTCTATGTAGCCCTGGCTATCAAAAAACTCCCTTATAGACTAGGCTAGCCTTAGACTCAGAGGTCTTCCTGCCTCTGCCACCCAAGTGCTGAGATTAATGGTGTGTGCACCTCCACCTGGTTAGAGGTTATTTCGTTTTGTTTTTTTTTTTTTTTTTTTTTTTTTGTTTATTTGTTTGGGTTTTTTTTTTTTTGTTTTTTTTTCTTTTCATGTTATTTTCAAAGCTTTCTACCAATGTCCTATCATTGAATGGTAGCCACTTATTGAGAGCAGACTTTTTGCATAGAGACACTTCCTTTGTATTTTCTCCATGGAGTGCATGTGTGTGAGTATGTGTGTGTGTGCATGTGTGTGTAGGTGGCCACCGCCACGAAGTACACACCCTAGCAGCGCATCCAGTGGCCTCTACAGCTGCTGTAGAAGATCCGGTAAACACTCCCCAAAGACTCGCTGCCATTCATGCACTGTTCAAAGGTTGAGCTTGGCTTCTGCCACGTCCTATTTACAAACTTTTCCCTGCAGAAATGTCCTATAAACAGAGAAGAGTCCACAGGGTGTGAGGGAGGCCAGAAAACACAGAAAAGGTGCTAGAGGTAATTTATGATAGAAAAGGACAACTAGAAGCTTTATAAAGGGGGCTTGGAGAGAGGCTGGAGAGATGGTACAGCAGTTAAGAGCCCTGACAGCTCTTCCAGAGGTCCTGAGTTCAAATCCCAACAATCACATGGTGGCTCATAGGAAATAGTACTATTGGGACTTGGGCATTGAGACCCTTCTCCTAGTTGCCTGGAAGATAGTCTGCTCCTGGCTTCCTTTCAATGAAGACGTGGAACTCTCGGCTCCCCCTGCACCATGCCTGCCTGGAGGCTGCATTGATGACAATGGACGGAACCTCTGAACCTGTGAGCCAGCCCCAGTGAAATGTTGTCCTTATAAGAGTTGCCTTGGTCATGGTGTTTGTTCACAACAATGAAATCCTAAGTAAGACACATCTGGAATTCAAAGTTTACTGGATGCCCACATTTTTGTTTGCTAAGTCTGACAATACACACAAGATCTGTTGGGATTCTGTAAACCCCACCCCTCAGTTACCTGGCAATAGCCAGGTATGCTCCCTCCCAGTTATCTGACACTATAAAAGGGGCTGCTTGACCCCTCCTCTCTTTCTTGCCTCTCTTGTTCTCTTGCCTCTCTTGCAGTCTAGCTCCCCCCTTAACCCTCCTCTTCCCCTTTCCTTTCCCCTCTCCCTTCATGTGCTCATGGCCGGCCTCAACTCCTCTACTCCTCTATTCCACTTCTCTCTCTCTCTCTCTCTCTCTCTCTCTGCCTCTATTACCCTCTTAACTCTCCCATGACCGGAATAAACTCTATTCTGTACTATACCGTCGTGTGGCTAGTCCCTTAGGTGGGGATTCCCAACATGGACCCCCCAGAGGCATCTCCCTTGCCCCCAGGCCCCACCACACCTCCATGGGTCATAATTCCCCCACTCTCATCATCCTTTTCCTAACAAGATCTGGTCCCCCTTTCTTCCTGTCACTAACAGCTTCAGCCCCAGGCATGTGAGCCCAACTGGAAACCACTCTGAGAGAGATGCACTGCCCTGCTCTAGAAGTGGCCAGATAGCTAGATTCTCACAGATCTAAAGTGAGCCAATGGGCAAGAAGAGGACTGGAGAGATTGCTCAGTGGTTAAGGGCACTGACTGCTCTTCCAGAGGTCCTGAGTTCAAATTCCAGCAACCACATGGTGGCTCACAACCATCTGGAATGGAATCTGATGCCCTCTTCTGGTGTGTCTGAAGACAGCTACAGTGTACTCACATTAAATAAATAAACAAATAAATCTTTGAAGAAGGAGGAGGAGGAGGAGCAAGAAGAGGTAGGAGTAGAAGAGCAGTTGTGTGAGTAACTGAGATCCTCATCTTATAGTCAGGAGTCCTGGAGACCCAGTAGGGATAAAAAGAAGACACTGCAAAGCCAGGCATCAATCTGAAGAGAGAGAAGGTAAAAAATGGCTGGTGCACCGATTTGGCAGGGAAAAGTGGATTTTATATTCCCAGCCACGTTTCCCTTAATCCCTCATTGGCTGACTTTTTCAGGGTGGTACACTCTTCTCAGAGTGTAGCTCTCCCTCCACCCCAAGTTTTCTATTCTTCCTGGGCTTGAGAGCCCTCCCCCAACTCTTTCCTGCTATGTAGATGCAGTGAAGCGCCCAACTGCCACGTTTCAAGCCTAAGATACATTGAACAGCACCCAGGCAGGGAGGTGCCAGCCGATAGCTGGGGAAGGCAGGAGCCTGGTGTCTCCTGCTTGCTTATCTGTGATTCATTGCTGAAGTCTAAACACACCTCATACTGAGACGGAGCATAAAGGTGTGTTTCTTAGAGCAGCCTGCCCACACAGGTTTCATTTCTTTCCTGCATTCTCCCAGCCTCAAATATGTCAGTGCTGGTAAACTGACTTATTCAACATAGACAAAGACATGTCGGAGCAAAAACACAGAGGAACTTGGCCTGCCATTCAACCAACCTTTATGTATGGACTAAAACACAATGCAGAGAGAAACTAACTTGTTTAAATTCTTTTGTTAGGGGAGTGGCTGACTGTTACAGTAACCTATCCATGAAATAAGAGACTTGGTATTTCTGGACTGAATCTGAAGGTTCTCAGAGTTCTTGCCTACAATGTAATCATTTGGAAACCCAGCAGGATAGATTCTGATACATCCAAGCAGGCTGGGTTGTACATTTTTTCCAGTAGGTCCTGGGAGCCTTCCGAAATCCCTGCCTTTCTCATTTCCATTAATATCCCACAGTTCTAGGAGGCAATTTGCTTCTTGGCACCAAAACCTCCGGTAACACACTCTCCTCTTACATCCTGTACTTATTTAGACGTGTCCTTCCTTTCTTCCCTGCTAAGCAGTGAGCTCCATGGAGACCATTATCTGTCTCCATCACTAGGTCCTCAGAACACACAGGAAGTCCTCAGGCAGTAAAGATAGAAGGGGTGGGGGAACGAAGGTGGTACCTAGTTCAGCCTTCTGGGGACTGTGAAAGCACCCAGCTTCATGGTTCTTAGCCAGTGTAAGGTAGAATCATGTAAATGCTTTTAAATAAATGCCCTTAATAATATATGCATACTCTATCGATTCTGTTCCTCTAGGAAACTGTTTTAACACACCACCTTCAGTCAGGTTTTGAGTTCCTATTGTCTCAACTCCGTGTCACCATCACATAAGACTGGGTTGATTTCCCCTTTCCGTGTCCCACTCAAAGAGTGTGCCTCCTTCCCTCCCCGAGTTCTCCGAAATGACTTAACCTTCTCCCTAAGCATCTAGAAGCTGGACTGCTAGAAGTCCCCTTCAGTATAAGACGGAGGAAATTCCTTTGGGGGAGGGCTTTCTGCTCAGAAAGCAGAGTTACAACAAGGGTTAGCACTGTATTTAGGAGGCAGAAGACCCATGGAGGTGCACATGGAAGAAACACAAGACGGAGTTGAGAGAAAATGTAAAGCAACATGAAGAAATCTGTGCACTGGGCAGAGCCCAGCCGTCCACGGTGAGTTGCACAGAGCCCAGCCGTCCACTAGAGGATGCTTAGCAGGATTACCTGCTGGGCACACACTCTTTTTCTGTGGAGATTGTTGTTGTGTGAGACTCCTCCATTGGAGGTGTCACACACGTGTAGATGCACATATACACAGCTCCACCACCACCCATCCCAGAAAGGGAGCCCACAACAGCTCAAAGTAACAATTGCACCAAAGTCCAACTTGATGAACCAATGAGTTTCTTTGGGGTGACTAATGGGAATGTGGGTGAGGGGTTATTTACAGGAGTGGGACAGGGGTGAGGGGTTACCTACAGGGGCAGAGTAGGGATGAGGGGTTCCTTACAGGAGTGGGAGTGAGAGGTTACTTACAGGAGCGAGCAGGGATGGGGTGTTACTGAAGATGGCTACAGTGTATTTCTATACAATAAATAAATCTTAAAAAAAAAAAAAACCCAACTCTCTCTCTCTAAAAGATCTCACTGCTTCCCAGCACCACCTCCAGAAGGTTCTGGCGTTCTCTGAACTTTTGAGGGGCAAAGCACTTCCAAACGCTTAATTCCTCTGGACATACACTCAGATGTAGAATACTTTTTGTTTTAATTTTTAGGGTTTTTTTCCTTTTTTTAAATTTTATTTTATTTATGTGAGTACACTGTAGCTTTCTCCAGACACACCAGAAGAGGGCATCAGATCCTATTACAGATGGTTGTGAGGCACCATGTGGTTGCTGGGAATTGAACTCGGGACCTCTGGAAGAGCAGTCAGTGCTTTTAACCACTGAGCCATCTCTCCAGCCCTGTTTTTTTCTAAAGCAGACTAATGTGTCTCATTGACTTAGTTTCTTCTAGATTCGTAGCTCTCAACCTTCCTAATGCGGTGACCCTTCAATCCAGTTCCTCCTGTCATAGCGACCCAGCCATAAAATTGTCTCATTGCTACTTCATAACGGAGTCTTTGTTGCTGTTAGGAATTGTAACTATGTGTTTTCCAATGGTCTTAGGTGACCACCCATGAAAAGTTCGTTCAGCATCCATTGCAATCCACAGGTTGAGAACTGCTGTTCTAGATCCAATTCAATCATGAGGGTAGGTCCCCTACAGACTCAAGGAGGTTGATTCTTTCCTATCAAAACACTGATATTAAATCTGGTTCACGATTCATCTCGGACCAATGCATGATGGGAAGGTAAGTTCCAGATGGCATGCCACCCAAGGTTCTCACAAGAGGGAGAAACTGAACATTTGGAAAGGCAATTTCCCCTGAGCAGATTGAACCCGCCTCGTTTGTTTTACCCCCTGGGGTTAGTTAATTACAAAGTGGACAAACAGGGCACAAGAAGAAAAGCAAATGGGCAGGGAGACTGGCAGGGAGCCAACCCATCCACGCCCAAGTCCTAGAGGGTGTTTTGTGGAAATGAAGGGAGGCCAGCGAGTGATGCGCCAGCTGTGGGAGGAGTTTGGGCAGCTGAAGGAACTGTTGCCCAAATGCACCATTTTTTGTTGGCTGACTCGGAGGCTCAGAGTGAGCAATACCTGAGATTTCAAACAGCAAAACTGAAAAGCGCAATCCTTATGAATTTTTAAAGTCAGCTCGGGCTCCTTGTCTGAGACCTATAAATTAAAAAGAACATAGAGAAGCTCCAGGGTTTTGGCTCTTCTGTTTCCACGCTAAACCTTATCAGCATGACTCAACCCAGAAGTTAAAATTGGCATCTGTTCTCTTGAGTTCTCCTCGCCACAGGTAGCCGCCTGCCACAGAGAAGCCATCAAAGTCAACTTAAAAACTTAGAATTCATTTTCTTAAGGGAACTCCAGCCCTGGAACTCATCCACACAGAGCTGTGTGCAAGTGGGTAATTGAGCATGAATACATTAAGGGTGATATCATATTCAGGCTTCCCGAAATAAGCCAAAGTGTACCAGGGATGGGGGAAGATTTTAAGAAGAAAACTAAGAGAGCTCATAGCACCCAGACTCTCTGAGGGAAGGGACTGGGGTTGAACTGAGGTTCTCATGCATCACACCATAGAGCTCCATCCAGAAGCCACAAATACCCAAAGTTTTCCTTTTTTAATTATGTATATGAGTACACTGTAGCTATCTTTAGACACAGCAGAAGAGGGCATCAGATCCCATCACAGATGGTTGTGGGTGCTGGGAATCGAACATCAGGACCTCTGGCCAGAGCAGTCAGTGCCTTAGCTGCTTAGCTATCTCCCCAGCCCTATACCCAGTTTTAAAAGTGTGTATCAATCATGTAAAATAACGGGCTTCAATGTGATATTTTCAGATGTACGTATAATGAACCTGGGTCACCTCAGCCTCGGTGGTGGTTTGAATGGTTTGTTCCCCATAGACTCTGGTGTTTTAATACTCAGTTCCCAGTTGGTGGCACTGTCTGGGGAGGTCTAGAAATTGTCACCTAACAGGAACTTATGCAAGCTTTTAGACTGTCTCTCTCCCTCTCTCCCTCCCTCCCTCCCTGCCTGGCTCCCTCTCTCTACCTCTTCTTCTCTTTTACCCACTCCCTCCTTCCCTAATTCCTTCCCCATTCCTCCCTCCCCCTTACCCTCCTCCCTCCCTCATACCCTCCCTCTCTCATTCTATCTCCACTACCCCCTCCCTCTCTCTTTCTCCCCTTCCTTCTTTCTCTCCCCTCCCACCCCCCTTATCTAGATTTGAGGGAATGCCATCTTGGTCTGAGTCTAGCTATGAAGTTTGTCAGTTCTGCCTGTTTCCGTATCAATGACACTTCGTGGTTAAGTAATGTGTGCGTGCTTGCCTGTCAATGGCCACTTGAGATGATTCTGTATCTTGGCTGCTGTGAGTAGGGCTGTGGGTACATTCGGCCATCTCTGTGGTGTGCTGACTCTGGCTTCTTCGGAAGCGGGGAGTGTTGTAGTTGAATCTTACAGTGCTACGATTTTTTTTTTTTTTTTTTTTTTTTTTTTTGAGGAGTCTCCATGATAATTCGCACTGTGGTTGGAGTGGCAGTATATAAGGTTCCTTTCTCTCCTGCATCTCGACAGCTCACCAGCACTTGCCAGTTGCTTGTTTATTTTTGCGGTGCTGGGAATGGAACCTGGGGCCTCATCCACACTAGGCAAGAGCTCTACCTCTGAGTTACAACTCTGAGGTCTGCTCCGCCCCAGCCTAGCTGCAGCCATTTTGTTCCATGTCAGGTAATTCATATTGCTGCTATGATCTGCCTAAGAGTCACTGACCCAGAAAAATTACTTGACTCAGAGCAGGGTTATGCTGACAACATACCCTATTGGGTTCTGTATGCTATGAGGTTTGTTAATCTTAAGAAACTCAAACATAAGCTCCACTTAGGACCAATCAGAATAAAGGCCCTATTAAAATGATCTGTCTAGGTAGCCAAAATAGCTTGAGTCAGAGCTGACCGCTGGGCAGCCCTTCCTGCACCTGCACATGAGCTCATTGTGTTTTCTTTTGTTTTGTTTTTGTTTTTTTCCTTTATGGGATGGCCCTGAGAAATGTTTTGGGCCATAGCCTCAGTCCCCGAATTCTGAGCTACAACCATGATCGATCAGTATTAGGGTACACATTCAATAAGCCATTCCTGTCTGACTGAGATTGGTGTCCATGTGGTTTGTGGGGTGACTCCTGGACCCCAACATCCACAGCCCATTTTTACATTTTTTAAAAGATGGGGTTTCCCTAAATTGCTCAGGTTAGCCTTTAACTCACCCCCCCCTTCTGTCATTTAATTTCAGGTAGGAAAGAAGAGATCTACTCACAGGACTGACAGCTGACATCAACAGGGGTGGGGGGGTCTGCTCACTGTGACAGCTGACATCAAGCCCCACCTTATACATCTGAGAAACACAGTGGGAAACCATATGTTTCTGTCCCCTATCTGGAACTCTTTAACAAGTCTGCTTTTTCTGGGAGGGTGTTTTAAATTTTTAATCCCAATCTGACAGTTTTATCCTGCCTTTGACCATATTTAGTTCCCGGATAAAAGACACACATGACCTTTATGTTTATAATAAACCTTAATCAGCACTAGCGCTGGGCAGATATCTACCCTCTACATTATTAAAATCTATTTCCTATCGATAAACAGGAGTTATTACTTACTATATTTCATCTGGGATGCTCTTACCTCAAATTGGCCAGCTCTCAGGACCATGTTTTCTTGCCTTCCAACCCACGGCAGTTTTTCATTCCTCCACCTGCTTCTTCCTTTGTGCTTCTCCTCTGACCCCCGAGCCCCAGATCCCTAAACCCTACCTATATCTCTCCTGCCCAGCTGTGGGCTGTTGGCCATCTTATTCACCAACCAGAAATAACCTGGGGGCAAGATCCCGAGGGTCTATGTGTAGACTCTAACCTGTATTAGCCTTAGAATACAGCAGCACCAAGCCAACCCACAGTGTGTGTGTGTGTGTGTGTGTGTGTGTGTGTGTGTGTGTGTGTACTGTAATACCTGAGCTGATTCTCACTGGTAGGTTCTAGAATTTTCTTATCTGCCATATTCTTTACCTGCTCAGGAAGTAGAAGAAAGACATTCTGCCTGCCTTTGATCCTTCAGGTGTTGAGCATTCAGGCATTCATCTTTAGTGATGTAGGGAATAATGTAACCAACCACACTTCCTGAGGAGTTCTGGTCTTGCTTCAGGAAGCTTGGCAGGGTCTGTTAGGCACCCTAGTTCTTCGAGTGGGTGTAATTTGGCACCAGAACTTCAGTGGGGAGCGCTCGTTTTCAAATGGGTTGTCCCTGCAGGAAAAAATAAAAATGGAGCAGGCTTGTGTAGAACTCTCATATTTCTTGGGTCATAGAAGGCTGTAGTAACAATACCCCATTTCCCCCCAACGGCAGCAATGGCTAATCCACTCTAGTCTTGAACCTGTAGTCTCCTCTTGCCTCAGCCTTCCAAGTAGCTGAGCCTACAAACCTGAGCCATGAGGCCTGGTTGTCTGTGTGTCTGTCTGTCTATCTTCCCTTCTTCCTTTTTTTCTTCCTCTTCTCTTTCTTTCTTTGTTTGTTTGTTTCTTTCTTTCTCTTTTCTGAGACAGGGTTTCTCTGCTTAGCCCTGGCTGTCCTGGAACTCTCCCCATAGACCAGGCTGGCCTCAAACTCAAGATCTGCTTGCTACTGCCCCGAGTCCTGGGATTAAAGGCAAGCACCACCACCTGGGTATCCCTTTTATATAATTCTCTTCTCTTACTGCTTTGGCTGGTCATTAAATCACTATATTGAGTGAGAGTAGAAAAAGTAGACACCCTCATTTTGCCCCTGACTTTAGCAGAAATGTTTTCACCCCATCTCCACCCCAGCCCCATATGATGAAGAAGCTGATCAGCCTCAAGACTGTGTCATTATAGTTCAGGTTTTTTTTTGTTTGTTTGTTTGTTTTGTTTTGTTTTATTTTAAGACAGAGTGTTACCCTGTAACCCAGGCTGGTCTGGAACTCCGTATGTAGACAAACACACTGATGTTCTCCTGTTTCTGCCTCCTGAGGACTTTGGTTGAAGGTGTGTTTTGCCACACCTGGCTAATTTCAATTCTTGGGATACCAAAATTGCCGACAGCATCCATTCCTGTGACTGCAGCTCTGTGGGACATTCCCTACGGTGACTCTACCACTTTAACAACTTGACAGTGTTTATTTGAACAGATAAAGAAACTAGAAAAACAAACAACAAATCAAAACCACACACAAGCAAAACCCAGCCTGCTTTTCACTGTCTCCATAACTTCTCTTCCTTCAAAAGATTCATAGAATCAAACCTTTGTGAAATGTCGTTTTCAAAAGGAAATTCACCAGTAAACAAAATAATAGCAAAAGGAAGAAGGGGGGGGTTCAGTGATACAGGTTTTGAATTTTAGACTCCAAGAACTTGCCAGTTTATACATATCCTATGTGGCCCCCTCTCCCATCTCATTACTTTTTTTTTAAAGATTCATTTATTATATGTATGAGTACAAGCAGGTCAGAAGAGGGCATCAGATCTCATTACAGATGGTTGTGAGCCACCATGTGGTTGCTGGAATTTGAACTCAGGATCTCTGGGAGAGCAGTCAATGCTCTTAACCACTGAGCCATCTCTCCAGCCCTCATTACTTCCTTGATTGTTGCTTTTGGCTCTTAATATCTATAGCCTCCTGGTTACCCAGGATGTCAAGAGAGACTGGCGTAAACGCTGTATCTTTCTGGGTGGTATCAACACAGCAAAGCATCTCTGTCTTTAAGAGATGGCTGTGGGTTTGTTTCTTACAGGCAAAATTTGTTTCAGCTGTCTTTAAAATATATACATTATTATTTATTTCTGTGCAGGGAGGGTGGAGGTGGGGCACATGAATGCAGTTCCTCATAGAGGCCAGAAAGAGGACGATAGATTCTGGAAGCTGAAGAGTTACAGCCGGTTGTGAGCCACCACTGTTGGTACTAGGAACCAAACTCAGGAACCAAACTCAGCTTTTCTGAAAGACCAGGAAGTACTCTCAAGTGCTGAGTCATCTTTCCAGCCAGCGAGCTGTTTTGTTGGGTTTGTTTTAAGTTTATTCCTGTGTGTCCATAGGTATGACAGAGGAGCAGCCCTACTCGATGCTGTACAGATTGGCAGAGGACAACTCTGGCGTCTGTTCCTTCTTCTACCTTTGCCTAAATTTCAGGGACTGCGCTTAGGTCCTTGGGGTTGTGTGCCAAATGGCCATACCTGTGGGGCCATCCCAACAGCCAGCAGCTGCTTTGAATAGCAAAATACATCCTTTAAAAGTTCCCATAGTCAAAGCAAACTACCCAGAACTGGTTTTGGATACTCCCCCCCCCCCCCACCAAAACAACAACAAGAAGAAGAAGACACCACAACAGTAAGAACCGCAGACTCACGCTGAGCGCAAGAACATACTCGGGATATTGTGACTGTCAGTAAGTAAGTGACCAAGGCAGCAAGGAAACACAGCCTAACCCAGATGAAGTTTGGCTTTTATGATTACTTATCAGTGATAAACTCCTTAGATCAGCCTATTTGAGCCACTTCCCAGCCTACCGACTTAATTTCTTTAAAATGTATAGAAATTGTATTGTTTTATGTGTAGGGTATATTTTGTCTAGATGTCTGTCTATATGCCACATGCTTGCTGGTGTCCACGGAGCCCAGATGAGGATAGTGGGTCCCCTAGAACGGGAGTTACAAAGGCTTGTCAACTGATGTGTAGTTGCTGGGATTAGAACCTGGGTCCTCTGGGAAAGCAGCCAGTGCTTGAGCCATTGAGTTCTCTCTCCATCCGCCAAACTAACTCCCAAGAACAGTCCAGACTGAGTTAAGTCCATAAAAGGCCTAAGACGTCAACCAACGTTTTTTTTTTTTTTTTTTAAAAAAAAGCTCTTCACACGTATGTAATCAAATCTTCCGGTGCCGCCACAGAGCGCTTGATCACACCTTCTGTGGAATAGCAGGGTGTGCTCTGCTCCTCTCGAGTTAAACGGCTGCTCGCTCACAGCTGAGCCATCGTCAGGGGTTTGACATGACACACTGCTATGTAATGACAAATGTAAGGATGTGAGGCATAGGAACCTGCTTCAGTTCCCTGTGGACCGAGTCTGATTTTGTAGGGGAGAAAAAAAAAAAGGCGGCTTTCTGTTCTTTGCTCTGATCAGCACTTTCACAGGTTACATTTATTTGACAGAAATCTGACCAAGCCAGTTCAGCCAGCAGGTTCTCCAGCTCAGGAGGGAGGATCAAAAAGAAAAGAGACAATTAGATAACACTGTAGCAGGACCCCAGCCAGTTCTGAGACTGAGGAGCATTTATTTTTACCTCATCTGCTTTCATACCATTTTAATTACATGCAAGTAATATGGTCAGTTCTAGGTTAAGGGAACAAGCAACGCAATAAACAAAGTCCCCAACACTGTTTCCAAGGGCTTTTCAGAATGACAGAGATATCTGAGCCGACTTCCCAGTCCTAGCCCAAAGTCGTATTTTTACCAGAAGCCTACTTCTTTGTTCTAGCCTAAAATCAGATCCCTGCCTGAAGGAGGCAGGAATGTCCTGGCCCAAAGTCAAATTCCTGCCAAGTAGCTCCAAAAGCTCTCCACAGAAACTTTCTTTGGTGCCACCAAATCTGTCTTCTTTATGAACACAGCACATAGTGTGTTCATTACTCACAGCTACTCCCCTGCAGGGTTTCTTGGAAGAACAAACCCGTGCACCTTGTCAGGGTCTCTAGAGAATTGAACCAATGGGCAATGAAGTGTTGGAACAACTCTGGAATTCTGGTTTCTTTAAAAAACATGAAACATTATACCAGTTTGCCTTCATTTTAATCCCAGGTGTGGGATGTGGGGCTGCTTCTGACCATCCACAGCAGCTGACTATGATCTGTCCCGAGCTCTAGCAGGTGCCATGATCTGCCCGGCTGCGGAGGGTTTCTGCGATTGTGTGCCGCTTGAAAATCTGGGAACTTTTTAGAGGGTCGATAAATGCCAGGGGATCCAGATCATCTAGGACGGTTGGCTGTAGTTTATTAGGAGCCATAAAGAAGAAAAGAAAATAAATGAGATTGAGGGAGTTCTCTTTCTCTCTTCCCCCTCTGTCTGTCTTTTCCTCCTATCTAGTGATGGGGGTGAAACTGGGGGAAATATGGAAGGAAAAGAACCCACAAAGTATCAGAGACCAGCTATGGAGAGGGATTTCTTACATTGCCTTAGATAGAGAGACTAAGTAGTACAGCAGTGATCTCTGCACCCTCCAGAGCAAGAGACCCCAGTTACTGCTAGCCCCAAGAAGATGAGGGGCTGGAGAGATGACTCAGTGGTTAGAGCACTGACTGCTCTTCCAGAGGTCCTGAGTTCAATTCCCAACAACCACATGGTGACTCACAACCATCTGTAATGGGATCCGATCCCCTCTTCTTGTGTGTCTGAAGACAGCTCCAGTGTACTCACATACATGATATAATACACACACACACACACACATAGGCTGTGTGTGTTTCATCCAGGAACATAAGCCACTGAGGCAGGTGGCAACTCTGTGCAGGGATTTATTAAAGAATTGTCATTACAAGGAGCGACTAAGACCAGGAGGGACACCAGGAGAAGTTCTCTATTGTTCCTTTCTCAAAGAGAGTGAAGATCTGCCAAGATGCGAGACCAAGAAGCTTTGCAAAGCCTACCATCACTGTCCATTGGGTTATATTTATACTCCCTGCAAACATTAACATGTTCTCCCACAGGTCTTGCCTCAGGACTTGAGTCTGTCTTATCAAAACTCCATGTGAGGTCTGTCCCAGCTGACATCACTCTGCTGAGTCTGTGGAAGAAGCCACCAGAACACCACCAGAGGGTTTGTTTTTTGGGTTTTTTTTTTTTGTTTGTTTGTTTGTTTGTTTGGGTTTTTTTTTTTTTTTTTTGGTTCATTTCTTTTTATGACGTCACGACAAGTGGAACTCAGCAATGCAATGAAAAGCGAACCAATACATGTGTGTCATCTTCGAATAATACTAGTCGTCATGCGTCCTCTCACATTTGCTTTAGCAGAACAACCTTTCACCTGTGTCTGCCTCAGCAAAGCATCCTTCAGCATAACTGACTTTGCAAAGAAACCAGAAATTTCTACTTTAAAAAAAAAAAAAAACCAAAAATCCATAAGGAATGAAGCGTGAGGCTGTTGAGTTAAATAAGGCAGCCATAAGAGGACAAGCTTTGTATGATTTCACTTATATGACGGCAAGAAACGTTAAATTCCTAGTCATTTCCTACAGAAAGAAATGTGGGATGAGCAAGATGGATGGCTCAGCCACAGGGCTGGAGAGCTAACTCAGCAGTTGTGAGAACCTGTTTCTCTTTCAGAGGACCCGGGCTCGATTCCCAGTGCCACACTGCAGTTAGCATCTAGATCTTCCGTCCCAGAGGATCTGAAGCCCTCTTCTGTGGTACACAGACATCCGTGCTAGAAACACACATACACGGACGTGCACAAGAATGATAAAAGACAGTTCAACCTGCTCACTTGAATCTAATTCCTGAGACCCACATGGTAGATGGCGAGAATTGCCTTCCAAAAGTTGTCTCTGACTTCCACACACATGATGTGTATACACTGCACTACACACACACACACACACACACACACTCATACTGAATAAATAAAAATTTTTAAAAAGCTACCTTTCCCCCACTTCGGGGCAAAGAGATGAAGAACAGTAGGAAAAACCGCCTGAAGCCTTTCGTAGGAAGAAAATGGGAGTTGTTGTTTAATGGTTATAAAGTCCAGCCTGTGAGAGGACGAAGATGGTGGTGTGGGCAATCACACAGCAACATAGGTCTAGAACACTCCATTCAATGGCACACAAAAATGGCCAGGGCGGTAAATCTGACATTATATGCATTTTTCCACAACGGGAAGATAAGGTTACCCTTCCCTGGCTAATTCTAGCTTGGATTTTTAAGCTCGAACTATGTCCACAAAACCAGTCTACAGAGTGCTAAGTCCATCCCCCTACTGTGGCTCAACCGTCTTGTCCTGTTGGGTTTCTTTCTGTACGAGGCTCTCGATAACAATGTCAATGCACCAGTGCAGTCCAAACAAAGCTGCAAACAACATAGTCACATTTTGCTATTTCGAAGGAAGGCCTCGAGGATATTATACCAAGTTAAATTAGTCAGCCAAGAGAGCACAATCAAGGGAAGAGATATCATATTCATGGCTGATAAACCGAGCAGTGCGATGCTGGAATGACTCCAAACTTTGATAATTTTAACACACTTGTAATTTTAGATCTGCGAGAAATACATCGACCAGCTGAACGCTGGTGAATAAAATCATTACAGGATTAGCAGTTTTCCGACCCACTTACTTTAAAAAGCTGAATCATTCCATTGAGACCCCGGGGAAATGCAGATTTATATCTTTGATGTTTTGGTTTTTTTTTTTTTTCCCCTTTTTGGTTTTCTTTCAATTAAATGAAATTATATAACCAGCTTTTCTTTTTCAGTCTTTGCCATCTTTTAACTGGGTGGTTCTGAATACCTTGTCAAACATGCCTTCGCAAATACTTGATTTTTGCAAATGCAAATGAAAAAGGAAAGGCACACACTGGCTTCCTTCTGGGCAGTTACTTTCTAAGCCCATCAAGGAAGGCTTCTTGCTTTCCTCCCAGATACTTTACTTTATTAGACTGGGAGTAGGCACATTGTATCAACGAGCAAGCTCAGTGCTGTGGATGGGGGAGATAGACATGGTCCAATAGATGAGAGCTTTTCCCACCCCTAGCTCTGTCCTAAGGAGTGCAGGGAACAAGCCATGGCGACACCAGTCTGGCTGCACCCTCTTACACAGAGTCTACTTGCTAAGGCAGAGGGGCAGCTGGAGAGATTCGTATACTGCTCCTGGCATTGTTTAGAAAAGCCACCAGTAGGCTTTTGGCAGTATGTAACTATTTTTTAATTGTTTTTCTTTTAGTCATACGTGTGTGTGCCTGAGAACACATGTACACATGTGTACAGCACCTGAGGAGGCTAGCAGAGGGCCTCAGATCTCCCTGAAACTGGAGACACAGGTAGCTGTCAGCTAACCTAGAAGGGTGCCAGGGCTGAGCCCAGGTCCTCTTTGAGAGCAGCAGGTGCTCTTAACTCTTTGCCATCTCTGTCCTCATGTGACAATATCTAACAGTATCTCCTGCCTCCAGATTCTAAAATATGCACTGCATAATTTATAAGGCGTTTAATATACTGTTTAATATAACTCCAGCACTGCCTATAATTGTTGCTATTTCTGTTTATGTTGTCTAACTCTTAGTAAATTATCGAGTCTTCAAGGGCAAGGTTCCTCGCATGCATATTCTGGCTGGGTAATACTCAGCACAGTGGTTTCTTTGTGACAAATGTCCTGCAGAATGAAGAGTTTATACAAACAATATAGACCGTGTTAATGGGAAGCGGATCCAGCATTCCAAAGGCCGGGAACTGCTTTGCCGGCTTGTTTTTATTTAGATATCTTATGTAATGCGCACTGACTATGTTCTCATAATTATGCATTCAGTATTAAAATATATCAAGCTCCTACTTGTGTAACCGGCGCCACGATGTAAGGCCACGAGAATCCATTAGTGAAGAAAATATTTACTTACACATGCCTATTACCAGAGCGATTAGCAAACAGGCGCTCGATGTTTTTAGCTAGTCATTGGGATAGCCTCAACTTGTAGTGCTTACAGAAGAGTCCATGTTCCTAAGCAATTTATGTTCCTTATGGTGAGAGCTGTGGACAAGATAACACTAGGGGCTGGAGAGTTAACTTAGCAGATAAGAGCATGTGGTAGTTTTCCAGAGGACCCGGGTTTGCTTGCCAACACCCGTATATGAGCCAGGCTCAGAGGGATGGCAGAGGTCTCTGCAGGGGTCCAGCCAGAGACTGCTCACATCCAGAGACCCTCCTACCCAGCCTGGCCACTCCCTGCTCTGCACTGAGATTCCAGGCTGCAGGGGCCGTAAGTGTTCGTGTCCTTTGTACAATGCACCTCTGTCCCTCGTCAAAACCAGACTCACACAGTACACACATTGCAGCATTCCAGAATACACACCTATGCTCACACAAGAACACAGGCACATGTATGTACACACACAGGCACACACATGCACACACATACACATGCATGAGCCACACACATGTGCAAGCATGCACACACACACTACTAGAGGCTAAGAATGGGAACCATAGCAATAGCAATGACAGATAATTTAAAGAATAAATTAAAGACATAAGGGAAGGAGAATACTTATTTCCAAAAATTGTTCTCTGATCTACACACACACAGAGACACACACACACAGATACACACACACACAGATACACACACACATAGATAGACATAGATACACACACAGAGATACACACACACAGATACACACACACAGATACACACACAGATATACACACACACACACACAAACACGTGTGTGTGTCATGGCTCAAATGTGCTTCCCATGCCCACAGAATAAAGAATTATGACTTAAAAATAACGAGGGAGATTTTCAGTTATCCTGGAAAACCAAGATGGTAGGCTGCTTCTGTAAAGTCTGAGTTTACTCTAAAACCGACAGAAAAATAAAGAGGAAAAAAACCGGGAGGAATTTCACTGAAGAACGCAGTGTGAGCATAACCGGTATCAATAGATATAAATAACTTCCCTGCCAAAAGCTTAAGCCAGAACGTAATGTGGAAAGCAAAGAGACACACACAGCAAATGTTTGGCAAACTCTTAAAATGAAGTAGAGCTAGGAAGCTTCCGATGAATGATGTGTGTCTCAAAGCACATCAACATTGAGTTTTAGGGCCAAGACTGTGGAAGAGAATATGAACACGCAGAAAATTAAACCACAATCTTTCTACAGGTGGGCGTTGGAAGAAACAAAACTAGCCAGTGTGGGCATAAAGCAGTCGTTTCCTGATGAGCTGGGGCAATGGAGACAGCCAACTCCTCACAACTGGGGGGGGGGGGGCAGAGGAGGGAGCACTTTACTCAGTACTGCACAACCCAAACACCTCAATGGGGGAAGGGGGTGCGGGGGGAGGGGGACACAGGGGTGTGTGTCACTGTGGGTATGCACTACTACCCTCAAGCAGAAAGGTTGGTTGTTTGCCTAAGTGGCATGGCTTTATTAAGGGCCAGTTTTATCACAAAGAAACTTCTAGAATACATAAAAACCCTCCTTGGCTCACGCGGTGGCCTCTGTGAATAGAGCCCTGAATTAGTCAGCTTTCTACACTACAGCAAAGCACTGAGACACGTGGCTTAGAAAGAGAAGGGGTGATGTTGATTCATCTTAAAGTCCTTGCCTTTCGCTGGTGATGTGGCCACCATGGTAAGAGTGTGGCTGCAGCAAACTATTCATCTCATGGCCTGGAAACAAAACCAAAGAGAGGGCCAGAGTCCCACAGTCCTCCTCAAGGGCACACATTCAATCAGCTGAACGTCTCTCATTAGACTCTACTTTTTTTTTTAAGGATTTATTTATTTATTTATTATATTTAAGTACACTGTAGCTGTCATCTGACACCAGAAGAGGGCATCAGATCCCATTATAGATGATTGTGAGCCACCATGTGGTTGTTGAGAATTGAACTCAGGACTTCTGGAAGAGCAGTCAGTGCTCCTAACCACTGAGCTATCTCTCCGGTCCTCTACTTTCTTTTTTAAAGATAGATTTATGTATGTATGTATGTATGTGTGAATGCATGCATGTATGTGTGTGTATATGTGTGCATGTATATCAATGTGTGTATATATGTATGTATGCATGTATGTATGTATGTATATACATAGTCCAGATCATAGAGTTCTGACTGCCTCTGCCTTCCGGTGATGGAAACTAATAAAAGATTTATTTTTGGCAATTAGCATATCATGACAGAGACTTGCAGTAGACAAAGCTGATTATGGTCATCAAGAACTGAACAGCAGGAAGCAAGGGTCTTTGGTCAATTTGACACTAGAGTTGTCAGAGTCACAAGAAAAGAGGGAGCTCTTGGGTAGCCGAGAATTTATTTTCTATCCCTGGCAGGGAACGATTTTTATCATTTCTGATAAAGAATAATGCTGGCGAGCACTAGTCACCAAAGGTAAATGCTTCCTCTCTTAAAATCCTAAAAACCGACTTGAGAAGCAGCTGGAGAGTATGCAATACATTTTGCTAAATGTTGAATCAACTCAACTCCAAAAGCATTTAAGGAGCTTTGGATAGCCTTTTAATATTCTTTGGAGATTCTGATGCTTCCATAACTAGTTCTCAAAGATGATATACAACTGGAAACACACACACACACACACACACATACACACACACACCATTCTACATGGAAATGCCAAGTGTAGAGCTACTTTATAACACATTTCACCAGCTCTTCATATTTCTTCCACACTTGGCTTTTCAGAAAAGAAAGAATCTCCCCCACCCCCGAATGAGCGTTGTCATATTTAGAAATATGGGGATGTCTAAGAAGGAAGATTTCGTGGTTTTCCCTCCGTGATATAATGGTGTTTGGCACACTAAGAGGGTCTAATGCAAGTTCACTAGCATAACCAGATAGCAACTCAAGTATATTTTAATGGATTCTAAAGAGTAAACATCCCCGAGAAGAGACCCCAGACAGACTGGGGAGATGGCTCAGTGGTTAAGATTATGTATTGACCTTGCAAGAAGATCCTGGCTTAATTGCTAGCGCCCACATTAATCAGCTCACAGCTGCCTGTATCTCTAATTTCAGGGACTCTGATGCCCTCTTCTGGCCTCCACTGGTACCTGCATGCATGTGGTGCACATGAACTCTTGAAGGCACCCATACATACACTTCGATGAAAACAGTTAACAAATCTTTTCAAAAACATGGAACGAGACATAGAAACTGAAAACATGCAAAAAGATTAGTTTTAGGTAACACCACTCATGCCTTAGCATGGCTGTTAAGATGGCAGAGCTGCCAGATTTGTTACTATTATGAAATAGAAACTATTTGTGGTTGCTATTGCATAGTAATAATTAAGTATCTCTGCCTGGGGTTTCTAACCTGCTTTGGTTATTAAGTTCCCAGATAAAAGACCTACTCACAGCTTTTATACTTACAGAAACCTTACAAAGCACAATAGCTAGGCAGCTGCCTACCCTCCATGCTGTTAGAATCCACTTTCCTATGGATAACCCCAAGTTATTACTTACAATGTTTCATCTGGGCTGCTCTTAACTGCAACTAACTAGCCCACAGGGCCATGTTTTATGGCTAGGCTAAGCCATGGGAGCTTCTCCATGCTCCTCCTGTGCTGACCTCTTCTTCTCCTCCTCCTCTTCCTCCTCCCCCTTCCCCAAGCTCTATGAAATCTAACCCCCACCTGTCTCTTCTGCCCAGCTATTGGCTGGTGGCATCTTTATTTACCAATCACAATTAACTGAGGGCAGGGTCACCCATGTGATCTACATGTGGACTCTCATTGGGGGCAACCAGTTTTGGGGGCTCAAATTAGCATTAGAATACAAGCAGCATTAGGCCAACCTACTGTACTATGATTTGGAAAAAAACAAAACAAAAACAAAACAAACAAACAAACAAAAAACCCCAGAAAGAACCAACTTTTAAGGGAAAAAGCCTCATCCTGTCCCATCTGAAAGGTTCTGGTCCATCCATGATGCTTTGGACAAGGAAGGCAGGATACTGTGGCAAGAAGAGACTGAGGACCCAAGCTGCTTACTCCATGGCTAGGAAGGTAAACGGGACCCACTAGGGCCCTGTGTTCCCCTGTAAGCATAAACCTAAATAATACCTAAAGATGCCTTCTCTTTAGGCTCCGCCCCTTAAAGTTTCTACCATCTCCCAACAGCAGACTCCATTAGCAATATGGATTATTTATTCTTCCCTCTCATGTTTTCATGTAAAGAAAAAAAAGCCCCAATTTTAAGAATATCTCTGGTGAGACAACTTTTTTTTTTTTTTATTAAATGGAGAGTCCCAAGTGCCTCTCCTTTTTGATATTTTGAGTAATGAAATGAGAACTGTACACAAAGTGTTTCTGCTGCATGGGGGGAGGTGGGGATGGTTGTCCTGATATCAGATCCGTTGTTATTTGAATGCTGAGCTAAGCCAGCTGTGTATTTTTCAGGGAACACCGTTTCTACTTGAACTGAAAGGATAATAATCTCTACCATCCAGATTTTGTCAAGAATGAATAAAGTTAAGACCTCACTTCTTCAAGGAAAACAGTTGACAATGTCTATGATCAACAGTAACTTCTACTCCCCTAATGTGTAGCAGATGTGAGTCTTTTTGGGAAATTCGCACCCATCTCAGTGAGCTAATAACAAGCTCATGGTGTCTCAATATTTAAAGACTTTAAAAATGATATCGATGTTAGTTTTTGAGATGGAATCTCGGCGTGACTCGGAATTTACTATGCAGCTCAAGCTGGCCTCAAAATTGCAGCAACCTACCTGCCTTTGCCTCCTGAGTTCCTGTAGTCTCCATTTGAGAAATAAATATTCTTTTGATTCTGTATTAAATGGCATGTGACAAGTTTGCATAATTCAGTGAACTGACTCTTTCAGAATGACCAAGGCATGCGATTACAGAATTAGTCATACACTGGTCAAAGCATTAGTAGACACTCTGAGTTGTTTCAGATTCCACATTGCAACTAACTTTAAGAAACTAACCCTTGTCAAGTATTGGCTCCTTATCAAAGAAAACAAACAAACAAAAGGTTATTAATATACTCTTTTCCCCCAGGATATACCTTAATGAGAAAATATTTTAATTCATAAATTTTTATCAAAATGAAACGTCACCAGTTGGAGACATGGTTCAGTGGTTAAGAGCTCCTCTAGCCAACCTGAGTTCAGTTCTGGGCACTCAATTGCTTTCAGTTGCTTAGAACTTCAGCTTTCAGGGTCTCCGATGCCCTCTTCTGGCTTCCTCGGCAACTGCACTCATGTACATATATCCACACAGAGACACTTTTCTTTTTTTCCTTTTTTTTTTTTTTGAGACAGGGTTTCTCTGCATAGCCCTGGCTATCCTGGAATTCATTGTGTAGACCAGGCTGGCCTCAAACTCAGAAATCTACCTGCCTCATGCCTTCTGAGTGCTGGGGCTAAAGGTATGTAGTACCATTATTTTTATATATATATAATTTGGAGATTTATCATGGTTATTCATAAAGTACATTTTTAAAAAAAGATTTATTTTATGTATTTGAGTACACTGTAGCTGTCTTCAGACACACCAGAAGAGGGCACCAAATCCCATTACAGATGGTTGTGAGCCACCATGTGGTTGCTAGGAATTGAATTTAGGACCTCTGGAAGAGCAGTCAGTGCTCTTAACTGCTGAGCCATCTCTCCAGCCTGAGGAATTCTTTTAATATTTCATTTCTTTAAAATACAATAAACATATTATAAAATGTACTTTATGGGACTGGAGAGATGGCTCAGTGGTTAAGAGCACCGACTGCTCTTCCAGAGGTCCTGAGTTCAATTCCCAGCAAGCACATGGTGGCTCACAACCATCTGTAATGGGGATCCAATGCCCTCTTCTGGTGTGTCTGAAGACAGCAACATTGTACGCACATCCATAAAATAAATACATAAATCTTAATAAATTCCACCTTTAAATGTCTGATATGGCAAATATCAATATCTAAACCCATGCTAAATAATATTTTTTAGTGTCTGCAGTAATGTTTAAGAATGTTAAGTGATTCTGAGACCAACTATGGAGGCATTATTCTGAATGGCTCTCCATATTTAACCTGATTTTTAAAAAAAATTTTGGACATTCATTGAAGCATACTACTTCTGGCCAAATTTTATGATGAAATGATTACTTCTATCTAGATGCACACTAAATTTTAGCACTCCAGAAGGATCCTGAGTGCAATTTATCCTCAACCCAAGAGTAAGCTTAACAGCCAGCAGGGCTACATCATGGATAACCCTTAAAAAATTCGTTTCACTAGTAACAACTAAGCCTAACCAATGAGTTCAGGGGCAGCAAGCCACTCTTTTCCAGGTGTCTTGTCTGCATTAAGGAAAAGCAAATGGCTCAAACTCCCTTTAATTAGGAAATTCTGTTCTTCTCCATTTGCGTTTCTCTATAAATTATAGATAAGGGAGAGACTCGCCCTTTCGTGCTTCAAACAGGACAAGAAGGAGCTTCATCTGCAGCCCACCAGAATCCAGCAAGTCTGACCAGGGTGTGTGTGGCCGAGCTTAATAAAATGTGCAGGAACCGTCCATTGCTTGAATGGTTCTGCGGCTGAGTGCCTATTTTAGCTCTAAGATCTGAGGTGATAACGCTCTACCTGTCTTTCCCCCAAAGCCAGCCCCGAGGCTGGAGAACTTTTGGATTCTTGCCTTGAGTCTGAGAGTGGATTGTTCGTACAAGGCTCTGTATTTTATAAACAACAACCCCCCCACCCCAGAAATGTTTCAACTTCTTAGTGTCCTAAAATTTCCATTTCACTGTGATAAAAAGAGCCAGCTTATGACCTCACTAAAAAAAAACAAAAAAACAAAACAAAACGAGGTTGTGGCAGAAGAGGAAAAGGAAACAATAAAGACCAGTTCTGGCTCCCGAAAGTAAGAGGCTCACAGCATCACCACTACGGTCAAAGGAAAAACAGACCGACAGTCACCCTGCACCGCCAATTCTCCTTTCCTCATCGCGGGAAGCATTCCGTATGTTCTCGGTAAATCAACCACTTATCTTTCTCCAGATGGGGGTCAGATGTTAAGAAAGAATAATGATTTACTGGGAATCCCGGAGTCAGCCTGGCAGCACCCGAATCTCGGGCCTGGGTTTCTTCCCAGGTAAAACAGAAGAAAGACAACACTTTATAAAATCCTTGTGAGATTAAGATAATGCATATAAAACGATCAAAGAGAGGGCAGGACATGGCTCAGGTCGTCATTATTGGGGAACATCTTTGATTCGTATCCCCCATAAACGAGCAGGGTTCCCCCTCCTCCGTTATTTCTCCACAAAACCTTTTCTCTCATATCCCTGAGTCATCAGCATTAAGATGCTTGGGTTCCCGAGTCATTCCTCCGCCTCCTGTTCTCTAGGGCTCCCTCTCCCGACTGCTTAGCTCTTGCAGGGGTCCAGATAGAAATCCGGGACTGCAGATGGCTCCCTGACTCACAGAATTGTCCGCAGCCCCCTCGGCCCAACAGACCAGGAGACCGGGACTAGACCCAGTCACGCGGGGCTCGCGCCAGTCCCCAGAGTGGAAGCGAGGCTGCGGGCGGGGCCGCGGAGGCGAGGAAGAGGATGCGCGCCCCGCAGAGCCTCCCTGAGAGGTGAGAGCGTGGGAGTCTGGAGGCCACACCCAGAGGTGCGAGCTAGGGGGTGTGGCCAACGCCCGGGCGAAAGCGAGGCAGGAGGCGTGGCCGAGCGCCAACCGAGGGGGTGGGAGAGCCGCACCCAGAGGTGAGCGCGCAGAGGGCGTGGCCACACCTCTAGCTGGGTACGAGGCCGAGGGCGGGGCTCGGGGCCGGGGGCGTGGCCGTCCCCACGGGAGATGCTCCGGCCTTACGGGACGCGCCAAGCGTCCCCACGGGCGGCGCGCGCATCCGCCTAGCGACGCGTGAGGCCACGTCGGGGTTACACCGGCGCCACCTGGGCGCGGCTGAGGCGAGCGGAGCGCCGGCGAATCCCGCGCGGGCGCGGCAAACAGGTGCCCGCGCGCGTCAGGCGCCAGCCCAGGGGCGGGGAGAGGGGCGCGGCCGGAAGCGCAGGGCGGGTTCGTCGGGCCGGTGAGCTGCGAGGCCGGGAAGGCGAGGAGTGCTACCGGGGCTGCGCGGCTAACGATGTCGAGCCGCCGCCTCGGCTCCAACAGCAGCCGCCGCCGCCGCCGCTGCTGCTGCCGAGCCGGGGGACATGGAGCGCGGCTGCAGGGAGCGGCCGACGGCAGCAGCAACAGCAACGAGCGTCGCAGCGACAGCGGTGCGCAGCCCTCCCCGTGAGGCGCCGGCCGGCCGGCGGCGGCGGCGGCAGCAGCAGCGGCAGCAACAGGGCGGCTGAAACCCCGGCTGCGGCGGCGACCCTCAGCGCAGCCTTTCCCCCCGCCTCCCCCGGCTCCGCGCCCCCCCTTCCCTCGCCCTCCCCTTCCTCCGCCGCTCTCGCCCACCCCCTCGTCCGCGTCCCGGGCGCGCGCCGGCAGCTGAGCCCGGGGGGCGGGGGCGCGTGCCGCCGGCGCGGGGGAGGGGCGGGCCGCCCGCGCGCGCCGCGCCCAGGGCTCGCGGGGACCCGGGGGGCGCGTGCCGTGCCGCGGCGCGAGGCGAGGCGAAGCGCGGGGCGGCGCGGCGGGGCCCCTCCCCCCCTGCAGCCTGGCGCGCGCCGGCCGGGCCGCACCGCTGCGGGCTCGGCGCGCGCGGGCCATGTCCGCCTTCTGCCTGGGCTTGGCCGGCCGAGCTTCAGCACCCGCCGAGCCGGACAGCGCCTGCTGCATGGAGCTGCCGGCTGGGGCCGGGGACGCAGTCCGGAGTCCCGCCGCCACCGCCGCCCTCGTCTCCTTCCCCGGGGGTCCGGGGGAACTGGAACTGGCCTTAGAGGAGGAGCTGGCGTTGCTGGCGGCCGGGGAGCGGCCGTCCGACCCCGGGGAGCATCCTCAGGCGGAGCCGGGGTCTCCGGCTGAGGGGCACGGACCGCCGCCGCCTACCCAGGATCCCGAACTGCTGTCGGTGATCAGACAGAAGGAGAAGGATCTGGTGTTGGCGGCCCGGCTAGGCAAGGCGCTGCTCGAGAGGAACCAGGACATGAGCCGGCAGTACGAGCAGATGCACAAGGAGCTGACGGACAAGCTGGAGGTGAGGACCTTCCGGCGGCATGGGTGGGGAGCTGGGTGCCTGCCTATCCTCCATTCTGTGTCTGTTCTACCTGGAAGAAAACCATGAGAACGGGAGGCAGGAGGGATAGTTTTCCATGATTATCAGAGCATTCGTTGAACCCACCTGACTTTCCCACCCAGCTCAGATGTGGGTCCATGCACGTCTCCCACCGTTGTGGGCCGTTCTATATATGTACTGTACACAGAGTCTAAAATAGAGCTTACAGTATGACTAATTTATACAGCACCGAGGCGATATCTGCATACAGAAATGAGAACATCGGGAAGCATTTAAAATATGCTTCAAGTGTTCGGGGAAGCAGTTAATCTCTAATCAGGGTGTTAGCCCAGAGCTTTCTAGTCCTGGCATTAAGGCCTCTGGATGCCCTTGTCTTAACTTCCTGGCAGAGAGTTGTGGGAAACAAGTGTCTCGAAAGGAGCTTTATATAGCTTTCAAATGCTTAGGGATTAGGGAATGTGGTTCCATTGCAGAAACCAGAGAAGGCAGGACTCAACATGTGATTAGTTTGGGCTTCAGTAGCTATGTGTATTTCAGTAGTAGTTTTCTGTGTCCTGGGTCTTAGCATCTAAGAGCCATTTTAATCACTATTAAAAACACCACCCCCCTCGCATGGGAGGGGTGGTTTTCTGGCTAGATAATTCAGTGGGTAAGGTCACTCGCTCCAATTGGATCCCCAGAACCCACATGGGGGAAAAGGAGAGGATGGCACTAGTAATGTCTCTGACCTACACACACAGACCCCAACTAATAAATAATCCTAAGTTTACTGGGTTTTTGCTCTTAAGCAGAAAGTTTGGATGGTAGCAGAGGGTGCCGAGGGGCAGGTACAGGATGATGGAAGTTCTAAGGTAGTAGATTTTCCAAAGTAGAAAGGAGAGCAGAGTCGCTTCTGCGGTGCAAGCACCCAGGCTCCTCCGCCCTTGCATTAGCACCGTTGCCGTTTGTCCTGGACTAGTTCTCCTCATTCTCATTACGAGAACATCACAGTACAGATGTGACCAGGCCGGGAACCAGCCCTGGTCAGGTTCTGCTTCACTGCTTCGGTTTGGTCAGAGTGTGAGTCAAGAAACACCTCTGCACCGGGATTGATGCCTGTCTGTGGTCTAGTCACCTATCGGCAGTTAAATCAGAAGAAAAAAGGAAACCCGCAAGTGGCCTGCCAGTTGATGGACTCCTGATACTTGGCTTGAAAAGTTGTCTGTGAAGCCTGGGCCCAGACAGCCAGAACGCAACAGAACGCTGCGAATTTGATGAATTGACTTGTTTAATCTTCACTTGAAGTCGAGGTCTGGAAGTAAAAAGGGTGTCCTATTCTTTCCAAACCGATTGAGTTTCAGGACACTGTAAAGGAGTACTACCCCAGAGATTTGTCCTGGAGATCTGACATTCCTTCAGTGAGGGACTTGAGTGGAGAAACAGTGAACTTGAAAAGAGCATCCTATCAGTTTGATGAGTGACAGATTTCAGGGTGTTCAGTTACACAAATCCTGGTTTCCATGTGGCGCTTTCAGTAAGGGGAGGATTTCAAAATTCCACAGCAACAAAAAGGTTCTACTGTAAAGGGATAAATAAACAACCTTTGACATTTTGTAATTGACTCCATGGGTAAGACTAAAATAGCCTAACCTGCTTAAACTATCATTTAAGATACGATCATGTAAGATCTTCAGCCTTGTGCAGGTCTTCTTGTGAATACCAGTGTTAAACTTTTAAAACTGGGGGGATTTGTTGCCCCGGAGTCATCCTCAACACTGCTGACCTATAAATGGCGAAAGTGGTGGAGGCTGTAGATTATGATGTCGTGTGTACTCTACCACAGCTTAAAAACAAACGTTTACTTTATTTACGCTGTTTTCTCTGTATATATTTGAAAAGTATGATTTTCTTTTGAGATGGGGTCTCAATGTGTTGCCCATGTTGGCCTTGAACTCCTGTACTTAAGAGATTCCCCTGCCTCAGTCCCCAACTAGCTGGACCATAGGAGTGCAGTGTACCTGACTCTAGAACTTTTTTGTGTACACTCGAAAATACATTCACTAGCTGCTTGTTAACTGGTGCTGTACTTGATGCTGCTGAGGATCACAGCATCTCTAAGCACATACTGTCTACTCATGTTAATTCTCCTACTGCTACAGTTGAGACTAATTTATTACAGTCTGTTTCACTTGATACCTAAACCCATAGTTTATTCTTTTTAGGTTTATTTACTTGTATGTGTATGAGTGTTTGCCTGTGTATATGTATGTGTACCAGATGTATGCCTGGTGCCGACAAAGGTCATATCTGGAACAGGAGTCACAGATGGTTGTGAGCCAGCATATGGGAGCTGGGAACCAAACCCAAGTCTCTGAAAGAACAATTAATGATTTATTAGTGATTTTAACTTCAGAACCATCTCTCTAACCACCCCTCCATTACTATAGTTTCTTGAGCAACTTAGATATTATAATGTCTGTTGAGACAAAATACTTTCTAAAGTTTAATGTAGCAGCTGTATTCTGCTTGGAAAATTAATTAAATTAAACACTTGGATGTAGAAAACTAGTCCTACTTTAATAAGAAGGATTTATTATTTTCCAAGAACTGTCAGACATTGACATTAAACACATTTTCTGACAAATTGGTTTGGAGCTTAAACACATAGGGCGCATGTGTTCTAATTCCAGCCACTGTGGGAAACATGGTGGGATCCCATATCTAAAAATTTAAAGAAAAGGTTAGTGGTGGTGTTGGTGGTGGTGTCAGAGACTGATTTTATAGTCTCATCAAAATTTTAGTTTTTGTAATTTTATGACAAATAATCAATCTTCAAGATCTTTTCTGGGTTGGAAAGATTGCTCAGTGGTTAGAGCACTGACTGTTCTTCCAGAGGCCCTGAGTTCAATTCCCAGCAACCACAGGGCGTCTCACAACCATCTGTAATGGGATCCGATACCCTCTTTTGGTGTGTCTAAATTTGGTGACAGGTATACTCACATATATAAAATAAATGTCTTTAAAAAGAAATCTTTTCTGCTTACTGTTCAGGGGCATCTTTCTAGTTCTGTGTGCCACACCTAGGATTTTATTTTACTTTTTTAATGTAAAAGCATTTGATTCATTAAAGGCATATTCATGGTCTTTAATTGTTTAAAGGTTAACATATATAGAGATGTTTGTGGGTTGGCTAGAATATATTGTTCATATGCTAGTTGAAAAGACATTTTTGGTTGTCTCTTCAATTTTTATAATTAGCTCTTATTATCTGAAAAAGCATGTCTCCAGCTCCTTACTAACTTGCACTTACATCCATTTGTTCTCTGGAGATTCCTGCACAGATCACTTTTTTCCAGTAGGGAATGGAGGAGATGGAGATGAGTTTCTGGGAGTCACTACCAGACTTGGAGAAAGGCCCAGGAGGCCTGATGTACACTCAGTGCTTGGTGCTCTAGAGAGAGAGTTTTCCTCTGGTGGTTTTCATGAGCCATGGTCCGGACTTAGGAGGGTGGCGTTACTACTTACTTTTGCACAAACCCATTTCAACAAGTGGATCTAGTTTATTTTGACTAGTAACGCCAGTTTTTGTTTGTTTTAAAAGGTGATTGGTTCATTCTTTTTTTTTTTTTTTTTTTTTTTTTTTTTTGGTAATGGCTGATTTTATATTTAGAGAAAGATTGGAATCACAATAGAGTATCTATATTTTCTACATCCAGGCTCAACTTTCTGCCAACATTTTACATTAACATGTGCCACAATTAATAAAGTCCTTACATTTCCAAAGTCTGTACCAAATGTCTTTTCTTCTGTTCCAGAATCCCATATTGCATTTAGCTTTTATGTCTTAGGCTCCTCTTAAGAGTTTTCTTGATAAGTTTGGTGTTAATTTTCAAAGTACGGTATAATCCTGGAAAATAAGAATGCACGGGCAGATAGAGACCTATCTATGTGGAAATTATCCCTAGTCTCTACTGGTTAATTTAAACCTTAAATGAAAATATAATTCTAGGAGAAATTTCTTAAGAGTAGACCAAAAGGTTGAATTCTGTCCAAAAGGTCAGACTCTTGCCTGCCCTTTATCAAAGGCTTGGGACACCTGAACTGGGGAGTGTGTATCTCCAGTTAAATATAAGGACAGATTAGATCAACCAACACCACCTGTCTCAACCCCGCCCTCCAAGTGGATTGGACTGTTTCAGTTGCTTAGATGGGCTGTTCGCTAGCAGCTGTTTGCTGAATATTTTTAAGTCTCTCTGTTCTTTCAGAGCGCACGCCTAATTTATCTGGCCTCTCAGTAACACTGTGGTTACTGAGTTCTGGCTTCTGCCTTCTGCTCAGTTGTTTTCATGTTGGGTAAAACTAAGTTTGACAGTTTTACGGTTGCAATCAGCTCTTATTTCTACCTTCTATCTTTATGAAATTTCTAAAGTGACTAGAACATTCTCGGTTTGGAAAGTTCTTCGGTATCAGGATAGCATAGGACGCACCGTTTACATGCCAGTCAGTGGAGGTTCTTGTGATTCTCCTACATGCTCCGGACTGAAAGTGTTTACGTTAGAAAGCTGTGTGGCTTCTCCAGCCCGTGAACTAGATGGTCTGTAACCAAATGATTGGCCCCTCCATGTGGTCAGTTTGAACGTTTTTGAGAGCACTGCCTTCGCTGATGTTCAGAATTTAAATTTTGGGTTGTTTTTAAACTTTGGCAAGTCTTCTCAAGCATGCGTTTTCATCTTGGGGGAGTAAATTAGAGATATTTACTAGTCACTCAGCAAAGTAAGAGGAATAAGATGACAGGATGAAATGAGGTAATCTTGTCATTCAAGCTCGACTCAGGTTTGACAGAGCAGGGCTGGTTCTCTATGTGACAGTAAGCTGACATTTGAGGTTTCCCTCAATGAAACATCCCAAAAACATTCGTTGAAAGATAAGAACATTAAAGAACATGTTTTCCCAAAGGGAGATGACCAAGCACTCTGAAGAAAGACACTAATAACACTAGTAAGCTTATTTTAAGGTGTCAAAATAGCCTTACTCCAGCCCTAACTGAATCTCGGCCTTAGGAAGTGGGATCCAAGTCAGTATTTCTGTTTTGAGACAGGATCTCTCTGCAGCCTGGGGTGGCCTCCTCCCGTGGTTGTCCTGCCTGAGCTTTCCCCTTATTGGATTACAGCACGAATCACCACGCACGGGGTTTAAGTCGGTGCGTTTTGAATAGTTAGACTAGAACTTTGCTAAGCTCACCAAAAGTTGAGAATTGTTATTTTAACCAGACTAAAGTATCGCTTTGGTATTAGACACACTGCTTGGTATTGGACATACTGAATCCACACTTACCTCACACAAATGGAAAGGTGTGCTTGTTTCCTTCAAGCCAAAGGACTCCTTTTTGATTGAGTTGTTACTTCAGAACATCTTCACCTTGTCTGTCACAAGCCATTTTATTATCGTCCCCCACTAGCATAGAAGCCCATGAAGACAAAGACCATGTCTGTTTGGTTCATTACCAGTGTCTCTAGTAAAGTTTCTCTGCCTCAGTAACCACTTGGGAATGGGTGGACGAGGCAGAAATAGACACATGGGGCCTACTCCTAATGCATGATTTAAAGTAGGCCCGACTGGGCTGCAGAAAGGGTTTAGTGGAGAACCGGTACTTCCTGAGAACCTGGACTTGGTTCCCAGCACCCACATGGCCCCTGGTAACCATCTGTAGCTCCAGTCCCGGGGAATCCAACACTTTGCCACATCCAGCACCAGGCACTTGACCCTGAACTTGTCGTTTCACAGCTTGTAACCATCTAGCATAAAAGATGGCTCCAGGAGAGGCCTCTTTTTAAAAAATACCAAGTATTTTGGCTGTTAGGTTCAGTTTAGTAGTTGAGTCAAAAGATGACTTGTTAAATTTTAAATGAGTCCCCAAGTCTAGAACCAAGTTCTGCCCAGAGAGAATTAAAAAAAAAAAAATTAAAGTGTTTCCAATAGGAATGATGTTTCCTTTGTGAGACAAGTCCTGTGTTCTAGAAGAATATTTTTGTAACTGTGAATTGGGCACCATGCCCTGTGTGGTAGGGTGTTTTGTTGTGTTCCCTGTCTGGAAAAAAAAAGTGTGAAAATGGAACAGAATAAAAAGGCTAGGGATTTTCACATTTTTAATCCTCCCCCCCCCCCCAGCACTTAGAACAAGAGAAGCATGAACTGAGAAGGCGATTTGAGAACCGAGAAGGAGAGTGGGAAGGACGGGTGTCTGAGCTGGAGACTGACGTCAAGCAGCTACAAGATGAGCTGGAGAGGCAGCAGGTCCATCTTCGGGAAGCAGATCGAGAGAAAACACGAGCTGTCCAGGAACTGTCGGAACAGAACCAAAGGCTATTGGATCAACTCAGCAGGGTGAGTCACAAGGATTTAATTATAAAATAGTAAAAGAGAAACCGTTTCTCTATGTTGATAGTTTATATGTGGTTGAAGCCATTCTGATCCCCAGTAGAACTTGATCGGTGTTTTCCTTTGATCATATAGATGAGGGAATTGAACTACAGCTTTTGAGTCTGGAGCCCAGGTGATAAACAGGCCCGTGACTAGGCCTTCTGTAAGACGAGGTCTCTTGACCCGGGCCTGTTCTCATCTGCACTCAGTGATGCCTGTACTCCTTAGAGCCTTAAAGATCTGTACCAGAGAAAGTCTGTCATCATTTGTTAACTCATTAATTCAATACTTAAAGGTGCTGCCTTTAGCTGAACAGCTTGGGAAAATGAGTGTACATCGTGAAAGGAGGGCCTATAAGTTTTATCCCCACATCAAGTAAACACGAATTCTTACACGTTTATACAATAGTGTCAGAAATGTAATTAAGGTCAAGACTAATCAACGGAGGTGCTTGAAAGTTAAGTGAGTGGAAATCTAATTTAAAGTGCATTTCTTTTAAATAAATATGAGAGTGGTCTATAAATTCACATTTAAAAAAATCAGTTAAGACCTGGTAAAGCCAGGTGGTAGTGGTACACATCTTTAATCCCAGTATTTGGGAGGCAGAGGCAGGTAGATCTCTAGGTTGGAGGCTAGCCTGGTCTACAGAGCAAGTTCTAGGATAGCCAGGGCTACACAGAGAATTCCTGTCTCAAACAAACAAACAAACACAAAAGACCCGGGTTTACTATTTATTGCACCTCAATCTTTCTTGTAGGTTAAAACCAGTACTAGCTGTTCTTTAGCTACTAGGAAAACTGTGGCCTCTTGACCCACTCCTAATCCCTTCTGTGGTCTTGGAGACAGGCTAAAGGCAGCTGTGGTAATCCCCAGATCTTTCACTAAGGAGATAGTTGACTGCTCGAATGGTATTTGCTGATTATATCATAGTTGCTTGCTTTTCTTTGGGATTGTGGGACAGGTGTGAGTATCTTCCTGACTTCTAAAGTTTGAGCTGAAGACCATGAGTGGGGAGAGAGGAAAAAGAGAAAGAGACGAGGCCTGGTAGCTTGAAAAGTAGCCGCTTAAAGAGAAATTCCAGCAAGTCTGAGAACGGTGAGGATACAGAGGTAGGGAGGGCCAAGAAGCTTCCCTGATGGCATGGAAATCACCTTTCTCTTTCTGTCACTGTTGGATTGGCCTTTAGCAAGAGTATCCATAGTCCAGAAGGCATTTCGAGTGCCGGCTTCATAGCAGCATTTCTGGATCAGCTCTGAAACCCTTTTTAGTAACTGGAAGGGAGTCTCTATCCTTGTAAAAATTTTATAGGTTTTTGAGTCTTTCATTCATTATTCATGAAAGATTAACCAGAGAAGTCTGGCCAGATTGCTTTATTTGTTTAAAAACATTTAATATAATCCTGAGCAAGTATTTCAAATGAAATTTATGTAATGGAATTCCAAATTTAAAAAAAAAAAAAAGAGCAACCAAAGGGAAATTGAAATTTCTTAGGCCAAGTTCTTGTGACAGATGCAGACTCAACCTCTCCATCACGTGATCTGGTGAGAGGCCGGTGAGCAGGAGGTGACTTTGGAGGAAGTCAAAACATAGACGCTAAGGTACCATGGCGCAGAACTTGGAGTTGACTCAGTTCGTTGTCCATGCCTCGGTTTCCTTAACTTTAAAGTGAAGCTAAGATTTGTGCTGCAGACACGTACTGTTGAAATGTGGGCTGTGGATGTAGCTCAGTGGTAGAGTGCTTGCCCTGCTCGCCAGGTAGCCCTGTGTTTACTTTCTATTACTGTGGTTCTCAACCCTGTGGGTTATGACTGCTCTGAGGTCCAACGCCCTTTCACAGGGACTACCTAAGACACAAATATTTACATCATGAAGTATGGAGGAAATTAACTTTGTGGTTGGGGTCACCACAGCAAGAGGAACCGTATTTAAAAGTCTTAGAAAGGTTGAGAAGCAGTGCTCTGGTAAGAGGGAACGGAGGAGAAACTCTGTGCTTTATTGACCTGCACATGCAGGTGCAGATTGTTTACTACAGCGGCATCTACAGAGTTGTCCTGTCGTCTGATCTCACTGTAGGAGTCCTGATGATGTACTTCAGATATTTCCACTAGATCTACATTCTTGTTATCCTCTCTTGGCACAGAATGTACGCCCTGGTGGTTTTGTGGCTTCCTCTACTTTCTGCTTGGAAGCAGGACAAGTCCCTGAGGTTTTCATCAGCAGCAAGTTTAGATTGCATTTTATTATTGTTTTATTAACTGGTGTCCAGGAGCCTGAAGAACTAAGTACTTGGAAGGGAATTCAATTCTCATAGGACAAGATAGCAGCCACCGGAGTGGTAGAAGCCCAGGAGGTTTTTTGTTGTTATTGTTGTATTGTTGGGGGGGATGTTTTTGTTTTTTGCAATAAATGTGGGTAATGAAGTTTGCATGATTGCTTTTTTCCCCCAAGACAGGGCTTCTCTGTGTAGCCATAGATGTCCTGGGATTCTCTCTGTAGACCAAGCTGGCCTTGAAGTCAGTGATACGCTTGCCTCTGCCTCCCCAGTTCTGACACTAAAGACATGTGCCACCATGTCTTTTTATAACCATGTAATAAATATCTAGTGTCAAAAATAGAATTTCTTCAACATATTTCAGTGTATTTGCTTTGGCTGCCATAGTCTCCGAGGTTGTTCTTACCAATTAATAAAACAGCTGCATTTAGGTAATACATATGTGTAATTCATATACATACATGTTGCCCTCTAAATGTGTGCAGTTGGGTGGTTTTTATTGATTACAGTTATGCAGCCATTACTACTGCCTATTTAGAGAACGTTTCACCTTTCCAAAAGACATGTAACCGCTATAATTCAGAAGCCCCATGTCTCACCCCCTGGCCACTCTCACTCCACCCTGAACTCTGTGCTTTCTCTTGCTTCACACTCTTGATGCGGTGAAATTCTGTAAGTGGCAGTTTGTGTGTGACTCCTTTTACTTAGTGTTGTATTGCCAGGTTCATCCATGTCAAAGCATGTATCAGTACTCACCCCATGCTGTGACGGAGAAACAGCCCATTGTCACATGTGGTAGTTTGTTTACCCATTCACAAGCTGATGCACATTTGCCATGTCTGTTCTTGGTTAGTATGAGTAAAGCTGCTATGAATGTTCATGGCCCTGTTTTGTGTGTACACAGATCCTTCTTAGCTGAAATGGAGTGTTGCCAGTGTATATCCCATGGGCTTCTAGCACCTCATTACTATGAGGAAAGGAATTGATACCGCTCTCATTTTACATCTGGGAAAACTTCAGGGAAGAAAGATACATGACTTGATTAAGTTTCTTTCAATTCGGGACTGATGAGATTTTCCGTACCCTCCATTCCAGACTTGTAAGGCAGCAATTAAGATCACAGGCTTTGGAGCCAGACAGCCCTGGGGCCAAACACCAACTCTGGCATTTACTAGGTGGTTGAGTGTAGGAAATTTTTTTTGCCTTCAGTGCCCTTCGTTATAGAATGGAAACAACTATGTTGGTATTAGCAGGGTCATGTGACGAATAAGTGTGTGTAAGGTTCAAGCCACAGTGTCTATCTAGTGTGGGGAGTGTATGATAAATGGCAGCCATTCTCATTGCCATGTCCTCATGTGGGTGGGGCTTCTGCGTCTGCTCAAACTTCGGTGTCTTAAGAGTGGAAGAATATGAAGTATAAAAAAAAGTAAAACCATCTCAGGTGTGGTAATGCCCCCCTTAATCTCAGCACTTGGAGACTCAGGCAACAGATCTCCACGTTTGAGACCAGCCTGGTCTACAGAGTGAGTTCCAGGATAGCCAGGACTACACAGAGAAACCCTGTCTCAAAAACCAACCAAACAAACAAAGTTTTAAAAAAAAGTTGTTAGATACATATTATTTTATAAGTTCATAAGAGTTTCTCACTTTGGTCCATAACTGGTGGGGATTGTGTTGTTGAAATACAGAAGTCTCCCTATGTAACTCAGGCTAGTTTTGAACTTGGGATCTTCCCACCTCAGCCTCTTAACTAGGATTCTAAGCCTGCCCCATCATGTTGTTTTGTTTTCATTTTACCATTCCTACAATATCTAGTGGTTAGATTGATGCTCAGAATTAAAAGTGAGGTAGGAATTGGTTGTACCTTATGCAGTGGTACTATGTATCCGCTGGGCATTGATTCAGATGCTGGAGTTACCTTCGATTTATTTGGTCATTTGAACAAAATATTCCCCTGAGTTCTCTCCTAGTTACTAAGAGTCTGTCTTAAAAACAAACAAACAAACAAACAAGTAACTCAGGCTGAGATATCTAAGCAGATACAGTTTGATACAGTGGTTCTCAACCTGTGGGTCATAACCCCTTTAGGAGTTGATTGACCCTTTCCAGGAGTTGCCCAAGATCACCAGAAAAGCACAGATATTTATATTACTATGAATAACTAGCAAAATTACTGTTATGGAGTAGCAAAAACGTAATTTTTGGTTAGGGTCACCACAGCTTGAGGAGCTGTATTAAAGGATCACAGCATTAGGAAGGCTGAGAACCACTGGTTTAATAGGACCGGCTAGATACTCTGATCTTACTATCCACAGCAGAAAGAGTACAGTGGGGCTTATGGTTCAGGAGAGGAGAGACAGGTCAGTGCTCTTTGGAGGACTGTCGGAAATCCTGCTACATAGTGTCTGTGGCTAGAGCATCTCTCCTAGATAGCAACAGCAAAGATGTGAATTCTGCTCTTTGGATGAGTCTGTATCAGGACTTTGTTGAGGGATCATGGAATGTCCCCCACAGCTCACTTACCAGCTGAAAGCCAGGGCAGTGCTTTGAAGGATGTGGAAAGAGCCTGGTTTCTAATAACAGTGACAGCAGTAATGGCAGGCCGCCGTGTAGCCTTTCCCGCCTTTCCCGTCTTCAGAAGCACTTGCAGTAAGATATAATTTTCAAGTGAACCTCAGTGGCGTTGATAACTTTAGTCAGAGGTAAAATAAGGCATTTTCACATTTATATTAAACACTGCTCATACACAGGTTGAAACATGAGTGACAGGCTTGAGCACCTGTTGACCAAAGAATGGAAAAACCGATTGATTTCTTCTGGAGAATAAGATTTAAAATTGCTTGGGGAATCCCGAGTTTTTCCTTCCTCAAATGCATAGCTCTAGAGTTTGGAGAAAATGATTAGGTCATCACTTTAAACACTTGCCTGCTTTTTTATACATAATATATCAATTACATCATTCCCTTTCTCTCTCATGAGTGTGGCTGCCTTAGACCAACAGGCTGGGTCTAGACCCATTTTATGTACTGGGCCCCACCCAGGATCTCAGCTCTCCACAGGACCGAAGTGAGAGTGACTATTTGAATGGGATTATGGCATAGACGTTTCCTTTACCTACTTAAAAACTTAACAAACTATTACAATGATACAGAAAACTGCAGAGAAAAGTACAAGTCCAGCATTTAAAACATTGTAACATTTCAAAGCCAGATGTGGAGGCGCATGCTCACAATACCAGGGCCTAAAGGGCTTTGGACTGTGTAGTAATACCTTCCCTCTCATCCTCCACCTGCTCAAATCTGAACACTTCGCTTTATTCGGTTGAGATTTACTTATGGGTGTGTGTGTATATGTCCCTTTTGCAGTACTGAGGTTAGAACCAGGGCCTCTCACATCTACCTGTTTGAAATACAAAAAATTTTTTTTATTTGTGTGTCAAAGAAAATATTAAAATACTATTTTTACATCTATCTCTCACTGCTATTTGCTTTTTAGTATCAGCTTTCTAATCAGTTTTTTCTGTGGTGAATATTTCTGCATCTTTTCTTTATATGCACATACATTGAATTTCTCTGCAGATAACTCTACTAAAAGGAGTTACTGCATCTGAATGTAGACCCATCTCAGCTTTATTGACATTATCAAATTCTTTTTTAAAGATTTATTTATTTATTTTATTATGTATGTTAGTACATTGTTGCTGTCTTCAGACACACCAGAAGAGAGCATAGGATTCCATTGTAGATGGTTGTGAGCCACCACGTGGTTGCTGGGAATTGAACTTAGGACCTCTGGAAGAGCAGTCAGTGCTCTTAACCACTGAGCAATCTCCCCAGCCCTGCCAAATTCTTGAAAGCCTTGGTCCAGATTCGAGTTCTTACAGATGAGCAGTGTGGGAGTCAGTGAATGTGGTTCCGTCTGCACCATCAGATTTTAAACATTCCTACTAATCCCTTGTGTGAGGAATGAAAATGTCATGGTTTTAATTCCATTTCATGGATTACTTTGTCTTTCTTGTTGATTACTTGTTTGCTTTCTGTATATACTCTATTGGCAAAAAAGGGGGGGGTTGTTTGGTTTTAACGTTGTGTGTTCTGATAGTTTTGTTTTAAGGGGTCTTGTACTAAAAAGAAGTGTGTAGGCTTTTAAAAACAGATTTTAATCAATGCCTGTGGAGGGAGGAGGATGAACCCCTCTGGAGATGGAGCTGGGGTTCAGCTGCTCATTGTGGGTGCTAGGAATTGAACTCGTGTCCTCTGAACAACAGAATATGCCTTTAATTGCTGAGCCATCCAGCCCGCACCAGGTATTTAAAGTCAAATATGACTATCATTTCCTAAATGGTTTTTCTTTCGTGTTTTGATTAATCCTGTTCTCTAGATTAAAAAGCTGTTCCCGCCATATTCTAATAAAAACATAAACACATTTTAATGTTTGAATTTAATCTACCCATAATAAATGTTTTGTATGATAGGAGATAGAAATTCGTTTTCCTTTTTGGCATCTAAAAGTTGAAAACAAGATGGAGGAGAGCTTTCTGTTTTGTTTTTAAGACAGGGTCTCTTCTGAGTAGGCCAGGCTTGTCTTGAAATCACAGAGATCCACCTGCTTTTGCCTCCAGAGGAATGCTGATGTCAAAGGTATGTGCCACCACACCCAGCTTTTAAAGATGTTAGATGTAGAACTCTGACTTGCTTGCTGTGGCTGACATGACGGCATGCCACAGGCCCGTTGGCTCCCAGGTCAGTCAGGGTGTGGCCAGGGTCAGTTCTTCCGACCAGAGGATGTTTCGGCCTGTCTTCTTGGCTGACAGATGGTGCCTCCCTGTACTTGTTGGTATAGTTCTGTTTTGTGGGTCTCACTGTATAGGTAGCTCTAGCTGTCCTGGAACCTACCATACGGACCAGGCTGGCTTTGAACTCACAGAGATCCTTTCTCTGCCTCTGGCATTCTTCATTCTGCCCAGCTCACCTCTGTTTTGAGATCTGCTCCCCTACATAAGACTACCAGTCACACCGACTTAGGACCCCATTTTAGTTTGTTCACTTTTATAAAGGGGGCTGCAGGGATGGTTTGGGGTTAAGAGCACTTGCTGTTCTTGAACAGGACCCAGGTTTGATTCCTAGCACTTGCATGGCCTCTCCCATCCATCGGCAACTCCAGTTCTGGTACCAGACATGCAAGTGGTGTACAGGCGTACATTTAGACAAAAACCCATACACATAAAGTGAAATTTGTCTACATTTATAAAGACCTTTCTCCAAATAAGTTGATATTCTGATGAGATGGTATTTGGGAAATGGTATTTGGGCTTTAAAAGAGGACACAATCCTCTTTTTGATTAACATTTTGGGGTTCTTTTGTTTTTGTCAATAACACACTTACTGGGCCCTAGTTGGTGCTGTCTGAGGGAGATATTCTTGGTAATGCCATTTTCTTGGGGGGGGGGTTCACTAAAGACCCAAACCTCTAACACCGGACAACTGAGGAACTAGTGGCCAGTGAGGAGATACCTAGAATACTTAATTCCTTGGGAAAGTTCTAAGTCCACCAATCTCATTTTTCCCCTCTGAGGACTTACCTACATTCAATTCTCCTGAATAAAAGTGAAGGGGTTCTTTTTGGTGCTGGGGTCTTGTTTAATTCAGCATCCAGTTCAGTCAGAGGTTGTATCTGAGAGGACATCTGAAGAGAGGGGCAGCATCCATGGAAGAGCCAGAGGAATAGTGTCCTTGGAAAACAGGACCATCTCTGTTTACTTGGCTGTTGTGTAAGCAAGTGTCCGTCAGGACGGATAGTCAGTAAGAGGCTGTTGGTTGCTGTTAAATAATTTTACATAGGTTGTAAATATCATGTTTAGACTTACACTTTTCTGAAGTCTAACCCCTATAGATAGACTATATGAGCCATTTCATACTCACACAGTATATATTTGAAACCCAATGGTCAGCAGAAGATGGTGGTGACATGGTTGCTTAAAAAGATAGGGCAGTCCTCGAAGGTACTCGGGAGACTGAAGTATCTAAAGCTGCTGCAGCTGGGAAGAGGGACAAACGGTGGCATTGGTTCGAAGCCCGTAGGCCCTCAGTTGAACAGTGGTGTGCCTCCTGCTCTGTAGGTCAGTAGCTCGCTGGGCTAGTGCCTTGTAGCCTTCTCATCTTGTCGATGAATACGGGAAGTGAACAGTCTAGCTTTCCCCAAAAATGCTCTTGTCCTGTGGGAGGCTGGGCCCTTGCTTTGGTTTGGATGTGTGCTGTCCTGCATCCTCTCTGGAGTATGCACTGTGGGCCAAAGGACAAAGGACACTGCAGCTCTAGGCTCTGTTCACCATTCTTACAGCCCACGGGGGTCTGTGGTTTGCAGGAGGCAGCAGCACTGACCTGGGGACAGCTGCCTCAATGAGGTTGTGCAGTTCCTTCCTGTGCAAGCCCTGATGGCTTCTTCCTAGAGTAAAACTCCCAAGAATTCACCTTAAAATAACTTTTTCCCTTCTCCTTTGTTCTGCATCTTGCTCATTTTCCCAGGGCACACCCTATAAGTTGTTTGTTTCTTCTCACTGTAACCATACAGGTGCCTCCCCAATTTCTCACACCCAGGACCGGTCGTGCACCTGGTTGCTCTGGCTATGAGCAGATCTAACTGTGCCAGAGTTCAAAGCTATATTCGGGACAGTATACAGAAGGGCTGTTTCCAAAGGTTGCTTGAAGCCAAAAAGGGCCACCTTCCTTTTGGACTAGAGGGACGTAGAGGAATTGTCTAAAGATGGTCATGGAGTGATTGAAATGAAGACCCACTGTGGGCAGTTCAGGTGAAGCCAGACAGTATGAAATCTGTGTCTGAGGACTCAGCACCTGAAGGGTGTTCTTTAAGGGCACTGTGCTGTAACTAGCAAGGGTGGAATGGCTTCACATTTCTCAAGTTTTATAGATTTTTATTTTTATATATTTTCTGGATTAAACCCAGGGTAGATTTAAAACTGGCCTATACGCAGTGTTGATGAATCAAGATTGATAGGGGGAGAGGCCAGCCCACTGTGGGTGGTGCTATCCCTAGGCAGGTGCTTCTAAGTTGTACAAAACAAGCCTGAGCTAGCCAAGTAAGTGGTGTCCTCCATGGTCTTCTCTTCAGTTCCTGTTTTGAGTTCCTGCCCTGACTTCCCTTCATGATGGACTACAGCTGTAAGCCAAATAAACTCTTTCCTCCCCGTTGCTTTGGGTGGCAGTGTGTTATCACAGCAGCACAAAGCAGACAGACAGGCAGAGTACACCACAGTCTGCTCACAGGACTTCCTATGTTCAGTTCTCACTGCCCTACCTACTCTTACTTCATTGCCCCTAGTTCCCCCACCCCTACAGAGAACAAGCACTCCAGTGAGTTATTATCTGTGAGATGTGAGGTATGAGGAGGAAGCTGATGCAAGCAGGCACTTTGTCTGTTTCCTGCCTGTTGGAAGAGGCCTCCCTTGGTCAGTTTTTGCTGTTCCACTCCTACAGAACAAATGTACTTGGCACACTAGCAAAACTGATCTTTCCTAAAAAGACTTAATTTTTCTCTGAAAAACAAACAGTTGATTTGAGGTTAGCAGCTTCCGGTACATTCCCTGAAACAACTCTTTAGTAGGTCCCTTTCTCAGGGTTTTGGTCTTTAACACCCTGGCTGTTGTAGGAGTCATTCTGCGTTGGGTGATGCATACATAGCTGGCCTTGTTCTTGGAACATTTTCCAGTTAACAGCAGCTGCTCATCAAAAGTGTTGTTGATGGCTGAACAGACTTCAGATCTTTTAAAGCTGGGGTGTATTACTTGCCTTTAATACCAACACTCAGAAGGCAGGTGGGTCTCTTGTAAGTTCAAGGCCAGTCTGGTCTACATAGGGAGTTCTGGCTAAGCCAGGGCTACCCAGTGAGACCCTGTTTTAAGATAAGAAAAACAACAGCAAACACCTGTTGCATTAGCAGTTTTTTGGGGGTTTGGTTTGGTTTGGTTTTGGGTTGTTTTTTTGTGGTGTAGGAAATCATGACCATTTTCAGCCAGCTTCCAGTCCCCCTGCCCATGTAAGAATTTGGAAAGACAAACTTGACTAGGTCTGGGGTGTAGCAAAGATCAAGTGTTAGCCTAGCTTGCCTGGAGTCCTGGGTTCTATCCTTATGCAGCACATTCGCTAAGTAAATATGTTAATTAGCCTGTCTAAATAATAGTAATTTAAATTTCAAAGGGACATTCCTTTTGAATGCCTCTGCTCTGGTCTCCTGGGATGAAAGGAATCAAGAGGATCACTGGGATTTTGACAATTACTCAAAGCCTCACCTGGCTTACCAGGTAGCAGCTGGTTTGAAATTGGCTTTTGGATCTCTTCAGGGATGGGGAGTCAGTAAGAAAGAAACACCTCTTCATGTGTATCTCTACCTTTTAGTTGATACTTGTTGGTTGATACTGCTTTGTATTGCCTTAGCTTTAGAGACTCAGGTTTGATTTTAACAATTTCTGTCTATTATATCAAAGGTGTTCTAGAAGGATCAGAAAGTGATAACTACGTCAGCTGGGCGAGAACAGGTTTGCATAAAGCAGCATTTATCTGTGAAGTCAGTCCAGCATTTCTAGATGGATGCTGTTGCTAATTAGTAAGTTATGCATCAGGTAGTATGTCATAGTCTTTCAGCATATGGGTGTTTCCATTGGTAAGTGTTGTCTTAGCTGTGGGAGCCTGCTCTTAACTATTTACCTGGGAGAGTCATGCCTGAGCTGAGCGTTCCAAGTTGGTTTTATTGACTATAGCTGTATATAGCTCTGACTCTTTTTTTTTTTTTAAGAGCCTAGCTTTTGGCATATTAAGCCTAGATTTTTATATGGCTAGAGCATAGTGTTGCTAGATTTTACATCATAAACTAGCGTTTTATCTTTTTGAAATTGAAATGTGGATTTCAATGTGGATTGTCCTGTAAGAAATGTAGTCGATTGATCGGAAATGGGAAACTAGTTAAACGCCTGCCTGGGCTGCCGTGAGGTGGAGCCTGCGACCTCTTTGCCCCTGGCATTTAGGTTTGAATGGCACTAGGTTTGCAGGGAGAGAATTTAGTGACACTGACAGCAAACTGTGTGCTGCCGTTTGTTATCCGTGCCACCAGGCCATTGGTGCCAGTCATAAAATACTTGGCACATTGAAAAATAAAGTGTCTTTAGTGAATAAATGCAATTATTAGAAAAACAGGTGCTTTGGGGTTTTTTTGGCATACGGATCCCCTCTCTGCGGTTTGTCTTTTGAGTCTGGGACAGTAACACAGAGCTACAGCACAGTTTAGAGCATCTGACACTCTTGTACTTTTTAGGTGTTTGAATGCTTTGAAAACATTACAAAAACGGACATCATGGCCTCTGAGACCCATGCACACATGAAGAGCTCAGCTGTGCGCCACTGACCTTGCCTTCGGGGAGACGCTGGCCATAGCCTATCCCACCATCTCTGTTAACTAGGGAGGATTTTGTAGGTAGGCTGTGGGAAAAACAGTTGCATCTCTACTTATTTAAATTGCATTAAATATTTAAAATCAAACTTAAATCCACAAGGATCACTATTAAGACCACCACTGTTCTTATCCTTAGATTTTAAATTGTTAGAAGATCTGTTTTTATTGCAGTTAAAAATTTAAGTGTGTTAATTTTCAATTATTCTGTGTTAGGATAAGATTGCTTTGCCTGTTCTGTTTGTTGGAACATCTCATCAGATTTACTCTACTTTCTACCATATAATTAAGAAAACCACTGCTTAAATTAGTGGTGCTCAGGAGCTCCTGATCTCCAGGAATGCTCAGTAAGCACTATGAGGATACCTGAAGGTATCTGATGCTCTTCTCCCCATTTCAATTTCACCCTGAGCATTTTCTTTTTTATATACTGAGATTCTATATAGTAATGTATTTGAGAGAAATGGATAGTTTTTTCAGCTGATAACTATGGCTTGTGAGTCACTAACCCATTGCTAGTAAAGGAAGCAGCCTCAGAGAAGCTAAATGACTTGCAGAAGTCTGTAGTCCTAGTCTTTTGCTCTTCCAGTGGGGCTCTGTTGACTATATAGGTAAAATAAGCCACCTCTTTGGGAATAAATAATATGAATTAAGGAGAAAAAGAAAAGACAGGGATTGTATTCAGTGTGTGCGGCTTTGTCATTGCTGCAGCATATAACCCCTGAGTAGTTGTCGGGCATCCTCTGGGGTACAGCGTACAATTCAGGTAACAATTCAACCCTCTAGACATCTGTCCTGTAACTATGTTCTCCAATACGCAGCAGAGGGGGAAAGCCTAGAAGATGTCTCTGGATTATACATGGAAATTGGGCATCCTGCTTTTATTGTTTGGGTGTTCAGAGCTCAGGAACAGGGGCACATTTAGTTCCTGCGGGAGCTGGGGTGTACAGGCCAGCTTTGTGCCCAGGAGAAGGGCTGGGGGAGATCCTGGACTTGGGCTTCTCTGCAGTTAAGTGGGTATGATTAGGTGGCATCCCAAGGCACCAGTGGTTGTAACAGAATTGCAGGATTTGTTGTTGCTGTGTTGTGTTGTGTGGTTTGTTGTTGTTGCTGCTGCTGCTGTTGTTGTTGTTGTCCTTATTTTGCTTTTCCCCCCTTTGGAGCTGAGGACTGAACCCAGGGCCTTCCTTGTATTTGCTAGGCAAGTCCTCTACCACTGAGCTAAAGCCCAACCCTGTGGTGTTTTGTTTTGTTTTTTAAATTGGGGGGTTTCCCCCATTTTATCTCAAATAGGGAAACTTAGTCTTTTTATATCAGATAATATCTCTGATGAGAGAAATTGCTTTGAAATTGATCCTTATGCCAACCCAACCTACCCCTGCCTAGGGTGTTTTCAGATTGCTTTATGATAAGGCAAATACATTCATGGTTAAGTAAGGTGACTCTTAGAACCAATAAACATTGATTTTTTTCCCCCCTTTTTTCCAAGCTTTTCCCCCAACAATTTATTTGATTTTATGTACTTTGGTGGTTTTGCCTGCTTTCATATCTGTGAGGGTGTTGGATCTCCTGGAACTGGAGTTACAGACAGTTGTGAGCTGCCAAGCAAGTGCTAGGAGTTGAACCCAGATCCTCTGGAAGAGCAGCCAGTGCTCTTAACTGCTGAACCATCTCTCCAGTTCCCAAACACTGATTTCAGTGGCTTTGCATAATGGAAATTTAATTCGCATTTTGGTAAAGTATTCTCTTTAGCCTAAAGGGAAAATAACACTGTATTTTAAAGGAAAGTATTGACTTGGAAACCAGAAGAACTGGGTTTTTTTAGCCTGTGTGACTGTTCTGATTCTGCATCTCCATTTCTGTGTTAGTCAAATGAGGAGGCTGAACTGGCTGGCTCCTTGCTCTCTGAACCTCTCGGTCTATGTGTGTGATCTCTGAAAAAGAAAGTTCTTGGGGAAAACTCACAGGATGTGGTATGTTGTGAATGGGGTGGTGGGGGTGGACAGACACCTTGTGATGTTTCCTTCTTTGCATATAGAAAATATTCCCCCTTTGGAACAGTGATAGCTTTTTCGTAGGTAGCCTGACCAAATTTATTTTCCACGGTGATCAGAATACATGAGGTACTTTCCATGCATACCATCAGTGACATCAGGAGTGGAGGGTTACCCGCTTTTCCCAGTTACAGCTAGGCATCGTAGAACCAGGGTTGCATGAGGCTGCTATTCTCCAGCTTTCTACAAATAAGTCAGTCCCACATTGCCCTATGTGATTAGTTGCATTTTGGCTGCATGTTCAGAATCTGAATTCCCCCTACACACCTCTAGTCATCAGTTCCTAGGTTACAGCTTTTTACATTGTCCCAGTCAGCTGATGTTGCTATGGATACCAGTGATTTCTCTTTCTATGACACTGTTCTGATAAGGTTCAGAGTGTGTAACACGTAATTGTGATGTCAGATGCTGTAGCGTAAGTGCTTCCATTGACATCAACACTGGCAGATACAGGTTCTGTGTGTAATGTTATCGGAATTTAAGAAATGATGTATTAGCTTGACATAACCCATCACTTAAAACCTGAATTGCAATGTATGATTCAGAAACAAAACTAACATGTTAATATGAATGAGACATGCAGTCTGGTGTCCAGCTCATGATCCACACAAACTAACTTTGCACCTCCTGTGCTAAGGCTGAACATGAGATCTAACCATTAGCCTTGACATTACCTTAAAGGTAGGGGAAATTGGGGATACTTTCTATAAAGTTATTTTATAAGTCTGTTATGCGTGTGCATGCTTGCCGTGTAAGTTTGTGTATGGCATGTGTGTGCTTAACCCACATACCAGTCAGTGTGTCAGAATCTCTAGAACAGGAACTGTCGGCAGTCATAGACTGTCTTGGTAGTGTCAGGAACTGGATCCAGTCCTCCACGAGAGTAGTAAGTGCTCTTGACCTGTGAGCCCTCTTTCCAGTCCCTTCTATCAGGTGGTTTATCAAGACAGTAAAGCCTGCATCCAAATCTTACTTGCCATGCAGTACCAAATGGTTACGTTTCTTCTCAAGCAGGGTTTTGGGCATTTGAAGGCACAGTCTGTGTCTAACTGGAAACTTTGCGTTGCTTGATTTGGGGATTTTGAGCTTGTGGTTAGTGCTTCGTCCCACACTGTGTGAGAGAAAGGGTTTTCATTGTGTAGCCCCAGCTGGCCTGAAACTCACTGTAGACAAGGCTGGACTTAAACTCAGAGATCTCTGAATCTGAGAGCTGCTGTTACAGGTTAACACCACTCCTCACTCCTCTCCTCCTAGCACCTCACCCCAACTTCATCCCTCTCCCAGATCCTCCACTCCTTTTCCCTTCAGAAGAGGATAGGACTTCTAGGGGTATCAACCAAATATAAGACAGCAAGCTGCAGTAAGACCAGGCACACCCCTCATTAAGGCGGAATGAATCAACCAAACAGGAGGAAGAGGATCCCAGAAGCAGACTCTTCGAAGTCCTACAAGAACAGGCGGCACAACCCTAACACATGCAGAGGGCCTGGACCCGTGCAGGCTCCCTCATTGCCCCCCCTTCAAGTGTACACACACAAACACATACACACTTGTAACTGTAAATGGGAAATGGAAAACCCTCAAAGTCAGAGAAAGTGAGAAAAGCAGGAACCCTGAAGAAGGCAAGGATGGTGATTCCAGGTGAGCCTCCCCTCCCATCAGAACCAAAGAATTCGAGTGTCTGCCCCTCCTCTCCCTTCTCGCCATCCTGATGTTCTGCCCTTTGCCCTTCCTACTGTGGAAAACCTGTCTGGAACCTCTGATGAGCAGGTCCTAGTGCCAGGGGGTGGTCCCCTTTGCACACCCAGGAAGGCCCCGTGCCATCTGGACTGGACATTCATTTCCACCTCTGCCTTTTACCAGCAGTCTACTTGTGCCCGTGTGTCAACCGAATTAGCCTGTTTCCTGTGAAGGCTGGTGCTTTCCATCTGGCACTGCCCCTCCCATTGCCGCTTGCTGTGATTTCCCTACACCCGTTAGGCCAAGCTCAGTTGTCACTTCCTTCATGAAGCCTTTGGGTTTTGTTTGTTTGTGTGTTTTATATTTGAGACAGGGTCTTTGATAGTCTGGGCTGACCTGGAACTTACTATGTAGCCCAGGTTGGTCTTGAACTCAGCAGTTCCCCGGCTCAGCCTTCCATGCACTAGGATTTCAGAGACACCATATCTTTTGCTTGTACATTGTATCTATCTAATTTGCTCCTGGGATTTATGTGGTCAGGATGTGCTCTGAAGGCATGTCCTATAGAGGGCTGAACATCTTTTCTGAAAGTTGGGTGAATACCAGAACTAGGCTTGAGGTTAAGCATGTATCACATAGTTCTGTGGTTCAGGTACGTAGCACATGTGTCCGTTTACTGAACTGTTTATGTACCACAGAATTCAGACTTGTTCTCTTTTGTATGTACTCATTCCTGCTAAATTCCTTCACCAGTGACTAGATCATTGGTTCCCAGTACTTTGTGAGTAACATAGCAACTATTTATCCCTTAGGATCCATGACTTATAAATTAGACGCAATGGGGCTGGAGAGATGGCGCGGCAGTGGAGCGCTGGCTGCTCTTGCAGAAATCCTGAATTCAGACTCCAGCAACAACATGGTGGCTCACAAACCATCTGTAAAAGAATCTGATGCCCTCCTTTGGCATGCAGGCATACATGCATACAGAGCAACCATACCTAAAAAAACCAAACAAATGGAACTTATAAACTGGACACACTGGGAATACATGCAAGCTGTCTGGTATAGTGTAGTGTGCCCATGATCCCAGACTTGGGGTGGGGGTTTGCAGAGGCAGGGGAATCACTGCAAGTTCCCGGCAACCAGGACTGCAGAATAACAGTCTGACTCAAAGCCAAACAGCCAAAAGCAGTAAGAACATGAGCTTGGAGATGGAGCCTGGGCCTTGTGAGTTAGGCAAGCACTGTGTCACTGAGTACATCTCCACCCCTTCTGCCTGTTTATGCCCTGTCTGTAAGACAGACCTGCCTCTAAAGTCATGTGAAGACTAAGTGGAAATGTCAAACGTTGGTCCCATCGTAGTTGCTCAATTAACAGCAGGTGGTGTAAACAGCAGTGAATATAATAGAAATTGCATGGGCTTCGAAGTCTTAGAGGTGTGCATTCCAGCTCACTGGAGTTAATAATCTTAGTTGCAATAGAGACTATGGATAATTGCAGACATCTGTTTTCATGCCTAACTCTTAGAGACTTCAGATTATTGTTTGTATCTGTGTTTCTGTTGTTTGAATTTGGGGAAGGGGGCAAGATAGGAAAGGTATCCTTCCTAATCCCTGTCTTATCAAAGTCACTGAAGTCGATACTCTCATCTTTGGTTGCTCAGCAACAGCACCTGAGCAGCTGTTGAGACAAATGGTAATACCTGGGTCCCACTGAGAGAGGCAGGAGGTCTTCCCTGAGAGAAGTTCTAGGCACCAAGGGTTTCTAAAAGAGTTGATAAGTAAGTGTATCCAAGGACGAGTGTTACTATTCTAATGTGAACTCAGAATTGGAGACAGCTGTTCTTGCCTAACTTAGAATCAGCAGCTGATATGAAAGTACCTTTGTTCTTCCTCAGGAAGGAACAAAGTAGATTAGCCTTCAGTTCCTGGTTAGACTTCTACCACATCACTGGACCCTCTCAGACAAGCCTTGGCTTTACCTCAGTAGCTCAGGAGGTCATGGGGAACGGGAGCAAAACCCTTGAACCTTGTTAAAGTCAGGGCACGTTACACCCAACGCTCACTCTCTAGGAAGCATTCTAGCACCAGGAAATGGTGCTAGATGAATCTTGGTTTATTTTGGCCCTGCTGGTTGATAACTGTGTTTGTTGCAGTTTTGGAGAGTTTGAAATTGCATACTTGACTCATCTGAAGAAATAGGGATCATAAAACAAAAGACAGGAGCTTGCACACCCGTCAGGAATGCTAGAGCTGCACACTGTCCCTAAGCCCTGTAACTTCAGACAGTTACTGCTCTAACCATGCTAACTGTGAAAGTGTCAGGGCTGGAGGGAGACACCATCCTGAAGACTCCTTTCTGTCTGCAGTGCCAGACAGATTGTCATGGACTCAGAAATTACAAAACGTGATGACTGAGAAAGCCGATAGAAATTTCAACGTGGCTGATGTCCTAATTAAATAATCAACATTCATGGATTTATAACATTAGTGCTCAGTAATTAATTAAATGGTGCTACACATAATTTTAATGGCATAGCCTTTTGTTTTTGTTGTGTGAGATTCATGGTCAAAGTCATCCAATGTTACAAAACCCAGAGACAAGCATGGTAGCACTTTGGCATTTGGTTAGAGATGCTTCACTAGTTAGAGCAAATGCAGTCTAAGCAATGGAATAGGTTTGAAGGACAGTTGAAAAGAACAGCCTCAGTACAGTAACAGTGAAAATAGGACAAGTAAGCTACCATCAGTCAGAATGTAAGTGTAGTTCATACTTTTTCTCCCTGATCCATCTTCAGGGGACCTACAGGCAATGAAATAACCATCACTGGTGAGAACCCTAGGAGCAGGTTTCAATCTTTTTCTTTCTTTTTTCTTTCTTCCTTCCTCTCCCCCTCTCTGTTTTTAACCCTCTCTGAATTGTTCAAAGATACAATGTTAAGATCCCTACCACAAGTGGCACATGCCCATATCCCAGGTCTTAGGTGCTGAAGCCGAGGATGAGGAAGGAGTTCAGGGTAGTGGTGGTTTTGAATGAGAACGCTCCCCCTAGGCTCAAGTATTTGCAGTCTTAGTCTGCAGTTGGTGGAACTGCTTAGGAATGATTAGGAAATGAGACCTTGATGTAGGAGCTGTGTCACTGAGGTGGCCTGTGACATTTTAAAAGACCCCATTCACAGTGCACCTCTCCATCTCATGGTTGTGGACCAAGATCTGAGCCTTCAGCTGTCCCCTTGCTCCACCGTCATGAACTCTGACCCTCTGAGGCAGGAAACCAAATTAAAAGGTATAAGTTGTCTTGGTTGTGGTATGCTATCACAGCGATGGAAAAGTTACTAAGAAAAAAGTCATCCATCGCTGGGTAGCAAGTTGGAGACTAGCCTGGGTCACATGACTCCTCATCACAAAACAAAGTACAAATAAGAACAGATCACCATGGGTACACACAGTATGTACCATGAAGCCCGAGGCATTGTTCTGTTGTGTGCTGGGGATTGTGTAACTATAAATTTTCCTGAGGGTTAGCACCCTATTTTAATTTCAGTAGGTTGGACAAGCTCCTTTGGTTTCATTCTATAGAACACAGACTGAGTGTGATTATTAAAATAAATGTTCCTTTTCATTTTAACTTGGTTTCTGTCGATGAATTATGCATAAAAAGATGGATCTTTTCAGAATGTTCGGGTGTTTATTGCACCTCTTTTCAAAGAGTGCCCTTTATTAACATCAGTCAAAACCTATTGTCTCAAAGTAAAAGAGGGTCTATGGTTGAATAAATCCAGAAAACCTTTAATATTCTGCCTCTCTCTTGGAGATTCGAAGTGCATAGTATTAGTTTACAAAGAACTTTTATAAGCCAGTGTTTTCTTTATTACCCCAGAGTTATTTTGTTGTTAAAGCCAATACCCACTAATTTGAGTTTTTTCCCAAGCTATATGGAAAATAATTGAGAAATAAAAACGAAATTAATATGTGTACATTATAAAATGATTACCACCATCAAATTAATTAGCACATTCATCATCACATTTAGCTATTGTGTTGTGGGTGTGAGAAAAGAATACTTAATCTACCCTCTTAGGCAATTTCAAATAAACAATATTGTATTATTAGCTGTATCTTTTCAACAACAGGAACAGAGCACAGCTCTGGAATCGTAGCTAATTGCTCAGTGAACAGAACTAAAACCAGGAAGGGGACATAGGCTGTTTTCAATGCTAGCACGGGAGAAGAAAGCTCAGCCCTTTCTCGAAGGGGTGAGACCCACCCAGAGAGGAGCTGATGGGTGTGTCTGCCTGTGCTTTCTGAAGGGTGGGTAGATGTAGACTGTGGGCCAGGAGGAGGATCCTTCTTTACAGGAGTTTGGAGCCCTCAAGGTTACAGAGCTCTGGTCTCTGTGAGCAGAACTCTGAGGTAGAATAGTAAACACTCTCTTTCTTGCACAAAGTCTGGTGATATGGTGACTCCCGTTTCAGCCTCGAGCTTCAGCCTCCACACCCAGGACTTGAGCTTACCTGCAGTTACACTGAAGGCTCCTTTTACAGAAGGAGACGCTTCTCTTACTTTCTCCTTTCCCTGAGAAGCACATTACATTCCTCTCAGGTTTTTTTGTCTTCATTATGTCCCAGAGCAAGTGGACTCTTCAAACGGTCCAGATGTAACAGACATCACAGCTGTCTCTAGGCGCGTGTTGGTCTGAGAGTTGTGTAATCTTTGGGCTTGACTATATTTTAAATTTCTCTTATAAATCACAATTCCAAGCCTTAATTAGAACCTGTTTTGGTTAAGGACAGTTTACAGCTTCAGGCAAGAAGGTACCATAAGGAAGCAACCAGGCAAATTCAGAAACTGGAGCTGGCCCAGGTGTTCAACTTGTCATTGTCACAAAAATGGGACTCAATCAGTACCTAAGAAGGCAGGCATAGTGCAGGGTAAGGAGCAGGACGCAGATATATAAGCCCAGCTAGGAAGGATTTACCATACTTTCTCCTAAGATTTCATTCTAAAAATGCTCAAACCTGGTATTGGTGTTGCACACTTGAATAATCCTAGTACTTGGAAGGCTAAGGCAGGAGAATCGGGATTTTGAGATTGACTCTGGCTAGCAACAGGCACAACTGAATCAAACCATTGAATTCAGAGAACACCACTCCCACCTTCTGTGTTTTATAGATAGCCTGTCATTTTACTTTATTGCGCACCCGCCTGTGTATGTCGTCATCCTCAGTTCCATCTGACTTCTACACATTTCAGTGTAAATTGAAGGCATCGCACACTTCCCAAGTATGCTTTTTAGAACTAAGATCAGGTTCGTTAGGGTTCAGTTTATAGTTTCCTTCTGTTTGTAACTTTCACTTTGTGTTCCAGCCACATAATAGACGCTTGTGAAATGCCTTCTGGATATGAGAGGGGAGGAAGGGATGGTACGTTTGTGAAAGTGGTAAAAGTCGGTGTTGTTTGAAAAGGCAAGTTCATGCCTGCTGTCCCAATGGCCTCAAAGTAACATTCATCTGTCATAGCTTCCCCTTGCTCTGGTCATTGCGTGCGTACAGGACTTCACACTTAACCTGTGGCAAACATCCCATTCTCAGAGGGGAAGCGTTCTGAGAAGCCAGGAAGAAAGAGTCTTTGGAGACCAACATCAGTTTATTTCCTTTTGCTAATAATGATGGGTTTGGAGTCATTCTATGAGGGCAGAAAAAGGAGCAGCTGCCTGTGACTGAGAGGGATTTGCCTTGGTTTTGTGTAGCCTATGCTGGCCTTAACTTTCCCTCTTCAGCCTCCTGACTGTTACACATAGGACATACCACACTCGGCCAAATGGGAGAGGGGGTTCAAGTCAAGCTTGGGGGTTTGGCTCCCGTGTGCCAGGCTGTTACCACTACAGCCCTGCCACTTGCAGACTGATGGTGATATGATGAATCAGCAGGTTCTGTCTGACCGGACTTTCCCGTTTGCCAATCCCCTCTTAACCCAGCTCCATTCTAGCGCACTGTGTTGAGGTTGTATCCCCTGACCTGGCTTTAAAATCACATAGTAGGTCGCACAAACCATGTACTAACATAAGACGGATATCTATGCTTTACAGTTTAGTAATTTTTTTCTATAGAAATTCCAATCTCATTCATCTTTCTTCCAAATGACCTCAAAAGACGCCTTCTCTAATTGGCTTACAGCCCAGCGTCCTGTCCTTCACTCCGTACTGTCTGGTCCCTCATGTGTTACGCAGATTCAGTCTTTTCCTGTTCTAATGGCAGGTTGAGAACTCCGGGCCAGCTCTCCTGCAAACAGCTCCAGCTTTTGCATTTGCCTGGCTGCTTCCCCATAGTGGTGTGGAGCTCATTCCTCTGTCGTCGTCCCCCCCTCCCCTCCACTTCTTGTGAGCTGGAGATAACGCACAAAAGTTTAATGGATTTGGGCTAAACATTTCTGGCTTAGCCGATTTGCACTTCTGATGACAAGGGCTCTGTCCCTCTCTGACCTTAGATCAGCCCTGGACTGTGATGAGACACCTTCCACAGTCACACTTCATTTTCCCTAAGTCGGACCAGATGGGAACTTCTCCTAAGAAATAGTCTGTCGCCCACGGCATTTTTAACTGTTGCGTGTGGGTTTGGTCTGTAGAGCTTGTGCTCTGGGGTTAGGAACTGAACCAGTGTTCATTGTAAGGCGATGGGAATGATGCTTTATTCATAAGAATGAAATGGGGAAGTGCAGCTGTAGTCAGTGGAAAGGACAAACTAAACACCGGTTTTTATGAAAAGACAGTTTTTAACGAAGACGGATCTTAGAGCCCGCAGATGCAATTAAGGCTATTTGAGAGTAACGAAAGAAGGCATGACTGGGCATATTTTTAACTCAAATTATGATTCTAAAATTAACTTAACACAAAGGGGTTTGAGAGGCGCTGTCTGGCACAGGTTCTCCTTTCTCGGGTGGGGTGCTGAGCTTGGACAGACACCCGGATAGTTGATTCCTGAACAGGGCTGCTTGTTTTACCCCATTTGTGAGGTAAGATCTTCCAGACACCCTGAACTTCCATTATTAGAATTTGGCTTCACTCAGCAATTCCTTTCAAAGGGATGTAGACGCCGCAAACTTTTATTATTTATTACCTCACCTTTGCAAAAGGTCGAGGGTCAGGGTGGCCGACCAGTGCCCTCTTCGAGAGCTTTCACACAAGGGAGTCAAGGTCTCTCTCATCTGGAGCGCAAGGTCTCCAAGCTCATTAGCTAGTTATTCTCCTCAGCTCTGCAGGGCTCACACCCTTCCCTCCTAGAGGCTGCTCCTGAGACACAGGCAGTCTACAGCATGGCTGTTGTCTCCCTGGCCAGCCAGAGCAGGGTTCAGCCCCATTCCCAGCACCTCAGTGTCATTTGGCAACATTTCTTTAGATTACTATCTCCCCAACTGCATTGGCTGTGTGTGGATCCCAGAGTTCTTACTGTAACTATGCGGTGCAGAAGAATGTGTTTTGAGATGGTTGTCTCTGCTGTTGCCGAAGGATCAGACAACAATAGCATCGTTCTAGCAGTAAAGGTGTTGCGTGCCTCCCCTATACCCTGTACTGTGCTACTCGATTTCTCTCTTGATCACGTATCAGCCCTGTGTGGTACGAAGTCACCTCTGATTTCTTCACGGTGAAGTGGAAGAGCCTCAGACAAGCTAAATGTATTACCCAAGGTCACCACACAGTCTCTGAGCTGAGCTTCCACATCAAAGGTGGCTGACCCTGAACCTTCCCCTTAAACCCTGACTAAATGACTTACTGTAAACCTTGAAGGACTGCTTTTCACTAAATTCTTTAGAGTAAAATAGTAATGCTGTGTAACAGAGGAGGGACCTAAAATGTAGACATCCGTGACATATGCAACAAAATGCTACAGTTAAGTCAAACACCCATGTAACCATGAAGGACAGCGTGACCTCGGCCCTAGAGAAGTCGTCTCTATCAGCACAGCCTCTTTGTCCCCCAGGGACCTCACATCTATCTGCCTTCATAGTAACCGTTCCTTGCCATGCTTTCCTGCTTAGTCTGACCCACCGAGTTATGTACCCATAAATGATGTCATTTTGTTTGCCTGGTACGGAATTTTACATGAGCAGAGTCACAGCGTACAAATTCTTCTGTGGCTTCTTTCACTCACCATCTTATTTTTACAACTTGCCTTAATTGACCTCACATTAATGCATGGAATTAATTTACCTGCCTTGGTTTATTACATTACACTGAGTGAACGTTAACAGTCTGTCTAGTCTGCTGGTAGTAGTGGTTTGGTTTTGGCTATTTCATACTATGATGTAGTGTAAACAAGTCTTGGACATATATACACATGCAGGTGTGTGCTTGCACATTCCTGTGCATTTACATATATTTCTGAAGGGTGGATCTTAGGGGTTTGCTGGGTATATAAATCACTGGCTGCCTAATTATTCCCTGAGAATCAATTCCTAGCAATAAAACAAATGAATCAGAAATTATGACCAATCAAGGAGATTTCAGACTCTCCTTGAACATCACTAACAGAGTCTTTATCCAACTCTAAAGCAACAAGGTCTCCTGTAGTCCAGGCTGGGACTCACCTTGGAGCCTACATTGACCTTAACTTTTCCTCTTTCTCCTTATACCTTCTAAGTGCTGGGATCATGGATACGCCACACACACTTGGTTCCTAATTCAGTACTGCTGCCGTGTGAAGCAGTCTGTAGAGGCAAGCTGTAGATCGTACGCGTCTTTTTGCACTGGGAAACAATGGCTTTCTTTTTTCTGGAAATGTATTTCATGTTGCTTACAACCCATTCTTTTGGGCTTATGTAGCAATGATGGCTAACTTCCTAGACAGAACTGTTGGGAAATGTCACGGCATAGAAACATCATATATAAAATTCATTATGGAAAATTGTGTGATGATATGACTCATGATTCACGATGTGAGGACTCAGTTTCCTCAACTTGAGTGGAAGTTTCTAGTCACTGAGTGCTCGAACTTCAGTGTTTCTGTTTTCTTTGTTAGATGTGATCCTCGGGCTCTCCTTTCTGTTTCTCACACTGAACAAGGGCTGTGTCTTCCTTGGAGCCCGGCACACCATTGCCTATAGCAGTCATGCTGGGTGCGGTTGGGGCTGCGTGCGTTTGTGAATGTTGCCTTTGCTTGCGTGTTTGCACTCTGCTCTGGTATGCTAGGCTTTCTTGCCTGCTTGCCTTGATTTATAGAGTGTATTTTAACATAGGAGAAGGCAGTTTACTTGAGAGTGGCTCCTCAGGGTTTGAAACATTTACCCTGGCATCTAAATGGACCCTGATCTGGAGGCTCTAAAAATTAATTTGTCTTTCTAAGATTCCATGAGAATTTTCAGGCTTATAAGACTGCAGGTTGTTGATACTGTCATGGCTTCCCAGATAGACACAGAAGTTGACTCGCAGAGAGGAGGCAGAGACACGAGTAAACAGAAGTCCTTAGCAGTGAGGCAGCACTTTGTACCTGGAAGCATTTGAAGACACGGGCTCACTTGCCTGCCAACAACTTGAGGAAGGAGGAAATGAGCCTCTATCTTGTACTTAACAGTCGAGACGTTGAAATGGCGTTTAGTCTTTTAGTTATTTCCTGAGAAGTATAAGTTCCTGTGGAAACAACTTTATTTAAGATCACAAAGACATTCTGTGTAGCCTGTTTTACACAATATATTCCTACTTAAAAAAAAAAGTTTCTGGGGCTGGAGAGATGACTCAGTGAAGAGCACCCAGGTTCAATTCCCAGCACCCACATGGTACCTCATAACTGTCTCTAACTTCAGTATCTGACACCCTCACACAGACACATAGACAAAATACCAATGAGCATAAAAATAGAAATCAACTTCAAAAAAGTTTCTACCCAGCTATGTGTGCTTTAATAGACTCGTCCTTTGGCCTTTCCTTTTTCTCAGAAAATAGTTGAGTAAACATCAAAGACATTGGCTTCATTTCCACAGGACAAACCCATTAGGAAGTCTCCATCCTTGGAGAAACCAGAAACCAGAGCAGATGCTGGTGTGGCACAGAGTGCTCCTTGCCCCAGAAGGGTAGTCTGCTGTAGGCAGGTCATTTGGGCCCTGGTTTCAAAGTCTTGAGAAAACAGAGGCCAGGTTGCTGACATGTTCTTGTTCACCCTCAGAATCCCAGCAGTCAGGTGTAGAGACCAGTGGCGGGGGATTCTTCTTTGCTCGGTTTCCGTCAGTCCGTGCTTACCACGTTCTGTGCTGAGAGAGCTGGCAAGCCACAGCCACACATTTTCTCCAGAGCTAGAGAAAGCAGCAGTGACCATTTTGACTTTACCCTTACCACTAATTGGTTTTTAGGTTAAAGTTGTTTTACTACTTTATCGGTAATAGCGAATGACTTGCAAAATACCTCATTTGACCATGACCAAATACCAGTATTTCTTATTTCAACAATCTGTTCTCCCTGCCTGATTCTTAGTGTTCCTTTTTCATTGTTGGTTTTCTGTAAATCATTCTTGTCAACTGACTTGTGAGCTTGCTGAATACTAGGGGACTCATAGTATAATTTAAGATACCCTTTTCTTTGCAAAGCATATAAAATAATGTTGTTCGGGGAAATAGGTTTGCCATATTGGGAAAATTACCTGACCTTTTCCAAGATCTAAATAGAAGGTTAATTAAGCCTAGCAAATATTTTGAGAATTTAATGAAAAACATCATGACATGATAAGAAATGATTCAGCTTGGGTGTAGAGAGCCATGCAAAATGCTGTCAGTAGGTAATTAAATTGCAGGAAGACTGGGGGTAGGGCGGTGCTCATACACATCTGTTGTTTGTGGAGGCCAGAGGACAGCCTTCAGTTACCATCCACCTTGTTCTGTTGTTTTGAAACAGGATCTCTCAGTGACCTGGAATTCACCGAGTGGGTAGTTTGGCTGGCCCTAAAGCCTCCAGGTATCCACCTGTCTCTACCACCCCAGCACTGGAGTTCCAGAGGTGTGCTACCGCGATCAGCATGGTTTTTAGATCTATTTCATATATTTGAGTATTTCATGTGCCACGTGTGACTCGATACCATGTGTGTGTAGTGCCCTTGGAGGTTGAAGACAGTGTGGGGTCCCTTCAAACTGGAGTTGAAAACTGTGAGCTGTTGTCTGGATGCTGGGGTCAAACCTGGATCCTTGACAAGAGCAAAAAGTGGTCTTAGTCACTGAGCCATCTCACCTGCCTGCCTTACCGTCCTTTCTTTTTCTTTCCTTTTCCTTTCTTTAAAAAAAAAAAAATGTGTATTCTGAGGATCTGACTCAGGTCCTCCTGATTGCTCTATCACCTCAGCCCTAAAGAGTTTTTTTTTAAAACATGAATTGAGAGCTGGAACAGAGAATGAAGAGGAATGTTTAGCTGGGCTTTTGGCGTTGCACTCTCCTCCAGTGCTGGCCCTCAGGAGGCAGAGACAGGTGGGGCTCTGTGAGTTGGAGGCCAGCCAACATGGCGAGTTTCAGGACAACCAGGGCTGCGTAGAGACCTTGTCTTATAAACAAACAGACAAGGAAAGACACTAAGTAACCTCAGCAGATTCTTATTTCTGCACACTGTGTTGCTTCCCCAGTGACCTCTCAGAAAATAGTTCTGGAGCCAGTGGTAAGAACCTCCAAGGCCAATCCTTGCCACAGTACTACTGTAACTATGAGATGACCCATAATCTGTGTGAGCCAAGCTGTGAGAAGTATTTCCATTGACAGATACCCAGTGTTACTGGTAAACTACCCCGCTGGTGTATTAGTAGGCTACTTGACTATCTTATTCAAAATTTAAGCTTTTTCCACATTGCATGTTTGAGCATTTTAGTAGAACATACTTTATTTTAAAAAAAAAAAAAAAAAAAAGGAGGGTCTCTGTGTCATCTTTCCCTGTAAGAAAATAGCATGATGTTTAAATTCTGATCTTGTACAAATGGATATAACAAGACCAAAAGCTTCAGATCTAATTTATATAGAGTTTTGTAATGGTTGATAACTAGGGACAGAGGTTAAAAAGGAGGAGAGTTTTATTCAAGTAATGGGCAGGATTTAATGATAAAATGTTTAATATCCAAAGATATATTTTCTCTTGCTAAAAATGGAATCCATTTTGCAGCTTTGAGGTTTTTTTTTACACTTTCTTTTTTCCCCTATTATTAAAAATCTTTAGAAAATAAGTTCATATGCTTGTTTTCTCTCTGTACAACAAATGTGTCTTGTTTGGGCCTGTCCCTGTTCTGAGGCTTGGGATTGTGACTAGGAAGCAGAGCAGAGGCCCTGGACCTTTTGGAACTTAGTCAAGGGCAGAGAGATATCAGTTCAGTCTACGAAGAATTGTATGTCAGGTGTAATAAGTGGTACAGAGAAAAATTAAACGGGGGGGGGCATGAAGTCAGTACATTTTGTTGCAAATGCTGTAGACCAGTTAATAAAGGACAGAAGTTTATTTACCATGTAGTCCTGGAGGCTGGGGAGACCAAGAGCCTCCCAGTGTCAGCATCTGCTCAGCATCTGACAAAGCTCCTGGCAGCCTTGTAAGAGCAGAGGGTATCACAGGGCAGTTGTGCTAGCTCAGGACAGGGACTCTCTCCCTCTCTCACCCCCGCTTTCTGAAAATATTTTTCTCTCATACAGTACATCCCAACCAGTTTCCTTCCCTTCACTCTTTCTCAGCCTTCATTTCCCCTCTCCCCTGTGTCCTCTCCCCCAGAAAAGAGCAGGCCGCTTAGAGACAACCATCACACCAACAAAACAAAATCCAATAAGACAAGGCAAAAGCCCTCATATTGAAGCTGGACAGGGTAATTCAACAAGAGGAAGAGTCCCAGGAGCAGGCAAAAGAGTCAGAGACACATCTGCTCCCCCTATTAGGAGTCCCACAAAAACACTAACAGCCACAGCATATATGCATAGGACCTGGTGTAGACCCCTGCAGGCTTGTGCTGCCACTTCAGTCTCTGAGCCCATGTCTACCCTGCTTAGTATATTCAGTGGGCCATGTCCTCCTGGAGTCCTTCATCCCCCATGACTTCTACAACCTTTTCATCCCTTCTTCCACTGGATTCTCTGAGCTCTGGGGGAGGGACCCAGTGGAGACCTCTCACTCTCTGTCTGCATCCATTCACTCTAATATGCTGCTAAAGGAAGCCTCTCTGACAGCTGGATAAGGCATTGGTCTATGAGTGTAGCCAAATATCATTAGAAATCATTTTTTAATTTATTATATATAAGCACACTGTAGCTGTTTTCAGAAAGACCAGAACAGGGCATCAGATCTTAATACAGATGGTTGTGAGCCACTGGGAATTGAACTCATGACCTCTGGAAGAGCAGTCAGTGCTCTTAACGACTGAGCCATCTCTCTAGCCCAGGAATCATTTTATTCGTGTGTGTGTGTGTGTGTGTGTGTGTGTGTGTGTGTGTGTGTGTGTGTGTGTGTGTGTGTGTCAGTCATGCTTGCTTCTACCCTGGGTCTCTGGGCTATTCAGTCTCTGGTTCCAGGCTTCCAGGCAGTGTCATGCAGTGGTGGCATCAAGTTAATTCGGACATTTGCTGGCTACTCCGCCAAGTTCTGTACTACCGTTGCCCTTGCACATCTGTCAGGCAGAACAGGTTATAGGTTAAAGGATTGTGGCTGGGCAGGTGTCCAGGTTTCTCTTCCCGTAGCCTGCAGAGTACCTTCCACACCAAAGAGACGAGCTTGTGGTAGTAAAGGCTCCATGCAGGCACCCGCTTCACTTCTCAGTGGTCGGGAGCTTGTGGGTGTTCTTCTAGGCAATAAGGCCCCCTCAGCCAACAACTCAACTGAAGGCAACCCAGACTCACCTTTGGAAGCCTTGCCTAGCTACAAGAATGTCCAGTTCCGACTGTTCTCCATTACTAGGAGACCTTAGTAGAATCATCGTCATACATTTTAGGAAATTCCCTCTGAACTAGGTTTCCATATCACCCTGGTATGCCCTCCCTACACTCTCCCTCCATCTCTCTCCCCCTTCCCTGTTCCTCCTGCTTCCATCCCTACTTGCCCCTAGTCCACCCACAATATCTATTTCCTTTTTCCAGGGAGATCTATGTGCCCCCTGTTGTAGGATATTTTATCACCCTGTGAACCTGAGATTGTGTTATTTACTGGGGAAAAAAACAACTTTTTTCTAGTTGTGGTATGGCTCAGCCCTTAGCACACACCTTTAATCCCAAACAGTGAAGGTAAAGTTAGTTTGTACAAGGAAGCATCTTCGTTTAAAAGTAATGTCTAATTGAGTGGCAGACAAAGTGATAAATCAGAGAAAGTTTGACAGAAGAGGGTATACCAAACTCTCAGGAGAACTGAGAGAAAAGAGAGGCTACTTAAGAGAGAACAAGGGAAGAGAGGAGGAGGGTAGGAGACAGGTCGAAGAGAGAACAAGCTAGACGCAAATGAAGACAGAATGAGCCAGAGACGGAGCCAGAAGATTAGAACATACTGCCAAGGTTAGTTTGAGGCAGTAGAAGCCAGATTGAATCAGTCAGCTTGGAGAGGAGTTTGCACCAGAACATCTGAGTGGACCAGCCAGCCAGAGTTCAGAAAGAACAAGAAAGGGCGAGCTTATTCATCAGCAAGTCTCAGAGTCTGAAAACATTCTAGACCTAAATAGATTGTACAGAGGCTGGAAGCTTCCAGAACTAGATGTAGGTTAGCAGACGGGGGCAGTAAACCTCCAAGGTGACAATTATTCCAGGCAGATAAAAATACTTTTACATCCACCCCTAGAGCCTTCCTCTGGATCTAACCTCTCTGGGTCTGTGGGAGATTAACTTTTACAACATGTGAATCGGGAGAGGGAACACATTCAAACAGTGATCGCAAACGCAGGGAGCCTTTCTGCTAAGACAGCATTTGAGGAGAGTCCTGAGTGACGGACAGGTCTTGTGACTATTAGAGGAGGAATATTTCAAGCAGGGTGGTGGTAGAAGGGCCACAGTGCGGAGAACAGCAATGGAGAGAACGTGGCTCGTAAAAGGAGGAAAGGTAAACAGGGTGGGAGGGCCTTGCGAAAGCTCAGCAGGTGAGAGTGACGTGAGGAGAAAACTCCCTGCAAGCTGACCTCTGACCCCTACACATAGACAGGTTTGCGCACGCGCGCGCACATACACACACACACACACACACACACACACACACAAACACGGAAGGGGGGCAGTGTAATAACTTTTTTAAAAGATGGCTTGAGATGGGAATGTAGTCATAAAATACTATGAGGGCCTGGAGGCATGGCTCAGAAGTTAAGAGGATTTGCTGTTCTTCCAGAGACTAGAGTTCGGTTTCCATACTCACACCAGTCACCTCACAACTACCTATAACTCCAGGTCCAGGGATCCAGTGCCTCTTTCTAGCCCCTGAGAACACACAAAGAAAAAAAAAATCTTACAAGAAGTGTGTTGTATTTATTCTGAAACCAAAGCTTCTGGAGGACTGGAAGCAGTCACATGACCTGACTTGAATACTGAAAGGTGCTCTGTGGCCCAGGAGAGTAAGCAGGGAGACGAAAGTGGCTGTAGCCAGCAGTCCAGACGAGTCATCCAGACAGTGCTGGTTGGGACCAGGCTGTGAGAGTGGAGCAGGGAGGAAGAATAGGATGCTAGATGGTTATTTTACTCAGTAAAGGTTATTTTACTCAGTCAGGGCCCTAACATGCCAGGCACTGTTCATCAGCAGTATAAATGTCAGCGTGTCATTCTTTAACAGCAACACGCCTCTGAGGTAAATGTCGGAGGCTAAATTCACCGGGTAAGTTGCAAAAGAGATCTCAAAGCATTCAGGAAGAAATACCAATCTGATGTTTGTTCTTATAAATCTGACCAGAGGCCTATGCGAGAACAGTCTGTCACCTAGGCCGCACTGCCCTGCGGTAGCATTGTCTTGGGCCTTAGCCTCAGTTACTTGATAAAACAGGATGAGTTCTACTCCTTCCATAGTAGCCTTGGATAAAATAACATGTTAAGAAGAGCAGTGCTCGCACATGGAAAGTCCCTCACAGAACTGTGTTATCTTCCATTTCCTTGGGTTTAACTTGTTACCTTCAACTGAGACTAGCAATGTGATCTGCGCTTCCAGTATGAAACATGTCTGGATGTCACACACTCTGGCTTGTTTGATGACAATCTCCAAAAAAAAAAAAAAAAAAAAAAGTCAGGCTTGCCACAATTGTGAGTGCATGTGTCCTGACCACTTTGTAGGCTAAGGCAGTTGAGCTACAAGATTTTGAGGCAAGCTTGAACAATAGCAAGATCCTGATGCCAGATGGAGGAGGGGTTCTGGGAGTGTGGCTCAGTGGTGCAGCACCCTTAAGACCCTTAGTTCTGTTCCTAACGTGGTCTTCCTCCCACTTTCTATCAAATGATAATGACCTTATAAAATAAAGGATTTTAATGGACAGTTTCTTTAGAGGGCACGGGAAGAATTTATGGGTTCCGAGTATTAAAGGTTTCCACATGCAAAAGCAGTGGAGACACACAAGCAGAAAATCCATGGATTAGTCATGGGTAGTTTACATCAAAGCCTGGAGAAAGCGCTAGAGCCCATCAGGACAAACTGTGCCCTGTACCAGTGACGGGTCATTGGAATCAGATGGAATTAGCTCTCTAATACCCTGGGGATACTGCTGGGACCTTGCTAAAGGGGCATTTCTGGGACTTAGATTAATCCTATTTCTATTTTCTACAGTCATAGCTGGAGTATTGAAATTTTATCTCACACAATCTGTTTTGATTAAGAAAGCAAAGATGAATTAGAGACATAGTCTCTGCATTTGTGTTGTTGGTTAAAAAAATATCAAGTACAAGTAAATAAGTAAAAATATAACCTTACTCCTAGGCCTTTGTATTTTTTTGGTCTAGTTAGGTCCCCTCGTAAACTATGTGACTGCAGGAGAAAAATTTAAATACTTGCATTTCCCTTTTTAGTATCAGCCACAACCATGTCTCTGTGACCTCATTTGTCCTGTTGAAGGCCTCCTGTGTGCTCCATAGGTCTCGTGTTGTTTCCCCTTCCCCTGCCCTCCTGAGTATTCTGGAAAGTTTCACAGGATTTCCATACCATCTTATTTTGAAGGCACAAACCGTTCATGATCCAGAAAGTCACTATATTTTCCACCCTGAGGCACCAAGTTGTATTCTGAGGACTTCCCTTCCATTACCCCTTTGAAACTTTGGGGTACTCTTTCCCATTTGGGGGAGAAGAGGAGCCAGGATGGATCCCTGTGGTGCCGCGGCTGTTAGAGCCTTCACCACACTGCCGTGGCTTACACAGGCTCTGCATGACCTGCGCTTGTTGCCTTTAGCTGTTAAACTCGTCTGCATTTTATAAAGATAAAGATTTGGACAGCAACAGCACCAGCACCTGACACTGATTTACTTCATTGCACACCCTCAGGAGGTACTCCTTCAGCCCCCAGTCAGGCAGATAGCAGAATTTCTGAGGTTACACAGTACAGAACTGATAAAGAAGAAAAGTCACATTCTTTTTAAATACTGAGTTCGGAAGACATTATCCCCATGAGAACTCAGTCATAATTTATCTCTGTCTGCAAGGAAGGCATAGTAAGTAAGTGTCTCATCTATGTTGGAATCAAATAAAGGCCAGACCATCAGATTAACAGAAGGTTGTGTTATTATGTAAGTCCTCAGAACACTTGAAAATCTTTTCTCTCAAACCTTTTTTTTAAAAGGCTTACTTATTTGTATGAGTATCTTGCCTGTGTGTATGTATGTACATATACCACATACATGCCTGGTGCTGATGGAGGTCAGAAAAGGTAACGGAGGTACAGATGGTCATAAGCCACCATGTGGGTTCTGGGCACCAAACATCAGTAGAGTCACACATGCTCTTAACCACTGAGCCAGCTCCCCAGCTCCTTCTCTCTAAATTCCTGTTTATCAATTGATTGCTTGATTTTTATAAACTAGCAATAGAGGTCTGACACTGAATGATGGTCTTCTTTCATAAATGAAAACAGATTAACATTTGTCCCTTCTTCAAATGCTTGTACTGCTGAGGCTCCTGGTCTCTGATACTGAGGGGTACGTTAGAGATGGGGAGACAAAGAATGACCCTAACAAAACTGCTGCTGTGTTCTGCATCTATAGTTAGCTCAAATCAAACAGAGTAGTAGACCAGTCTCCTCTCTCTCCAGTGTGCACATTTTCACTGTCAGAGTGGCTGCTTCTAAACACAACCACAGTCCACATCAACTTCGCAAGGCCTTTTCTGTGAACTCACAGAGCTCACAGGCTAGAGCATTGAATTTACTTTAGAGCAGAAATTTTTACCAGCCCTGAAAATCATCTAGAATATGGCTATTTTTTATACTCCCCCTGCCCCCAAAAAAGGGGAAAGGACCTGAAATGGAAGCCAAGAGTTTACTAGCCTAGTCCTCAAACATGTTCATGTCATATCCTGATGAGTCTGTTTTTTACTGGGCCTCAGCTCCACACTTGAAAATTTAAATTAGTGGCTTAAACCAGATCCTATCAAGGTTTCCACTTTTTCAAATTATATATGTTCTCTTATAGGAAATATCAGTATTCTATTTCAGAGTTTTACTTAGTGATATAGCTATCTGTGGCTGGAGAGATGGCTCAGCAGTTAAGAACCACCATGTGGTTGCTGGGAATTGAACTCAGGACCTCTGGAAGAGCAGTCAGTGCTCTTAACCACTGAGCCATCTCTCCAGTTCTACACTGTGGTATTTATATATACGTATAGCAGGCCAGAGAGGTGGCTCGGCAGTTTAGAATACCTAAAGCTCTTACAGGAAACCAGGATTTGGTTTCTAGTATCCATGCCAGACAGCTCAGGACACTGCAGTTCCAGAGGATCTGATACCTACCTCTGGCCTCCATGGTTACCTGCATACATGACCACATAGTAACATGCAGACACTCATACACACAGAATAAAAATCTATTTTCAAAAAGAAAATAAAGGCATATATGATTTGTGAAGAGAGCAGGGTATGGTTTATCTGTCTCAGCATAGTTTCTTTGTATCAGGAACATTCAAAAGCTATTCCTTTAACTTTGATGAAATATCCAGTTACCTATTGCCAACAGTGGCTGCCGTGCTTGAGTTATTCTCCTAAGTAACCTCACCATGTCCATTTACCAACCTCTCTCCTCCGATCCCTTCCGAACCTTCAGTGATCACGACTCGGCCTCTACCTCTTGGAGACGAACATTTAAGCTTCCACGAGAGCTGAAGTGTGTAGTGCTTGTCTTTCTGTACCTGACTCCCTCACTTAAGTATTTGAGTTCTCTCTCTATTACTGCTGATGACAGAATTTTATCATATCTTGAATACTATGATATGTTTACACACTAATTTTGTCTTTAGTTGTGTTGATATGCTGGGAATCAAATGTAGACAAGATTGGACACAATCATGGTGGTGTGGCTGTAAACTGGGGATCAAATCTAGGACCCCACATGCATTCTGGGCAAGCATCTTCATTGTCAACTCAGGTTGATTCCATCTCTTAGCTGTTGTGAACCGTTCTGTTTTTTAAGCAGCATGCGAGCATCCTCCTTTCTGTATTTCTTTGTTTGCATGTTATTTTTTCTTTTCTGGTTTTGTTTTTTGAGATAAGATCTCACTATGTAGCCTCAGGCTGGCCTGGAACTTGGTATGTAGACACCAGGATGACCTCAAACTCTGGATCGGCCCAAGTGCTGGTATTAACAGGTGTGAGCCACACCTAGGTCTCTTTTGTCCTTTAACTTTAAATATTTTTTAAAAATTTAAATTGAAATCTATTTACATCATTTCATTCTTTCCCTTTGCCTCAGCCCCTCCCACGTCTCCCTGCCTCACTACCTCTCAAAGTCAAAGCTTCCTTTTCTGTGACCGCTACATATCCATGCACACATGCAGGCAGATACAACCTGCTGAGTCTGTCTCCTAGTGCTCGTGTGTAAAGGGTTACAGGCCTGACCACTTGGTGTTGACTAAACAAAGGGGCTCGTCCCTGGAGAAGACTGGTTTTCCTGTTCCCAGCAGTCCTTAGTTGCCTTTAGTTCTTCATCTAGGGATGGGGGTCTCATGAGATCCCCCTTTCCACATGAGCATGTCTACTGACGTTGCCCCTGCTGTAGGTCTTGTGTAGATGACCATATTGCAGTAAAAGAGAAGCTTCCCTGTCGTTTCTAGACGACAACCCCACAGCAGGTTTTCTGATCCTCTGGCTCTTCGAAATCCTGCATCTACTCTTCAAAAATGTCCTCTTGAGTTTTGGGTATCGGGTTGTATTATACATACACCCAGTGGTGCTTGGCACCCCTTGATTAGTTCTGTGCAGCGGTCTGTTTTGATGGGTGGTTAGAGCTGTACTTCCTTATCTATGGACATAAGGTCAAGTATTTAGAATGCAGTTAGGAGTTCTGGTTTAGAAAAGTGACGGTTCTCCTCTAAGATCCAGGACCTCACTGGCCTGGGTAGTTGGCTAGATTTCCAGTACTGGGAATGATTTCCCTCCTGTTGAGCAGAGCTTAAGTACAACTAGATAGGTGTTGGTTACTGCCAAGGTATGAGCGCCACTATTACACTAGAGACTTGGTGCTGTCATGGTTTGAATGACAGTGGCTTCGTAGACTCATGTTTGAATACTTGTTCCCTAATTGGTAGACCTTGTGGGATAGGATAAGAAGTGTGGTATTGTTGTGCAGGGAGGTGTGTCAGGTGTGGGCAGGCTTTGAGGTTTCAAAAGATTCACACCATTTCCACTGCTCTCTTGCTTTCAAGATGTGAACTTTCAGCTTTGATGCAGCTGTCTGTCTTGGAATTGGAGGGTAACCTGGATGTTCTGCAGTTTGAGTCTTTCAGGTTCCACATTGAGGTTGGACTCTGGTCCATTTAGAGTTAATTGTTGTTTTAGGTGATAGATAAGGGTCTAATTTCATTTTTCTACATGTGGATTGTTTTCCTAGCACCACGTGTATGTTTTGGACCTTTGTCAACTATCCATTACCTGTAGTTATGTGTACTCATGTGTGTGGGTCTTCTGTTTCGTTCCGTTGGTCTACAGTCTGGTTTCTGTGGCAGTAATATACTGCTTATTACTGTGGCTCTTGAATACGCCGTCAGATCTGGATGCTAATTCCTCTAGCTTTATAGTTTTTACTCAGGATTGCTCTGGCTATCCAGGATCTCGTGTGGTTCCAGGTGAATTTTTAGGATAACTTTTCTATTTCTGGGAATAATGAGATACGGGTTTTGATAGGGTTGGTTTAAGTGTGTGACTAGCTTTAGTAAAATGATCACTTTTACAATGTTCTATTGAACCATGAGCATGGGTGATCTTCAGAGATACACAGTCTCCATCGTAGACTTCCCTCTCCTCCTTGGTTAGGTTTATTAAGTATTTTTCTTCTTCCAGGATGTTGTGAATGGGAGTGTGAGCGTGTGTACAGGAAAGCCGATTGTTGCCAGTTGCTTCTATAGCCCACCACCCTGCTGAAATTGTAGATCATTTCCATAATCTTTCTGATGGAAATGTGGGATCTCACGTATAATATCATCTACTTACAGGAATACTTTGAAATTCTCCTTTTCCTATTCGACCTTCTCTTAATTTCCTTCTCTTGCCTTATTGCTCCAGTTAATGCTTTGAGCACTGTATTGGAAAGGGTAGGGATAGTAATGGCTCTGCCTCATTCTGGTTTTAATGGGTTTGCATCCAGTTTTTCTCCACCTCAGGTGTTGGTGCCGAGGGTCTTCCTGTGTAGTCTTTGCTATTCAAACTGTTCCTCCCATCCAGTCTGGTGCTACTTAGGTCTTTTATCATGAAGAAACCTGCATTTTCTTAAAGGCCTTTTTAGCTTCTGTTGATAATGTGATTTCAGTCTTCAAGTCCTGTTGGGATTTTTTTTTTTTTTTTTTTTTGAGTTATTACATTTATTGACCTGTTGGTCAACGTGTTGAACTATCCCTGCGTTTCTGGGATGAAGTCAACTTGGTCATGGTGGATGATTCTTTTTATTATGCCTACATTGATTTGTAAACATTTTATTGAGGATTTCTTAATTTATTTTCACCAGGCATATTGGTCAGTAATTCATTACCTTCAGAATTAATTCAGTACTGGCATTGTAGAAGAACTTTGGAAGTGTTCCTTCTGTTTCTATTTGTTTAAATACTGTAAGAGGGATTTGAAAATCTGGTAGAATTCTGGTGTGGATCCATGTGGACCTGGACTTGTTTGAGTTGGAATGCTTTTTAATTACTGTTTGAATCTCCCCACTTGTTACAGGTCTATTTAGATTGCTGTTTTCCTCTTGGTCTAACTTTAGTAGTTTGGATAAGTCTAGACATTAGTTTGTTTCTTTTAGCTTTTCCAACTTGGTGGAATACATGGTTTTGTTTTGAAACAGTCTCATTATGTGTCCCTGACTAGCCTAGACTTCTCTGAAAACCTGGCCTCAAACTCAGAGATCGGCCTGACTGGCCTCTCTGGGCTTAAAGGTGTGTGCCGCTCACTTACACCAGCTTTGGAGCACATGATTATAACATGATCCAAATTTCTTGATTTGTTGTTGTTGCTTCTTGCTATCCACTGGATTTGGGTGGTTTTGCTTTTTCCAGATTCTTGAGTTTTGTCATTAAGTCGTCTGTTTGTGCTCTTTCTAATTTCACATGGGCACTTAGAGCTCCGAGTGTCCTCGTAGCACTGCCTTCAATGTGTCCCAGAGGCTCGATGTGCTGAGTTTCCATTTTCATTTACTTTAATAGTAATTTCTTTCTTGATTTTTTCACAATGCTGTGCACTTATGAGAGGGTTTTTTTGGAGAAAGTGGAATATTGAAATCACCTACTATTTATGGATCAGTGTTAATTTGTGTCCTTAATTCCAATATTATACTTTTATGAATTTGGACACAGCAACATTTGATTGTAATGTTGTATTAGTTCCTCTCTTATTGGTGTGATAAAACCCCATGATCAAGGTAACTTAATAAAGAAAGCATTTGATTGGTCATGTAGTTTCAGAGGTTAGAGTCCATGACGGCAGAGAGGAGACATGTCAGCAGGAGCATTCAAGAGCTCAATCTCCAACTGAAGCAGAAGGCACAAGGCACACTGCAGATGGTGTGACTCTTGTGTAACCTGAAAGCCTGCCCCGGTGGCTTCCTAATCCTTCCCAAACAGGCCAGCTGGAGACCAGAGACATAAGCCTGTAGAAGCCATTCTCACCCAGGCCACCACTAATAAACTTGTTTAAAAAGTTTCTTTTTCTCTTGTGATAAACTTAGCTTGAGGTCTGTTGTGTCTGATAGTAGGACACCTGCCTGCTCCTGATCCCATCTGAGCGCTTTCCCATCCTGTCACTTTGGAATGATGCTGATCTTTAAAGCCCAGTGTCTTGTAGACACTGGAAAGAGGATTAATTCATTCAGCCATTCTGTCTTTTGATTAGAGAAATGATGTTACTCGTATTTAAAGTTATTATTGAAAGGTGTTGATTGCAGCCATCTTGGGGTTTTCTTGTTTGTATGTTTGTTTGTTTGTTTTTAGTTCTTTTTATGTTTCAGAAATTATAGTTCTTTTTTTCCTTTCTATAGTCTCTTGGCTGTGCTTCCTCTTTTCAGTCTAAAATGTTTATTTCTTCCAGTATGTTGTTTACTGTTAGTCTGCAGGATATGAATTCCCTTAGCTTGTTTGGATACTGGAAAGTTTTCCTTTGTCCTTTGACTATGGTAGGCAGTGCTGGGTACATAATCTTGGTTAGTCTTTTAGGACCTGGAGCTTCAGGTTCTTTTGGCTTCTAACGTTTTAAAGTAGAAATCAGCATTACTCCAATGGGTTTTCCTTTGTATGACTTGTAGCTTTGCCCTGTGTGCTTGGTATTAGCTGCAATATGCTGTGTAGAGTTTCTTTCTTAGCCTTGTCTATTTGGTCTTCTGTGTTCTTGTGTGGGTGTGTCTTTCCTTAGTTTTAGGAAACTGTCTTCTATGATCTTGTTGAAGATCTGGTCTGTCATGAACCTGGGCCTCTTCTCCCTTGTCTGTGCCTACAATTGGAAGGTTTGTTCTGTTCGTGGTATTTAGATGTCACCGCTGTGTTCCTTGAAGTCACAAGACAAGTTCCCTGTGTCTGCTTGAGAGACCTTGTTCCTCTGTTTTATCTTCACACTCTGATAGTGTCTTCTCCTTGATCCTTTCTACTTGTATGGCTTCCCACTGGGTTTTCTGGTTGGTTTGTTGAAGTTTTCATTTCAGCTTCAGGTTCAGTATCTCTCTCTCCACTGAAACCAGTTTCAAACCCTGTTGTCTTCATCATTTCATTCAGCTGTGGATGTGAATTATCTCTGACACCACTCAGACATTTATTGTTTCCTTCTTGGGGTTCAGTGTCTGTTTCAGTTCTTTGTGTTAGGATTCTCCTCATTTCTGTGTTCAGGGTTCATCTAGGAAGTTGAAACATTTCATTAGGAAACGTTCTTAGGTCCAGTGAGTGGGATGGGAGGCGTGCTGTCCAAGCCTTTCACATTGTTCTGTAATATGACCTGGACATGTGGACGCCGTCCTTTGGTTGTGTCTGATACTAGACTGCAGTGGACTAGGCCAGTGCTGGCTGTCTGGCTGGAGCTGTCTGGCTGGAGCTGGGCCAGGTAAGGCTGGTTATGTGAGCTGCGTGAACAGACTTGAGCCAGGCACAGCGGAGGGCTGGAGCTAGACCTGCGTCTGTGGAGATGTTAGGGGTACGTACGGAGTATTCTTCCTTTGTCTTTTTGATAACCATTCCAGCTAAGGTGTGTGCTTACCTCAGGACTAGTATAATTAGTGACGCTGACTGGTTCCTTCTGTTGAGAATTGTGTCAGCTGCCATTTAAAAATCCTCTCAATAGTTTGCAGATGTTTATTCCCATTCTGTAGACTGTCTCCCACTCTTGTTCCCTTATTGTGTGAAAGCTTGCATTTGTTCATATGATCTCTTCCTCTCCCTCCCTCTCCCTCACCCCTCATTATTGGGTTGGATTTTTCTTTTTTTTTTCCCTTTCTCTTTTCTCCCTCAAGACAGTTTCTCTCTGGAGCTCTGTCATAAAATTCACTCTGTAGACCAGGCTGGGCTTGAACTCACAGAGCTCTGCTTGCCCCTGCCTCCTGGGATTAAAAGGCTTGAGCCACCATTGCCTGACCCATTTTTACATTTTATTTTGTTTAAATTGCCTTGCTTTGGAGATTTAAAAAAAAAAAAATCTTTGCAGACTGAGAACTCGAGTTGTTTACATTTAAATCTTTGATCTGTTTAAATTGGCTTTTGTGGGGGGGATAAAGATCTAGTTTCTGTGTTCTACATATGCCTGTCCAGTTTATATTCTCCAGCGTATATTGTTCTTGTCCTTGCCAAAAACTTGGATTCTATATTCTTTTCTCTTTGGCCCATGTGACTTTTCTTATGCCAGTACCATTCCTTCTAGGTATATCTTGAAGTTAAATACTATATTGTCTCTGGCTTTGTAATCTGCTTCCCTAGGTTTCCTGGTTCCATAAATCTTTTTGGATACCATACAAGTTTTAGGGTTTTTTTTTTTTTTCTATGAAAAATGCCATGGTATTTTGATAGTAATTACATTGAATCTATAAATCACTTTGAGTAGTATCAGCATCTTAACAGTATTTTTCCAATCCATCCAAGAACATGGGGTGTGTGCATGCATCTGTGTGTATATAGATATCTTCTTTAGGTTTTTTTAATCAGTACTTTTTAAAATTATTTAATGTGTGTGAGTACACTGTCACTGTCTTCAGACACACCAGAAGAGGGCATCAGATCTCATTTCAGATGCTTGTGAGCCATCATGTGGTTGCTGGGATTTGAACTCAGGACCTCTGGAAAAGCAGTCAGTGCTCTTAACCTCTGAGCCATCTCTCCAGCCCTTTAGTTGGTATTTTATAACTTTCACTTTGGAGATCATTTGCTTTATTGCTTAAATTTATTTCTTGGTTTTTCTTTTATTTCGTGTTGTAAGCAGGATTGCTTTCTTAATTTCTTTCTCAGAAATTTTGTTAGTGTTGAATTAAAAACTGTTGATTTTTGTATATTGATTTTGCATCCTACAATCTTACTGAATTTAATAGTTCTAACAGTATTTTGGTGAAGTCTTGAAGTTTTTCTGTGTATAAAAATGTCTTCGAAAAAATAAGCTGATCTCCTTTTCCTGTTTGATGCATATTGTTCTTTTCTTGTTATGCTAACATATCAAATACGTTAAGAGTGGAGAAAGTGATAACCTTTGCCTGGTTCTGATCTCAAAGAACACAAGACAACTTATTTTTAAAAAGGGGGGTCATTTAATGTGGGACTCACAGTTGCAGAGAGTTAGAGTTCACGGCAAGGGAACATAGGGGCAGGCAGGCAGGCAGGCTTAGTTAGCATTGGAGAAGTCGCTGAGAGCTTGCATCAGACCCACAAGCACAAGGCAGAGAGAGGGGATCTGGTCTGGTGAGGGCTTCTAAAACTTCAGACCTTACCAGCCCTCATGACACCTCCTCCAACAAGGTCACACCTACTAATCCTCACCAAAGTTCTGAAGTGGAAACCTCTGGTTTCTTTAGAAAGTCAGTTGTGTCAGATGAGGTTTCACGTGGGTGAAAGAGTGTGTTCTGAAGCAGACACAGGTGAGAGGATGTTTTGTAGAAGCAAACACATGAAAGGACACATGATGATTAAAAGGAATATAAAGAGCCCAGCAGATGGTGGAGGACGCTGGACGGTGTTGGTGTGCCTTGCCATTCTTTACTGGTGGCTATTTGTCATAGAAAACGCACCAAGCAACTTCTGGTAGTGTTCTGGCTGCTTCTCGCCACTCCCATGGGATTGGGCCGATCGGCAGAGTGAAGTGGAAGTTTCTGGATATGTCAGCTGATAGGGACTCGTGGAGTTTTGCTAAGACAGACTCACAGGTGTGTAGCTGAGGAAAGACCCTTGGAGGACCGTGATGTTTGGAGGGGTGTAAACAGGACCCAGACAGTGACTGCACGCTTGCATAGCTAGCATTGCAACACTTCATTGGTCTCGAGTCTCCGGCCTCACTGATCTTCACTTCATTGAGAGAGGCACTGTGGAGAACTTCTCCTGGCTTCCCTGCTGGTCCTGGACCCTCCTGCTGACTTGTGCCAATTGGGGGAGGCCTGGCTGTTTCTACTGCTGCTGAGTCATGTTTCTGTCCTGACACTACTGAACTGGACAATTGGAGATTGAAATCACCCCAAGGTGATTTGTTCTAAACTTGTAAACATCAGAGCCTTGCAGTTTACAATACAGATTAGATTTGCTCCAAAGAACTATTTCTAAACAGATCCACTTCCCCCATATCCTAATAACCTTTCTTTCCCACTACCTCTGTTGGGGGGGTGGGCTACAAGGGAGGTTAAAGCATTTAAGAACCCTTATTAAAAGTAGGTTCTGGAAAATCTAAGCCTACACAGTTCCACCAGCTGGAGACCAAACATTAACATAGATGCACCTCTGAAGGCCCTTCTCATTCAGAGAACCACAGTTATAGAAGGGCAGGCTTCCATAACATGCATGGTGCTCTGAGCATCTGGGTTTTCGTTTTGTTTTAAGAGGCAAGTAGGAGGCAGGTTGCAGTGATAAAGGGTCTATTTCTCTGAGTTTGAGGCCAGTCTGGTCTGCAGTGTTAGTTTCATACCAGCTAGGAACACATAGTAAACCCTGCCTAAAAATATAAGACAACAAAAGCCTACATAAAATAAATACAAAGACAGCTGATCTTCGGAAGGGTCTTATTACTGCCCAGTGTCCTGAATTAGAGACGGGGAAATAGATGTCCATTCAGGACTGCCCTTTTTGTGATAACAGGAAAAAGAAGAATATAATTTGGGTCTTGTTTGTTTGTGTTTGAGAAAGGATCTCACCATATATCCCAGTCTGGCTTTAAACTGAAGATAATTCTCCTGTTTCAGCCTCTTGAGTGCTGGGATCACAGGCATGCACACTGTGCCTAGTTGAATATGTTTATAAGTTAGAAAAGAAACACAGAGATTAAATGACTCATTTCATTACGGACATCACACGGAAAGAAAGAAACGCTGTTTACTCTTTACTTTTCCATGTTTCTCAAGTGGGTCTTTAGAGAGCCTGCTAGTACCTGACTCAGAGATGTCACAACACTCATGCAAGTGGGGCTTTCATGATGCCGAGATCAAAAACATTTGGAGCCTTAGAGAGGAGCACATATGGAATCACACTTTCGAGGTGATTCCATATGTGCAGAAATAGCCAATATTCGTTTAGTCAGATCTCAAGGTCTGAACTAGATTAAAATAGGGAGGAGTTCAAGAGACAAAGGTGCTTTCTACCAAGTCCGACAACCTACATCCATCCCTGGTAACCTACATGGTGGAGGGAGACTGAACTTCTCTAAGGTACGAGTTGGAGGAGGTTACCCCAGGAGCATTCCTCTGGCCAGCTGCACTGGATTTGTAGATGGGCTTCTCTTTGGCTTCGTTTTTGTACGTTGTGACTAGGAGGTGACAGAATCCTCCTTACCCGAGTTACCCAAGGCTTCACAGATGTAAATGTGTTTGAGGGGAAGAAGAAAAAAAAAAAAAAAAGGAAGGCATTTCTGTCTCACACGCAGAACCTGAATTTAAATGTGTTCATACAGGGCAGGAAAAGAGAGGAACTATGGGGAAAGGGACCCAGGGAAGGTCCTGGGTGTGGGTGTGTACAAAGCACAGGGATAAACACACATGAAAGTGACACAGAGCCCAGTATTGTATATTTTTAAAACAGTATTTTTTAAAATCTAAATGTTTCAAACCCCCAAGTTTAATGAATTCACAACAAGAAGTCAAGTTGGAGTATGTGATAGAGTTTAAATGAAGGGCCTTCCATCCCACTGTAAGAAGTTTCAGGTGTGCTAAATCAAACCTCTTAGCTTTTGAAAATGGCTTGCTCCTGTGAGCAGAGGACTCAGGGGAAAGCTGCTTCAAACTGCGGGGACAGGATGGCAGCCCCGATGTGAGGGGAACAAGGACTTATTCCCTGTGCTGTCACTGGTCTGTGGCAGGTTCTTTCCTTCTTTTCCTGTATATTCCTCCTCAGAAAACAGAGCACAGAGACTTGTAGGTAGGAATGACAGCTGCATGTTTGATAGTGATTGAGAAATCTAAAGTAAGTAACTGAAACTAAGCTTGAATTATAAAAGAAAGGATGTTTGCTTTGGATTTATTCTGCTTTGTGTTTTATGATTTATTACTTAGGAGGTAAAAATGTAGAGTCTGGCAATAAGATACACACCTGTAATCCTAGCACTTAGGACTGATGCAGGAGGATTGCTGCAAGTTCAACCCTGCCTGGGCTACACAGTGAGGCCTGTCTCAGAACAAGCAAAAGCCCAAGGCAGAAGGTAGCAGTAGTACAGCCATCTTAGTGTTGTAATATATTGAGATGTCCTTACTTTAGTAGATCCTTGCTGAGCTTCTCTATACAGAACGATCCTGATGATAGCTAGCATTTGAGGCCCATTTGTTTCTGGACCTGATTCCTCTGGTCAGTGAAGTAGCCTCAGACCTAGGCAGTCATTTTCGGTGAAAATGGAAGCCAGTACTCACCCTAAAGTTCTCTGGGACACGTGCAAAGAAATACTTGAGAATCACAGCAGACTTCTTTGCACACTCCCTTCGGTCCATTCTGAAAACATGTTGTCTCTTGCAGGCGTCTGAAGTTGAGAGACAGCTCTCCATGCAGGTCCACGCTCTCAGAGAAGACTTTCGGGAGAAAAATTCATCCACCAACCAGCATATCATCCGGCTGGAGAGCCTTCAGGCCGAGGTGAGTGAGGCTTCTGTGTGGTCACACTGTGCACTGGGTCTTTGGATAAAGAGTCCTCTGAGCTTGGAAATAAACCCCCTGCTCTCTATAAACATACTGAAACATCTAAAGAGACATTTCTGAGAACTTAAGCAGGGACACTTGATCCTTGCTGCTGTGGGTAGCCTGTTGTCTGGAAACATAAGGCTGTTGAGAACCACAGCCGAGGGAGATGAAATCCCGAATGACCTACTTTTTACTGAACAGTTGCTACAAGAAACAGCCTTGCTAGCTTCCCACAAAAACCGGGGAAGAACATTGTCTCTTTCTTCATTCCTCTTAGGTCTAGCTGAGTATACCAGCATGTTTCAGGTATCATACAAAGAACTCTCAGTACTAACTCACCAAAAGCCCACAGAGTAGAACAGAAACGTCTGTTTTTAGAGGGTGGCAGCAGATGATGTTGAAGAGTTTCCGATGAGAATACTTTGTATGATACCTGAAACGTGTTGGCAGTGTAACACGTTCGAGGCCAAAACATGCAGCAAGGGTCTGTGCCACCGGCTGGACCAGGGGAAGAAGAACATAGTGCTTGGGGAGTGGTCCTGTGAGCAGCCTGGGGTCTGCACACACAGCAGGAGTCGGACCAGCTGAAGGGGGCTCTTCCCAGGGCAGACTCCCACCCGAGCCACTCTGGGGACCTTCATCCCTTTGGCAGAGCCAGACAGCAGGAGCCCCTGTCCTGTGATTGAGGGGTCAGCCATCACACTCAGCCCAGAGAAACCTTCCCTGCATCACAAGTGGCCTGAGGATGTTTTTCCTAAAGTCTGTCAATATCTTCTCTTTTCTGCCTCCTGTTCCCCTCTTTCCTCCTTTCCCTTGGAATTCCTACCGATATTGAGCAGCAGGTTCTTGAAGTAAGTAGAGATTGCTCCAGTGGGGTTTCGGCATGCCTGTCTGTGACCATTCGTGTGCATGACTCACCTTTCTACTACCCTGCCAGGCGCTCGCTCCTTCAAGTTGCCTGCCTTCCTCTTTGCTCCATCTGTCCACTTTCTCTAGCAGGAACAAGTTTCCCAGGAATGCTACTGCCAGATTTGGACACAAGCTGTAGGGCATATAGGGGTCGGGTGAGGAAGTTGGCATCCTAATGCCAAGCCCGGGCTTCATCACCTGACACTGCTGTTTGAAAGGCTAAGCTGTGAAGATACTCTTTTCAAATAAGTAACTTCATAAAAACCTAGAAACATAAGTGCACCTTCAGGGCCACTCGTGTCAGAATCACATGACTCCACGACTTGACCAGACACTGGGAAACAAAGATGATCCACAGGAAGGAGAATTGAAAGGTCAGGGGGCACTTACGTGAAAATGAACTAGAGTGAAAATTGCCTTTGCATGGGTCAGTCTGCTTCAGCGAGAGGAACAGTGGGCCCATTCACCACAGGGGCTTGCTCCTTTTGGTCTCTTACCCAGGTGCACACTTGAGAGACAATATTTCTTTTGTTTGGACAGACACCCGATCTCTCTGGACAAAGGCCATATACCTCACTTCCCAGGACAGCATCCTATCTGATTGATTGGTGTCCAGGGAGGATCTGTGCCCCGAGCACAACTCTACTGCAGAGTGGGTACAGCCAAGAGGCAGAGGGAAAGGAAAGGCAGAGCCCAGAAGATGGATAACGTCAAACACTTTTTAAATGTCCCCTAGAAAAGTGCTGAGTTTGGTCCCCAGAACGTACACAAGGCATTCTCAGGTTAGACCACAGAGAAGTAGAGCAACCTGACCATGGCAGGGGACTAACGTGGGAGAAGCAGGGTGGGTGAGGACCTTCAGGACTCCAAAGGCCTTCCCTTCCCCCAACGCCAGGCTACTTGGGGAAAGCTTTCTGGAACCCCTGGGCATGATGCTGCCCTGGACAAGGCATTTCTGGACTTGAGCACTGACTAAGCTTCCGCACTGCAAACCTGGAAAGTGTAGGTATCTCTTTCCTTAGTCTTCTCCCTGACACTGAAGAGAGTGAACACACCTTACAAGAGATGCAGGTGTCTTGACACTGACAACAATGTGCAAAGAATTAGCGTTTCTCATAAGGGAGATCATTGATTTTCACAGATGACCTGTTCAGGTTAACCATGAGGCCACTGTCTTCGTTCTCTCCAGGGCCTGGGCTGATAGACGCTACCTTCTGTACCCTTCTGGCACCTCATTAGCCAGGGGCCAGGGTCTGAGCTGGGATGGTAGCTCCAGGGGAATCGGCAGTGGGAAGAGAAGAGAGCCTGTTTGCAAGAACACAGCAAGTCTGAGGGAGCTTCCCGGTGCTGTGACTTGAGGTGTAGGCAGATCAGGTGCTGCTCTGCCAGGCAGGGCTGAGGTCAGGCAAGGTGGAGCCTTCTCTGACTTATCTCTGGAATTTACAGAGCACTGACAAGCCTTCCTCCTTCCTCCTTCCTCTGCCTGGCAGCCCACATTCTGGCTTCCCCTAGGCTAACTCCTACCCCTTCCCAGACAGCTTTCTAAGGGGGAGGGCCTTTCCCTTCCGCCCAGGATTGTACAGCTCTATTCTTGAAGGTGAGCCCCAAGTCTCTGGGCACAATATCCAGAGACACATACCTTCATATGTGGGGCTCGTCCTTCCTCCTACGCTCAGCCGGATAGAACTGGACACCATCCTGTGGTTCTCCGTCTTTTCAGATCAAGATGCTGTCGGATCGAAAACGGGAGCTGGAGCATCGGCTCAGCGCCACCTTAGAGGAAAATGACCTGCTTCAAGGGACTGTGGAGGAGCTACAGGACCGGGTGCTGATCCTAGAAAGGCAGGGCCATGACAAAGACCTGCAGGTACTGGACAGAGATGTTATTGCATAGAGCTAGGGCCAGACCAGGGAGGGTGGAGAGGGGGTGCTTAGCCGAAAAGGAAAAGCCATGAGGCCAGCACCACTGCTGGTGGCCAAGTAGGTGACCCTGAGACCTCCACGTGGGTCTTATGGGAAACCGCAGGAGACTCTAGCATGCCTATAACTGGGTATGTAATTGTTCTCAGATCACCCCTAATGTGTGCTCTGAGCCACTGGTCCCTGGAACACTGTCATACAGTTCTTTCTGGGCACTTAATGCAGGAGCCCTCAGAGTCTCCTGACCTAGCTGGCTAGCATGTGTGAAATCTGCCAGAACATTTTAAAGGGAGCCCATGGACCCCTGCTCTCAGCTCCCAGTGTTCTCTGCTGTTGCCCACAGGGATTTTGTTGGCTGGCACAAAGCAGAAATCAAGAACCTTCTTAAGAACCCAGCAAGCATACTCAGCTAGTGCCTGTTGCCAGAAAGGCCAACCCCTTGGTGAACCTAGCTGGTGTTTTTTTAACCTCCCTGAGACAAACGGCTTTTTAATCATTTTTGCTCTTGTTTGGGAACTGCTACTAGGCTTCAGCTGAAAACTGCAAGCTCAGACTTGGAAGAAATAATCTCCAAAACAGAAAGATAATCTTCCGGTCTCCCCAGAAATAATGGGGCAGTGTCTATTCTCAAGGTGCTTTTGCTGAGCTGGTTCTGTAGAGAGAGCATGATCTCCCTCTGGGTGGGTGGGGACAGTACATGGGTTGTGTTGCTGTCCTTTGTGAGTAATTAGCTGGGCAGGTAGAGCTTGAATACCAGGTGAGTCCCTACCAAAGACCAGGCCACAGAGGAAACCTGCTCAGAGGTGCTGATGTGGGATGACATTTTAACTGAAGCCGAGCATGGTGGTACATGCCTATGACCCTAGCACTTGTGAGGCTGAATAAGGAGGAATTTGAGTTCAGAATTAGCCTGGGCGATGTAGCAAGTTCCCGACCAGGCTAGGCTATATTGAAACTGTTTCAAACCAGAAAAGGAAACACCTGAGTCTGGAGTCCAGGAACAGACAGCAGTATCACTGCCTCTGTTAGCTCAGATGGCACCTAAGCACTTTGCCTCTTCAAGGGTCATTTGGCAGGTTTTTCTGCCCTCAGTGATTTTTGTTACTTCAAACTAATAATTTTCCATATAGTAGGGTCCCAACAAATGCTGACTAGAAAGTAGGTCTGGGGTGTAGTTCTATTGTTGGGAGCTTGGTCAACGTGCATAGACCCTAGTTTCTATCCCCAGTACCACAGAACGGAGGGGGTGGGGCAGAAAAAAATCATGCTGGTCCCAGAGCCTTACAGCAGGTTTCAAAATGGCGAGAAAAATTTAAGGTTGCTGTTGCTGAGCAGCAGAGAGTGGCACAGGCCACTTTCTAGCAAGTGGAAAGCTTTCATAGCCTCTCTAAAGCCTACAGAGCACAAACCATTTACTCAAAGTCATGCACCAAGCCCTTGGTGGAGTGGAGACTAGAAGCCTCCCCCGTCCACTGTTGCTCATTTGCCCTGAAAGCCCTCCTTGGTCCAGCTTCTGAATCCCCATGAAGTGCTCTGAACAGAGTAGAGAGGAAAAGACTACAAAACCCAGAAATAGCCCTTGCCTGAAAGAAACTTTGAGCCTAGCATGAATTTGCAAATCAAATGATTTCCACTCCCTAACTGGGGAATGAGAGAAATGAGAGGAAAGCCAGGACGGTGTAGACCCTCAGGCGCTCCTTGGTGTAGGCGGACGGTGCACTGTAGCATCAGGAACCTGCGGTCACACACTCATACAAGGGCCACCAGCAAGGGCAGGACATCCCACTCTTTCTGGAAAATTATATTTATTCTCTCCTTTCTTCTTGTGGAGCTGCTTCTGTCTGTGCCTTCTGTTTCTGTAAAATCTCCTTGTCACAAGTTACTATTGTCCTCCAGAAAGCTGTCACCAAAATGGCTTTAAATGTCATAGAAAAGAAACCCAGCTGACCCAGGTAGCACTTAAACAGCCCCAACCCAGCTTTGTCAGTGGCCTTGGAATGTGTTTAAGCCTTTGATTTAAAATCCTCAGATAAGGGCCAGTGGGAGGCTGAGCAGTCAAAGCAAAGGCCTCCACCAGCAGGAGAGCCCCTTTGATCTGCTTTACTGTTGACTGGTCCTGCTGTGTGTGTGTGTGTGTGTGTGTGTGTGTGTGTGTGTGTGTGTGTGTGTGTGTAGGTGCACATGTGGAAGAGTTGGAGGGGTTGTAAAGGTGCACGTGCCACAGTGCACATTTGGAGGTCAGAGAAGAATTATTGAGTCAGTTCTTATTTTCCAACACTTGGATCTCCAGGATCAAATGCAAGTCATTAGGCTTGGTGGCAAGAGCCTTTGCCTATTGGGCCATTTCTCCTACCCCAAAACAGACTTTTAACCCACTGATCAAATTCAGCTTTGGTTTTTGTTTTTGGCCATATAATAGGTATTAAAACTCACTGCTCCCTCATAACAAACATTTTGCTAAACTTTGTTTGCTTTTGTTTTGTTTGAGGTGGGGTCTAAGGTTAGTCCTGGATAGCTTAGAACTTGATGGGTAACCAGAGCTGGCCTTGGACTCACATCAGTTCTGTCTTTGCCTCTCAAGTGCTGGAATTACAGGTCCATGCATCCCGTCCTGGCTTTGCTAAGCAGAGTGAAGTCCTTGGTTTTGATTCTTGGAATGGAAATCAGTTGTCCTTCTATGGGGCACTCGGCCCCTTACAGAAGTGCTTAGGGCCTGACCCTGGCAAAAGGGTGGGTTTCATCAGCAGAGAGCAGCCCCACTCACTGTGGGGTAACTCATAGGGCAGATGTCCTGGGGACTAGACTTTGCCCTGACTCTGATCATGTACAGTTGAGCAAATCATGTTCCCTCACACCATCTCAGCCCCTCCATGTCAAGAGAATGTCCTCCTCACTTCTATGCTTCAGTACCGTGAGCTTAGACTTACACAGTGTACTAATAAAAAGGCATTTCATGTCATCCCTTTCATACATAGGAATACACTGCAGTCTTTCTTATATGAAGATACTATTTTTCTTCTTCTTTTCTGTTTGAGACAGAGTTCCTTTGTCTAGCCCTGGCTATCCTGGAATTTGTTCTGTAGACCAGGGTGGGCCTGGAACTCGGAGACCCACCTGCCTCTGCCTCCTGAGTGAGGGTTAGTGTACAGGCACGCCATTCTAGATGCTCCTACATTACAGGACTCCTGTGGTTGCCAAGCTCTTCCTTGGTTGGGTTTGAATTTTCTGAATATCTGTCCAGGTGATGAATCAGTCACTGACCAGAGAATGAGGCTCCTTCTGCCCTTTTGTTCTCTTGCTATTACAGTTAATTACGTCTCTTTGAGTGTGCATGAGTAATTGAACTAATTGTGTCCAGTGTGTAAGAACTTTATTTAACTGTGGGAACTTCCCCTGCTGAGATGTATGTGGAGTTTCCAGAGAATAATTGTAAAGCATTTGCCACTTACCGTCCCGCTTGTAACTCTGCCAGATGCTTCCTAGGATGCCTCTTTATTCCCTGTAACCCTGGCTTACTTTGTTTTCTTTCTTTCCTTCCAAGTTTCCCGAAACTGGGGCTGGAGGAGGTCCCCCTGTAGCAGCAGGTGTTGCTGATCCAGGACGGGCAGAGCAGCTTTGCCAGGTCTGTCCTGTCAGCAGCAGGGCTCCAGCCCTTTCTAGTTAGGGCTCATTTAGGCCCCTGGAGGATTGGCTCAAGCCTCTGAAGCACCGGCACCTTCCTCGAGACCCGAGTAGCCACCACCATCCCAGAGTCCCTGCATCTGCAGGAGGCACGGCGGCTCAGTGCTGGGCTTGACCCCCAGGCCTTGGACACTCCAGGTTGCTGTGTTTCCAGCCAAACCCTGGCTGTTAGACTAATGCCACCTGAGTGTGGGAATGTGCGTGCTGCACACCACTACAGCCAGACGGCCCCAGAAAGACCATCCTCTAAAAAAATAAATTCAAATCCCAGGGAGTTCTTCACCCACACTAACCTGGAAGGGAAAGAAATGAGTGTGTTTGCTGGTTTGTGTACCAGACACTATATGATCTGCTGGAATGGTCAAGGAGTTGCACACTCCAAATGGGAGAGGGGAGTCAGATTGAGGTGGCAGTTTCTCTCTTCCCTACTCAGCTCCTGCTACCCTAGAGACACAGCTATGGAGTGGGCAGGCTGGTGTGAGCAGGGAGGGCAGGCTGGTGTGAGCAGGGAAGGCAGCCTCTGCTCTGCCCTGCTACTGCTCCTCCTCTGACAAGGGGCTCAGCCAGCAAATGAGGTGCAGGAAGTCAGGGCCACCAGGCAGGAAGTGACTGTGGTGGGCGGGAGTGGGGGTGAATGCTTCAGGAGAAAACTCTGATCTCCAGGAAGTGTTACAGCTTTTGTGTGACAGAGCTCTCAGACATCCTTGATGGAGTAATTATCACCCCTTTATTTCTTCTGCACAGGGTCTTACATACTTTTTGGGGTGGGTTGGGATCTGACAGCAGATGCTTTCTATTGGCTTGGTCTGAGATGTTAGGGATCTAACATCTTAGATGCCCCTTAGTGACTGATTGACTGGATCCTCTCCTTGGGATGCTGTGGTCACATGACAGGGGCTTAGACAGGAGCAGGTGAAGCACCTCCCATCCTGTGAGGTTCAAGGCTTCTGAACCCACTCAACCTTACCAAGTTTCCTGGCACAGTCCACTGACCCCCCCCCCCCCCGTGTGTATGTTTGTGTGTGTGTATATGTGTGTGTGTGTGTGTGTGTAAGCCCATTTGATTTGGAACACCTACAAAACTTACAGGACAACTTTTAGGGATTGGTTCTCCCCTCCCGCACTGTGGGTTCTGGGGATCTATCACATCTATCAGACTTGTATGACAGGTACCTTCATCTGCTAAGCCAGACTACACCCCCTGTCTCATTTTCTTAATAATTATGGTTAACCTTTATCTTATGTATGTGGGCGTTGTGTCTGTGTACCTATATATCATGTGCATGCACTGCCCTCAGAGGCCAAAGGGAGCATCAGATTCCATGGATTAAGTTAAACAGTTGTGAGCTGCCATGGGAATGAGTGTTTGGGTCAGCTGGAAGAGCAGCCAGCGTTCTTAACCAGAGTCATCTCTCCAGACCCCTCCACTTTATTGCTTGAGACAGCATCTCTTAACTCCCATCTCATTGGGAACATACACTTCAGAATGGAGTTGCTGGATCATTGGAGAGTTTGTGTTTAACTTCATTTAAAAAACTGCTAAGGAGGGGGCTGGAGAGATGGCTCAGCAGTTAAGAGCACTGATTGCTCTTCCAGAGGTCCTAAATTCAACCTCATGGTGGCTCACAACTATCTGCAATGAGATCCAATGCCCTCTTCTGGTGTGTCTGAGGACAGCTACAGTGTACTTACATATAATAAATAAATAAATCTTTAAAAAAAAAAAACCTGCTAAGGAGGGCTGGCAAAATAACTTGGTTAAAAGCACTGACCCCCGTATTCGTGCCGACCTCGTACGTGTGTCATGGCATACATAACACACAGACTTATACCATAATAACACGGTGGTTCCCAGGGAAAGTCACCCAAGGTTGCTACCATCTCAGAGGCTGAAGATTCCAAATTTCAGGTCACCAGTTACACCGAGAGACTCCATCAGAAGAAGGAGAGGAATTTTAAAATACCAAAATCTGTACTATTTAAATTAACCATTATTTCATAATGTCATACTTTTCTCCCCTCCCCACCCAAGACAGGGTCTCATATAGACAGTTCCAGGCTGTTCTGGAACTCCTGCCTTCACCCCCAAGTATTTGGACTAGAGGTGTGTGCCATCACAGCGATCCCTTGAGTCTCTTGAACCACCAGGTTATTCCTGAGATTCCCAGATCCCCCATACCTGATCGTGTTCCTCCTGCCTCTGGTTTTCACCGAGTTGTTGGCAGGGTCAAGTCCTGGGTACTGCTCGCTGTGCTATGGATAAGCTGCCCAGCCTGCGCTTTCTTGCCCACAGCTGCACCAGAGCCAGCTGGAGCTCCAGGAGGTCCGGCTGTCCTGCCGGCAGCTGCAGGTCAAAGTGGAGGAGCTCACGGAGGAGAGGAGTCTGCAGAGCTCCGCTGCGACCAGCACGTCCCTGCTGTCCGAGATCGAGCAGAGCATGGAGGCCGAGGAGCTGGAGCAGGAGAGAGAACAGGTGTTCATGTCCCCGCTGTCTGGAAGAAGTGGGCCCCAGGTTCTCTTCATCCTTTTCAACACCTTACTGCCACCTGGCATGAGTTCCGATGGCCGCAGGCTGGAGTGAGACTTACTCACTGGTTAGCCGGAGCACGGTGACCTGCTCAGTCTCCCCTGGGCCTCTGAGGTGATGCAGAGACCTGGAGCACTTGCTCCATCCCTTCCTTATGCCTCCATCGCCTCCCCTTCCCCCCCAGGCTCCGCCTGCAACCGCACACTAATCATATGTAACAAAAATACTTCGCATGGCAGATCAGTGGTCAGAGGGTGAGAGAACCGGGAAAATAAGAATTGAGAATAGCTAATCACTGGCACAAGGAAGACTGAGGCAGATCAGTTACGGCAGGCTAGTTCAGACCAGCCAGGGCTACGTAGTAATCTCAAAAAGAACTGAGCATGGCGGTGGTGGTGCACACCTTTATTTCCAGGGCTCAGGAGGCAGAGGGGGGCAGATTTCTGTGTGTTCATGGCCAGTCTTGGTCTTAGAGAGTGAGTTCTAGGACAGCCAGGGCTATGCAGAAAAGCCTGTCTTGGAAGAAAAGAAAATTGAAAGTCTGAGATGTACCAGCTCCAAACTAAGTATTAAGTCTTAAGATGCTTTAAAAAATGAAACCCTTCCTCCTCAAAACAGGGTTAGAAGTGCCTGTGGTTTGGGTTTAGGTGCTAACTGACCAAGTTCCCGCTAGAGTCTGTGGTGATGCTAACACTTTGTGCTACAGCTGAGGCTGCAGCTCTGGGAAGCCTACTGCCAGGTTCGCTATCTCTGCTCACACCTTCGGGGGAACGACAGCGCCGACTCAGCCGTGTCTACAGACTCCTCCATGGACGAGTCCTCAGAGACCTCATCCGCCAAGGACGTGCCAGCCGGCAGCCTGCGCACTGCCCTCAACGATCTCAAGAGGCTGATCCAGAGCATCGTGGATGGCATGGAGCCCACAGTAAGGACCGGCTACCGGGTGTGCGGGGGGAACTGAGCTGGGGCCTCCCTCGTAACTGTTGCTGGAATCCTGAGCCGTTAGTTTGAGAGTATTGAGTACCAGTAACTAGGAAGTCGGGCTCCATGGTCCCCTTCCTGCAGATACCGTAACAGGTTCTCACCCTTCCCAACGCTGCAACCCTTTACTACAGTTCCTCATGTTGTGGTGACCCCAGCTGTAAAGTCATTTCATTGTTAATTCATAATGGTAATTTTGCTAGTATTAGGAATCGCAATGTAAATATTTTTGGAAATAGAGGTTAATTCCCAAGTTGAGAACCATGAGCACCTTGTCGTAGTCCTGTTAACTGTATAGTTATACCTAAGGCACCGTGGCCTTGAGTTGGGGTTTTGCTCAGAAATGTTGTATCTAGGTTAACTCCCAAGTTGTTCCTCTGTGGTTGGTCCTGATAGGAAATTGAGTGAGCGAGGTTTGGCAGGCATGGTGGCTCACAGCTTTAATCCTAGCACTCTGGAGGCAGAGGCAGGCGGATCACTGTGACTCTGAGACTCTGAAGCCAGCCTGGTTTACATAGTGAGTTCTAAGACAACCAGAGCTGCATAGAAAGACCCTGTCTCAAAACAAGCAAACAACAACCTTAAGGTTTCTTTCCTGGAAAGTCAGCACAGAAGGTTGAGGAATTGAACAGGACTCTGAGAATCCCAGACAAGGCTTCATGTGGGAAGAAGAGGGATTTTCTTCTGGCTCCCAGGGTGGCCTGGCGTGTCCGCAGAGTCATGATAGGTTTCTCCTTGACTTCGCTCCTGTCTCATTCTCTCATGTTGCGTCTGTGTTATATTAGGGGCAGTAAGGTGAAGGACGGGTGTTTCTGTCGGACAGCCTGGTTGACTTGTAGAGTAGATGGTCGGAGGCCAAGTCACTGTTGGATGGGAAGATGTCAGTGCTGTGTGCCATTCGTAACACCGCAGCTGATTCTCCCAAAGCTTGAAACAGAACAAACTTTTATAGGGTAAACTTAAACACAGGAGTCTCTCTCCCTAGTCCCACTTGCCCGGCCTGTGTCACCCTCCCTGTCTGTCTGTCCTTCCTCTTCATCTTTCTGTTCTCTGCACTGTGTTCCCTCCATTCTCTCCCACTAACCTGCTCACGCCTCCCTGCCCCCCACCGGCTTACCCCTCTCTGTCAGGGTGCCCGGAGAATGGATGACGAGTCCTCAGAAGAACAAATCAGGCAGACCAGTGAGGACTCAAGAGCCCTGAGGGAGCTCATGGAGGGAGAGAGGGGTAAACTGAGGCAGAGCCTACAAGAACTGCAGCAACTCCACAGTCAGGTGAGCACCCTCATGTCACAGTGCAGAGAATGTGCACAGGGCCTTTACCTAGAGCCCCTTCTGTGAGAGGCAGGTTCCCTCCATTACACTCTCGTGAGGAACTGGGCGCTGACCACTGAACGCCACTGCTCCCAGGCTGTGTTGTGGGAGTTGTCAAGTCAAGGAACAATTGCTCTTTAAGGTGTCAGCTTCGTCCCCTCTGGGAGCCTGATTTTCAGCTCTGGAAACTTCTATTGCCCTTACTGTTTCTTTCTTGTTTGATCATGACTGTCTCTTGTGGACACTGAAGGACATTGATACTCTGATCTAAAAAATGTTGAACTTAGAAGCTCTGCCCAGAACGAAGCTTTTGAAACAGCTTCCTCTGGACCAGACTTGTGTGCAAGAGTGACAGCTTGGGGAGAACTTACAAACCATCCCGCTCACACCTGCACCTACAAACCGTCCCGCTCACACCTGCACCTGCAAACCGTCCCGCTCACACCTGCACCTGCAAACCGTCCCGCTCACACCTGCACCTGCAAACCGTCCCGCTCACACCTGCACCTGCAAACCGTCCCGCTCACACCTGCACCCTTCCTGGACCACTGCTCTCACCCTCATGTATGGGATTGGCACATAGCTTTCACCTTGGTAACGTTTTCTTACACTTATGACACCTCCATCATAAACCTTTTCTCTTCCACTGTCTCTTGGATGGATATGGAGCCCACCCCAGCCGTCACTACTCTTATGCAAGAGGCCAGAGAGCAAGGGTCACAGCTGTGGCTTGCTCCTGACCATTTGCTGGGGAGTGGGCTAGATAGCCCAAGGCACGCTTCTGCCTAAAGCCTACAGTCCTCGGTGCTCCAGTCTGAAGGGCAGATCTTCTAAGCTGAAGGAATAAAATACAAGGACGGTTAGATCCACAAGTTCTCTGAACAGGTCTAGCTCAGTGCTGGGAGTGTTGACTAGCAATGGCGAGGCCCTGGCTTTAATCTCCAACACTCCCAAAGGGAAAGGGAAAGATTGTTTAGAGGTCCTTTGGAGTTGGTGGCACATGTGTGTAATCAAAGCACTGAGGCAGGGGGATTAGGAATTCAAGGTCATCCTTAGGTACATAGAGTTCATGACTAGCCTAGGCTACTTGAGGCCTGGCTCGGTGTTCTCCAGATTAAAACTTGTATTATTGGCAGACTGGTTTGGAAATGGAGTGTCACTTGTTGCATTTACTATCCTTGAACTCTCGGGCCAGCAGATCCTCTTGCCTCAGCCTCCCAAGCATAGCTCAGTGCTCCTATTTTATTAGAACAAGTGCTTGCTTATTAATGTTTTGATAATTTTCTAAAATTTTTACTTTGGCTTCTTTGCTTATCAGAGTTAAAAACTAAGAGCTTCCTGGAGGACATTATTTCATTGAGAAATGCAGCTTAAATATAGGGCGTCCAGAGTTTGGTATGGAACTTTAGGAAGCTGTATCTATCAGGACGCAGAAGCAGGTGGATCTCTGAGTTTAGGGCCAGCCTGGTCTACACAGTGAGTTCCAGTACAGCCAGGGCTACACAGAGAGACCCTGTCTTGAAAGAAGAAAAAAAAGGCTTATTTGGTAACTGGTTTAGTCCAGTTCCTGAGTTTTCTTTCGGAGTACTCTAGACTCCATGATGTTCCATATGTAGAACTGGGCTTCTTTTCCAGAATACTCAAAACAGACTCCTCAGCCACACCTGCATCCACCAGTGTGGTACTCATGGGAGGCACCCTAGCAGGGGACTTGGGGTCAGATGGGATTCTGTAGTCTAGGATGACTATAGAGATAGCAGCAAACACTAAGGGCTTTGATGTGCCTCATGTAGGGTTGGTTCACACATGACCAGCATATGCCTGTCACTGAGCCGTAGGCACCTGTGACAGCTGTGAGGAGCACCTGCGACCTAGAGTCTGACGGTGGGAGGACAGTCGGGCTATCTCTGTGCTCTTTGGTGGAAGGCACAACCAAGGTTAGCTGGGGCTGAAATTCCAGAAACAGCTAGGCCAAAGGTTGAGCCTCATCCCACTTGGGGGTGTTCTTTACACTAACTGGGCCAGAATTTGGTGTGGGCATGCTGCACACTGCGCCCTCAAAAACTAACCAGACTTTTAAGGAAAAGAGTGCAAATTATTTAACTGCTAATTATCTGTTCGGGGCAAAATCTATAGCCAGCATGAAGACTTGCTGGATCTGTTCTTAGCACCCCCTTGGCATCGATGAATACAGAGCAGATGCACTATGTCTTCGGGACTAATTGCAGAATACCCAGGGACTGAAGAGGTGGCTCAGCAGAGGACCTAGGTTCGGTTTCCTGGACCTTCTGCTCCACTTTATCATGGTGACTACATCCCCATGTTGCTTTCCAGTCGGGCAGACTACTGACCCCGTAATGACCAGCGCGGTTCCTAGCACAGGCCACTGGACAGACTCTAGAACAGAGACCCAAATGGTGGTTGAAGGAAAGACCAAGTTACATGGCTGTAAGGCGGGCTCTTAAGTGCTGCCTAACGATAAGAGCCTTTGTGGGGTGTAGCCTAATGCATGCCAGACAAGCCAGATCCACTCGGATGCCAGCCTTGAGATCCAGCCTCCTGGAAGAGGGAAGACTTAGCCACAGTTAGAGCTTTCAGTGGGGCCTTTCCCACATTTAAGCCTCACATAAACTCATGTGGGAGATGGGGTTGGGGGAACGTGGTTGACACATACTCGGCATCGGTTGGTCCTGTCCAGTATCACTCCCAGCATGTGGTTTCAAAGCCTGTTGACCCCCTACTCGGTCATCCTAACACCACACCACACTCCTTTGATCTGAAGAAGCTTATCTTTGCCACATGCTTCTTAGGTTGTGGGGCAGGCCGTGAGGCTGCCAAAACCGCTGGTGCCTAGGTTAAAGCTAAACCTCTCCCCAGTCACTTCTACCTTGATACGTATGCAGATGAGAGTCTGCAGAAATTCTAAACTGCACAGTCCCAAAGCTTACTGAGAAAGTTGGAGCTTTCTAAGTCGGCAGTGTCAGGCCCAGGCTCTCACATTCCTTATTGGGCTTTTAATGCAAAGTTTGAGGTTAGGAGAGAGGCTCAGCAGTTAAGAATGCTATCTCGGAGGACAGGGTTTGATTCCCAGCACCCACATGGCAGCTTGTAACTGTCTATAACACTCTTCTGGCCTGAGTGGGCACACATACATATAAATGTGCCTGGTTCACAGACATATGAGCAGGCAAACCCACCACACACAAACTTTCTTGTCCTCCTGCCTCATCATTGGGTGTCTTCTGCGTTCATGCTAAGAGGCTCTGTCTGGGACCTTGATCTTCAGTCCAGTCATGGGGTCAAGGTGGCAGCTGTTCCCTTAATAGGAGGGAGCAGATTTGTGTGGATGGATCCTTCCTTGGAGAAATGTCAGTGGGTGTGTAACACTTACCAAGAGGGTGTGGCTGGGCATCCTTGCTCATGTCTGATCCTGTCAATCTTCATTGCTTAACAGTTACTGAAATCCCTAGAGACTGGTTGCACACAGCACATTTGCTTTGTGTAACTTAAGCAGAAAATGAATGCACTGCATTAAATCTGATAGCTTGTAGGATCAGCAGCAGGAACAGCTGGCTGGATAACTCAGGTCCCAAACAGGAAGGGAGGAGTCATGGCAGAACCATGGGAGGTCCCTATGCAGGTGCAACTCTGTGTTTCCCAGATCTACAGTGTGTGGGTAGGGCAATTCTAGTTCACACCAGACTGCTAAAGGAAATAGATGCCTTCCTCATCTGCTTTTCTAGTGTGAAGGCACACTCTGTAAGTCAGGGATGTCCCCACATAGTAAAGGTTTGGACTGATGACTACCTCAGTGTACACAGGTATTTTAAGGTGAAGTGCCATTTGCAGCCACACTCTGGGATATACGGGGTGGGGGTGAGGGCATGCTTCCCAGATGTGGTGCACAGGAGTGAGGTCACACTGCTGTGGGGTTGGATGGAACGTGTTGCTGACACAGCCACTAAGCAGTCTTTTACTGCCAAATGATAATCCCTGGGTTACTTGTGAGCACTGAACAAGCACCATTTACTGAGGCATGGCCCAGAAAAGGCAATAGAATCAGACTGACAGACAGATCATACATGTTGGAAGTCCATGTGGCTTTGGTCTATGGAGCTCAATGCAGGGATCAAACTGGGCCAGAAGTTGAGGCCCTGCCTCCAAAAATGTGTCCCAGCGCCCGATGAAGATGGGGGATCTCTTTCACTATCTACCTGGAGTGTCTCAGCCAAAGCAGTAGTGTGATATGCATAGGACAAGGGGAATGAATCTGGATCCGTGGCTACGTATCAGGTTCAGCCACCCTATAGTGTGCGTGTGGTGGTGGTGGGGGGTCTTGTATAACCGCAGGACCAGCCTACTCCCCATACATGCCCATGGACCTGTGGACATCCTTTAGAATTTTTATTTTCAGAGATTTATTTTATCTTGAATTTTTTGTGTATCAGAATGGAATGTTGGAAACCTTGCAGATGGAGTTAAGCCAGCGGTAAGTGGGGGTACTAAACAAAACAAAAACCATGGGTCCTCTAAACAAGCGCAAAGCATTCACTGTTGAGCCATCTTTTGGATGGCTTTTCATCAAGCTTGAGGTAGAAGTCAGAAGACAACTTTTTGGCGTCGGTCTTCTCCTTCCATCTTTATTTGGTTGGGTTCAGATTGTCAGGCTTACATGGCACCTTTACCTCTTGATCCCTCTCGCTGGCCCCTGGGTGCCTTCTCCTTGGAGAGACACCACAGACTGTTCTCTTTGACCTGTTGCTAGGTGACGCTGCTGAGTGTGGAGATGACTGCCCTGAAAGAAGAAAGGGACCGACTCAGAGTGACGTCTGAGGACAAGGAGCCAAAGGAGCAGCTTCAGAAGGCCATCAGGGACCGGGACGAGGCCATTGCAAAGTGAGTGACATGGGTCGTTTACTCTTACTTTGTGGTGTTTATTTTGTGTGCACGGCGTGTATGTGTGGTGAATGCCTAACTGTGTGGCCCGTTTCCATCCCTGTAGCACAGAGGATGCAGGATACAGGCTTTTCCACGAGTGCTGGGTCCAGACTTGGGTCCTCAAGCCTGTTCACCAGATGCCCTTCCTCACTGAGCCGGCTAGCCAGCCTCCACTGTTCCTTTAATAAGACGCTGCTGCTTCTCTTCAAAGTGCTGGTGTCAGGCCGTGGTGCCCACCTGTGACCCAGCACTCAGGAGGCAGAGGCAGGCAGATCTCTGGGCTACACAGAGAGACCCTGTCTCCATAAGTGAAGGAGTGAGGGAAGTTAGTTCTGTCATGAGCCTGCTGTATTGTCATACACTTGTGATCCAGAACTTAGGGAATACAAACAAGAAGGGGACTTCAGTATAAGCCAGCCTGCGCCACAGATCAAGTTCAAGCAGCCTAGGTTCCATAGCAAGACCTCTCCCTCCCTCCCCCCTCCCCCGGCCCCTCTCTCTCTCTCTCTCACACACACACACACACACACACACACACACACACACACACCCACAAAGGTTAGCTGCCCGCTACTCACTTCATTTGCCCCCACACACACGGGGTTACTGCTACTGAATGCTTGTCATGTGACCTGTTGACATGTTTCCTATTGGTATGTTTGCAAATTTGTAATAGATTTGTTACAACATTGGTTGGTTTTTCTTTCTGCTACTATATGTGGCATAGGCTATCCTCTGCTACTATATGTGTGGCATAGGCTATCCCCATGTACAGTTTAGCTTCCCAAAGTCGTTATTGCATCAGCCACCACTTTGTTATTTTCTGGTCATTTTTTAATTTATTACAGATGTTCTCACAGAAGAAACATGACAGGACCCTCCATCGACCCATCCATCCCCTTAGAGTGAATCCTGTAGCTGGGTTCTTTGATCTCTAACCTCAGATCAGATCCAGTGCAGACTGGATTCTGTCCCCACCGTGGTGTATTTCAGTGAGCTTCCCTAGCCAGCAGTGTTGTGGGGGTCAGTTGGTCAGACGAGGTTTTTTGTTTTGTGGCATTTTTTGCTGATGAGTAAGCCCAGAGCCTCATGTACGCTAGGCAAGTGCTTTCCTGGAGAACTGCATTCCACGGTGAAAATACCTCCCACACACACGTTATCCCATAAACATAATCTTGGTTGTTAACAATCCGGCTCTGAAGCCCAAGAGTTCACCGGAAGCCTGTGGTACTCCGAAAGCATGTCACACTCTCTGCTCCCTTGATGGAGCCGCCCCAGGGAGGCCGGGGTCTGCTGTGCCCTTTGGTTTTACTTCACAATTCCCACTGTTCTGGTTTCCCAATAATCTAGGTCATCGTCACTGCTAACAGAAGTGTGTGAATTTCTTTACATTACAGGTTGGAAATACAGTTTCCCACAGTCCCTATTTTGCTAGTTGGCTGGTTTGGTTTGCTATGCAGCTAAGCTGGCTTCTGACCTGAAATTACTCCCTGGTCTCGGACCTGAGGTGACGGGTGTGCGGCAGCGCACCCAACTGGTGTAAAATCTTTCCTAGTAAAGCTCTTATACCTGACCTTAGAGAGTGAGGACACAACCCACTAGTGCAGCCCCCAGGTCTGCTGCGCCTCTGGTCCCAGAGCTGAAGAGCCGGTCTGAGGGAAGCCGTGTGGCGTGCGTGGCAGCTTCTCCAGCTCTGCCTTCTGCTCGCCCCATCACCTGCATCCTGCTTTACCTTTGGGTCCGCTTTTTCTCCCATCAGACCTCACATTGGGCTGTCTGTTACTTCGAGCTCACGTTCCAGAATTGAGTGCAGTATATTTCAGTTAGGCCTGTCTGCGTCACCTGTCCCTGTGTGCCACGTTCTGTGTGTACTCTAAAGCTATGACATTGAAGCAGACATCATCCGTGGTACTTAGTGCCCATACATGTTTATGATCACTAGAACAGTCGGGTCTGAATGGCTGGGGAACTAGCAATTTGCCTTACAACGAAACAGAACAAGCTAGTGACTCCATTTATATAAGGAGTTCTTCTGGGCAGTGGAAACACTCCTTTTTTAAAGAATAGGGTTCATGTATGATAAGCAACTTGTGTGGCTATGCCTTTGGGATCTGGGGTTGCATTTGAAGACTCCCCTTTCCTCCTCACACTGCAGCACTGGAGTTCCTAGGCCCTGGCGTTAGTCAGCACATTCCTGTAGCTCTGGGCTGCTCATGGCGCCATCTGCTGGCAGACATATGGTACTCCTGGGGCTAGAGCAGCTGGGAGGCGCCTGCGGTTTGGGAACTGTCAGGCAAATCGCGTCCATGGCAACCGCTGCCATGAGGATTTCCGCAGTTCTTTAACAGCCAATGGCAGTGGGCATGACAGAAGCAACATGCAGCATCTGAACCCTTGCCCATTGGACAGGCTTCGTCCTATCCCTGTGGCCTGCAGCCGCAGTGGGTGGAGCCAGGGTAAGCACAGAGTTGTCCAGAGCTGCTTCTAGGGCTAAGTGGCTGGTGAATGCACCAGTCTGGGGCTGGCTGGGGTGTGCAGCAGGTGACTGATTGTTGGGTAGAGGGCAAGGCAGGGAGGAAGTATCGTCTGAGTTCTCTACAAATGAGAATCACCTCCTCGTTCTGGCTTTGCTGGTTTAGTGTGTTGTTCTGAGATAAGAACGGCCGCTGCAGAACTCTCCCTGCCTCTGGCATAACATGCTTTCAAGGCACCCAGTTCCCCACACCCTCCTTTCACACCCACTCCAGCCGTCTGCTTTTTGCATTGAGCAGTTAAAATGTAATAATGTTGGGAAGGCGAGCAAAATAAAAGCTGAAACACACAGATATGAAAACACTGAAGTATGTGGGAGCGTTAGTATCAGCGAGTCTCCAGAGATAACCCAGTGTATCTCTGTGTGTGATGTGTCCACACACTGGTAGTTCATTGCACAACACTTGACCTTCTCCATCATGGGTCCATCATGGTAAGCTGTCAGGAAATACCATGTACCTGAGTTTTTACCGGTGCCCATATTGTATTGTCTTTTTAGATGTTTATTGGAAGCTTATGTTGCTAAACCATGGCCAGCATCCTTTGAACATTTGGAACAGTTTTAGGGCGCAGTAGCTAGTCCAAAGGAGTACCTTCCCAAAGCAGAGGAGTAGGTCCTCACCCTGCAGTGTGCACAGCCTTGAGTTAAGGCTCTGGTCCCAATGGACATGTCCTTTTGTACCCACTTGCTTTGGCTCCTGTGTAGTGATGACAGATCTTCTTTTATACCTGTGGCTTGGTTAGGATGTGTGTTGCAGTCCTTCAAGCAGTTACAGTGACGCTGTGGTGTGGGGTCAGCCCTCTCCTGACCCTTCGACTTTGGGTCTCCTAGTGGGGAAGCAGATTCCTCTGGCTCTAGGTGCGTATGCCCACGTTCATCGTGCCTCCGGTTTGCAGGAAGAACGCTGTGGAGCTGGAACTCGCCAAGTGCAAGATGGATCTGATGTCTCTGAACAGCCAGCTACTGGATGCCATTCAGCAGAAACTGAACCTCTCGCAGCAGCTTGAGGCTTGGCAGGTAAACAAAAGCCTGAGGCCCGTCGAAATCAGCACGTGTAGATAAGGAGAGTTCTGACGAGATTCCTGTGAACCCCTGGGTCCCAGTCCCCAGGGCAGAATGCTTTAGGGTGTCTGTCGTTGAGACAGAAAGCCCAGGCAACCTTTATTAAGGATGTACCTCCACCAGGTGTGTGGCCCCCTCAGCTGCTCATTTTGTTTGTTTTAAAGTAGCATGGGTCCAGGAAGCCCTATGTGAGTGACTGAAAACTCAGAACTGGGTTCAGTCCATCAGTCCCCGACAGGTGCTGCCCTTCCCTTCTCAAAGGTCCATGGCTTCCTTTTCCCTGTTGGGCACAGGTCCTGGAGAGAACGAGGCACTGCATCTATCTCTAAGATCCCCATTTTCAGGGTCTCCCGTCTCACTACTGCCCTAGGGTCGAGACTCGGGGATGAAGGTGAGGGTCTAGTGGTTAAGGGCTTTCTCCAAGAAACCCGTGACTTACCGAGGTGAACCCCATGACTGGCAGAACAGCACTGACCATTACATTATGGCCCTGAGGGGCTCAGCCAGAGTCCTGACTGCACCATCCACCATCGGGTCACTGGCTCCCTGGCTCCAAGCAGCTGCCAGCCAGAACCATGGCTTACCAAAGCTGTTCTCTTCTCTCCCGCTACAGTTTGCTTCCTCAGGGCTCTTTACTATCTGGCTCCTTTGGTTTCTGATCTAGTGGCCTTTCTCAGCTCCTGTGCCAACAGCTTTAGTTGTACACCCCCTCCTGCCTTTGAGGTGAGATTGAGCCTTGAGTCCATTCATCTGTTGTCCTCTGCCATCTGTCCTGCATCTGCCATTTCCCCGTGGCCCACTGTGTTGTGTGCCGGAGCCTCGCCTCATCTCTGTGCTGTGTGGTGTGCCCTCAAGTCCCAGTCTTTCTCCATCTCTGCAGCACTGATGCCGCCTCGTCATAGATGGGCTTTCACTGCAGACACAGCAGCAGGCACAGAATTGAAGTGACCGTGTCAGAGAAAACATGGCCGCATTGAGGACTTTTTTCTAAAGCTCTGACTTTTCCCTTTGGTGTTGAACAACATATTTTAGGGAGCTTGTCCTAAGTGCCATAGAGCAGTGTGCTGAGATTCTGCACTGGGATGTTAGGAGTAGGAGCCACTGGCAAACATGACACAGGGTCTAATGTGAGAGGCAAATGAAAAATGGAGCTGGCGAGGAAAGGAGGAGGAAGAGAGCCAGGGAGGAGGTTGGGTGTGATGGAGGAAGAGGAGATTGGAGGAGAGAATAAGGGTACAAGCCGTGTGCTCACCACCTTGGGGGAGGGGTCAGGAAGGTCCTCTGGTTTCATTTGGAGACCTTGAGTGACACTCAAGTGACACCCGCAGCGCAGAACCTGGGTGCAGCAGAGCAGAGAGACAGAGCCAGACTGTCCAGGGTCTGCCCTCGTCTCGAGTGCCTACTGAGCCACACAGCCCAATCTTCCCATGCTGCAGGGAGCCCACCCTGGCCTGGCCTCACCTGCCATGTGCTTGGACTCAAACAACTGAGTCCCTGTGGGTTGTTTTAGGGTCTTTTTGTCAGAACATCACATAGCTCACATCTGGGTGAAAAGCTGAAGGAGACAAGGTGGTGGTTGCGTACTGGAGGCAGTCACACAGGGCTCCATGCAGATGGTGGTGGCATGGCCCAATGATGTCAGGAGCTGCTTCTAGTCAGAGTCCAGGGATGAGAGGGAATCATCCAAAGCTGCTCTTCTATAAGCTGCCTTCTGACAGGGTGCTTTTTCTAGGCAAACAGCTAATTAGAAAGGTAAAGTCTGTTAGCTTCTGTATGAGACTGGAGTTGGAACAAGACAGCATCTCTAGAAGGCACTGCTCATAGCTTTATCGGTGTGAGCGCTTGGCCATAGGTCATCCCATGCAGAGTGGCTGTCCCCTGGTGTGGGGCATGCTGGCTTAGCCTGGGTGATTTGAAGAAGGGAAATTAGGACACAGGTAACTTCGGGCAGGTCATTGGGCTACAAAGCTCACAAACCAAGGTAACTCTGGGCTGAGGATGGGGTGGCATCCAGACAGCCCCATAAGCTAGGATGGGGCTGCATGGTTATTTAGGTCTAAAGGCAGAGCATCAGGACAGATGACACAGGCCCTGAGGCTGAGCACTAGCTACATGGCACCATACATGTCCTGGCATGATGCCAACATTCACCACATTCTCAGCAAGCTACAGCTTCATCTCACCCTTCATCTTCACCTTCTGCCCACATTTGTCAGCTCCCTGTCCAGCCCCAGGTCAGAGCAGCCGCTTACCCCACCCTTCTCCCTCTCCACAGGATGACATGCACAGGGTCATTGACAGGCAGCTGATGGACACGCACCTGAAAGAACAGAGCCGGCCTGCTGCTGCCTTCCCTAGGGGCCACGGTGTAGGGCGGGGGCAGGAACCCAGCACCACAGATGGCAAACGGCTCTTCTCCTTCTTCAGGAAAATATAAGTGGAGAGGGGTCTGGCCATTGAGAAGAGGGACTAGCAGCACTTGAAAAGGGTCCCCCCTTAGCTGAAGCTGGGCAGCTACACTGCCTGCCCACCTGCCCTGGGCCCCAGTTAGCTCCAGAGAGCTCCCTCCCTATGTCAGCGTAAAGGAGACTGAGAGGTAGGGGCCTGCCCTGTCCTCTGAAGGCTGAACCCCCCCCCCCCACGGGGCAGGAATGAGCCCTGTCCCCACTGCCCAAGCCAAGCCTCAGCCTGGGCTTCCCCAGGATCCTGTTAGTGAGCAGGGCTCAGCCACTTCCCGTGCAGCGCTGACAGGCGCCCTGCCACTCAGCCGTCACAGCCTGCCCTAAAGGCTCTGCTGCCTCCTTGGATTCTGAACATGGGGAACAGATTGAGGCCTCCTGTGCATGCCTCAGGAGGCCTGAGCCTTCATCCTGCCCCAGCCACTGGCCTGGAGTCCTGGGAGGCACAGCCCCTCAGCCATGTGCATGCACCTCTGCTAGAGCCCCTGTATACCAGGAGGCTCAGCCTATGGCTGTGAGGCCTAAGAACTGGGTGTACCCAAGCTCTGTTGAGGCCACCCTGGACCCCAGGGAAGGCCCTGTCTCTTCTGGCTGCCACCTCAGCTTCCTCCAGTGCAGTCTTTACCCCTAGGGAGGCCTGGGCCGGGCAGCATTTTCACTGACCCCTATAGGCTTTAGCCTTCCAGACTTTCCCCCTCAAGGGATAGGACAGGGAGAGCACTTGTCTTCCACAGCTCCCACCCACCTCAAATGCAACTTCTTGGCCAAGCCAAGCAAGTTCAGGCCACAAGAACGGCCTGAGGGGCCGGGTTTTACCACCCTCACACTGAAGGCAGGGTGGGTGCCACAGGGTGGATGGGGTACGGCTACTGGGAGCCTCCAGATACTGCCCACCAGGCCTCTGAGGGACAAAGGTCTGCAGCCTGCTGCTTCTGCTCCTTCTGCAGCAGCCGCCCCATCTCTGCTGAGGCCCCAGCTGCTTCCCACTCACTGAGCCTCCTGCCCTCAACGGGAAAAGCACAGCAGGGCTGAGCGGAAAGAATGTACTTATAGATATGTACATACCACAGTGCTGTAATTTTGTATGTAGCAATTGTGTAAATACACGTATGGATTTTATAATACACACATATAAATCTATAAAGGCATATTTTTAGAAAAACAGCGTACCACTGCTTCTTTTGAAAATAGTCTGAATAAGAATAAAATGAATTTCTACAGAATTTCTGCCTCGGTTCCTGGGTATGTGGAGGGTTGTTTGGTGTGACCATGCTCAATGTGTCAAAAGCCACCACTGCCTGTTGGTATAGGCATGTACCAGCCATGGCAGGGGCACTTGTACAAGTGGCAGTGTCGTCCCCCACCCTCTTCTCTAGCGTGGCACAAGCGTCCAGCTTGAAGACCTCACTGCAAGCACACAGACTTCCACTGCATCCTTCCGGTGTGTGCTAAATAAACATGGGCTTCCCCTGGCATCTTCCCACGCGTGCTCTGGGCCCAGAGAGAAAACACATTGGTTCATGGAGAACAGACCAAGAGCTGGACAAATGGAAGGAGCCAGGTACCCAGAGCACAGGGGAAGGAGAGCAAACAGACCCTGGAAGGAAATTTGGCAGCTTGAACCTTTATTTTTAGTTTTTTTTTGTTTTTTTTTTAAAAAGCATAATTAGAAACTTTCAATACAGAAATAATCCTAGCAAACCATTTAAAAGTTTGTTGTTTGACAGGAGTTTCACATCAGATCCACCAGGACACCAATTTAGCCCTGAGTTCCCACACCCACCCACACCCACACCCACCCCCACTCATGCATGTAACACTGTGGGACAGGTACACCGTTGTCACCAAAACCACCCTTAACAGGCAACAGGCAGGTGCCAGAAGCCTGAGGCATCCAACTTGGGCTGGATGCTCCAAGATACTGGTTTCCCACGTGTTCTGAAGCAGGTCACCTGCCCAGGAACCGCCAGCCAAGGCAGGCCTGGAAGCAGACTCTGCCTCAACTCCCAGCTCACATGGGCCATATAGAGTCACCTGGTATGTCTTCTGCCCCTGAAGTGTCTTCCACAGCCCCCAAACCCAGCCTGATGCTCAGAAACACAGGACTGTGACAAGGAACCCCAGCATTTGACAATTCGGACAAGTGGAGAGACAGGTGAGTAGAAAGCCCCAGTTTTATTGATTGAAAACCCATCCACAGTGTTAACATGGAAAATCTGCAGTATTCTGTGATGATTGTCCAGTCAGGACTGTGCCTGGAAACCGCCTAGGAAAGGAAATCTAGTAAAACACATTATGTTGTCCAAATCAGTTCTTCAGAGTTACGTGATCCTTTAGGGGAAAGGGAACCAAGTGTCCTGGGGAAGGGAGAAGTAATCAAATGCAGATTACCCTGATGGGTGGGTAGGTGAACACTGGCTGCCCCCACCCCACTTTTTCCCAGTGGCTAAGAAATCTTCCTACCACCTTCATACTAAAAACCAGATCTGTCAGCAATGCAAACACTACCCGTCCCAGCCTGGAGGTGTCTTCCTAGAGCCCAGCGACCCCTGGCTCTGCCACAGGTGCCTGGTGCTACATTACAAACCCTCTCCAGTGGGAGGCCCTCGAGCACACAGGAACGAGGGTGCAAAGCCTTCCTTTCCCTCTGAAGGGAGAAGGCCTAGCCCTGCACTGAACAGAAGCCGTCACCTTTTCTAAAAATACTGAGCCCAAAGTGGGACAGTCACAACTTTTGCTACTGAACCAATCAGATCTCAAGGAAATAATTGTGAGAAAGTTTGATTTGGCTTCATTGGTTGTATCTGTTAAAATCAAGTTCCCCTTGCAAGCTCCACCTCTTTGCAGATGTACCACCACCTTTCTGTGGGACCTGAAACATGTTGGGTAAGTGAGAAGCCATGGCTTCCCTGGGTTTGTAGCAGAGGCATCTAGAAGGCAGAATGAGAAACCTGTTGTCCAAAAGGGCAGGACTCAGTTCCTCTGTGGAACTGAAGACCTAGGGTCAGCAGAGGGCAGGGCCTGTGTGAAGGCCAGGTTCCCCAGCTCCCAGAGCGGCTGGAGGGTAGGAGCCATGTGGAGTGCACTCCATGGGCCAGGGATGGCCAAAGACTCTAGGACTCGAGGTTGGCTCCTCAGGAAGCTGCCGTCGAGGTGGGATTGGAGGGCTTGGGAGGGTCTGTTGCAGCAGGTTGGCAGGAAGGAGCCAAAAGCCAGAGCAGGCTGAGGGTGTGCAGCTGGTTAACGCAATATACACTATGTACAAACTGGTTAGTCAGTCCACTCGGCTGGCAGCGTCCTCACCAGGTCCAGGTGCCTCGGCGGGGAAAAGGGCACCATGGGGAAGGGCGGGTTCGTCCAACACCTTCTTGGCACTCAAGGGGGAAAGGGGAGGAAGTGCCGATGGCGCCTCCCGATACAAAACGTGGAGAGAATTCTTTAAATAACGGCACTAAACTGAGACTGTCCCCCGAGAGCTCCGAGGCCTCAGGCTGGGGAGGGGTGCAGTGCAGTCTCTGCAGTGGCTGGGGCATTAGCAGCAGCGTTTCTTTCGTTTACTGTTTTTGGTGAGCTTCACCACATCGTTCTGTTGTTGCTGCTGCTGTTTCGCCAAGTTGTCTTTCTTTGCTCGTAGAACCAGCTCTGTGATACAGTTGAACATCTGGAGAGATGACAGGGCAAGGCTGACACCATGGGCTAGCACAGCTACCCCCAGGCCATTTCTATCTCTGTGAACTGCATGTATGGCCTCAAAACCTTTGTGTGAGCATGCGCACGGGTTGTAGAGTGTTTTGCCATGGCTCTGTAGCCCAGCCTGGTCTTAAACTCACAATCCTTCTCCTGCCTCCCCAGTACTAGGGGCTACAGGTGTATACTGTGTGCCCTCAAAACACATTCTACTTCAGGGGTTCTCAGCTTCCTAACACTGTACAGTTCCTCATGCTGTGGGGACCCAACCATTACATTATTTCATTGCTACTTCACAACTGTAATTTTGCTACTGTTATGATCGTAGTGTAAATATCTGATATGTGACACCTGTGAATGGGGTCATCCCACAAAGGGGTCGTGCTAGGCAGAGGTAGTGGGGTTAAAGGTTGAAAGCCTGTAGCTGTCTTGGGAAGACAATCTCTTCACTCTTTTTTCCTGCATGTGGGTTTGTGCGCGTGTACAGGTTCCCATCAAAGCCAAAGGCAAAGCCCCTGAAACAGGAGTCATGGAGGGTTGTGAGCTGCCTGGCATGGGTGCTGGAAACTGAACTCAGGTCCTCTTTCAGAGTGGCACAACCTTAATCATTGAGCCAGCCCTCCAGGTCTTTTTAATACGTGGTCAGAAGCCTTCAACTAGAACTTTCTGGCAAGACAAAGGGATGTTGCTCTGTCACCACCTCCCTGCAGTGGGGCCAGACACAGCCTAAACCTTTCCCTGACTACCCAGTGTCCAAGTGAGAGGAGCCACTAGGCTACAGGCCCTCTCTGCCCCAAAAGGCTGCATCTGCAGCAGTGGAAGGAAGCGGAAAAGCTAACTAGGAGCTTGGATGTCCTTGGAACCAGAGGAGACCCAGTGCTCAAGAGCTTTTATGTGCCATTTGAGGAACAGAGACACAGCAGGGCATCTGACAAGCACCTCTCTCTCCAGCTCCACGTTTCAGATGCCCTCTCTGGCTTCTGCACGTGCACAAGTACACGCATGCCACCATTAGCAAGTACGCTGTACAGAACACTCAGCTCACTTCATCCTCACAACCTGGAAAACAATTCTCCCTGAGTACATGTGAGCAAATGAATTTCAAAGAGGTAGGCCTGAGGAGCCTGTGTTCCCAGTGCAGTGGGAAAGCAACTTCCCCAGCACCTCTAGACTCCTCTCTAGGCCAGTGAATGGGCCAAATGGGGCTTGTGGCAAAAGCTCTAGCTTTGCTCCCTCAGTCACAGCTACAAATGAACAGCCTGCCTGGGTGGAGGCTCCAATCCTAACCCCAGGAACTTCTCAGCAGGTGCCTTTGCACTCTGGAGGCCAGGAAAGCAAGCACCCAAGAGGGGCAGGGAAGAGGTGGTGATGATGGGCACAAGGAAGGGCCAAGGGGAAGCAGCTGGAAGAGAGACTGCGTGGCTTTGGGGTGGGAAAGGCCCGGCCCTGACTCCACCTCTCACCGGTTAGTTCCTAAAGCCATTCCTATTCAGTAAGAGGAACTTCAGTCTTCCTCCAAGAAATGGGCTCCTGCCCCAGAGGACAGCTGAGCTCAGAGCTAAGACCTTTGAGGGGCCTGCCCAGCAGCCAGCCAGCAGTCTACACTAAATATCTGGTGGTCACGGTGCCTCAGCAGGCCTGCAGTGAACAACAGAGCCCTCGGCCTGGGCTCAGCCGGAGCTTACCTCTTCCACATTGACGTTCTCCTTGGCACTGGTCTCAAAGAGCTGGATCCCCATCTGCCCAGCAAATTTGTAGGCATCTTCTGTCTCGACCACCTTCCGCTCAGGGTCGTCATTCTTATTGCCCACTTGAAGACAGAGCGTGGTCAACTGCCTGCTAGACACCACGTGCTGCTCTCCCACCCTCCCCACCCTCGGGGCCCAGCCTCACCTAATATTCGGCACACATCGTCACAGTTCTGGTTGATTTCATGAAGCCATCGTTTGACATTGACAAAGGACTCGGCACTAGTGACGTCATAAACCACAATGACACCGTGGGTTCCCCGATAATACCTGTAGGGCCAAGATGTACATCAGGGCTTTGGCCCAGGGCAGAGGTGCTTCCCTAGGATCTGCCTGCTGCAGGAGGGTGGCTGGGGAAGGTGTGGGTGCCCAGGGCCTTGACCACCAGCCAGAGCCGAGCCTGACCAGCAGGACAGGCTGCTCCAGCAGCACTGGCTTCTCAGGCCTGTCCCTGGGACCAGTGGTGAGGGCAGGTAACAGTCCGAGGTGGACCAGGCCTGAAGAGTCACCCTACTGACTCAGGGTGCCATAAGCTGGAAATATCTTTCAAGTTCTCCTTTCAAGTTCTCCATTCAGGCGGCTTCTGTGTTTGACATCATGTTATCACCATCCTTGTTTAAATGTTCAAAACTTTCTTTCAAATCTCGGTAGTAAAATGCCATCCCAAGAGGCCGCACCTACATGAAGCCATGGCAAAGTGCATCCCTTTCCCCAGTGGTCAGTGACGCTGCTCTTTCTGCTTTTGGCTGACTGCCAGTGAGGAAGAGTGTAGCGGGTACACAGGCCTCCAGCAGCTGTCGGAGGGACTCAACTAACCCTGCAGACCCCAAACCAGCCAGAAGGTCTGGAAGATAGGAGGCTGCCGTCATCCCTCTCTGACATCTGCTCCTCAGCCAGCACCAACCCTGCAGCACTCTAACCCCAGGACTGACCCTCAGAGCCTTGTCTCTAAAGCTGCTATTCTTGACCACTAAGGTTTTAAACACCTAGAATACTAGCCCAGAAGCTCCTGTCCCAGAGCTACACCAGGCCACAGCCCTGACTGGTAAAGAGAATCTCACCGTCTACTCCACGGTCAAGATCTATCTGAGAAGTGAAACCTGGTCATGTCTCTGAAGGACTCTGGAGAGCATCCCTGCTGTGAGGAAGAGATCACAGATGCCTCCCCAAGGCTGAGGACAGTTCAGACAGCACGGGTGCTCTTTCCTATCGGGCAAGTGTTCCTCCACAGCAACCTGGAGTCCCACATGAAGGTGGCAGAACCAAGAGTGGGTAGGTTGGCAGGGCAGGCAGTCAGTCCCAAGGGGAGGACACCGCACTGTATGCAGACTTGTTCCAAGGCTGTGAGCCCGCTTGGCTTTGAGGGAGCCTGACAGTCCCACTATCTGAGCTCAGGACCCCTAAACCAACCTGGCCCTGATCCCACAGCCAACTACTGCCCTGAGCACTGGTTCAACAGCACAGCTTGGTGGATGCCTCTGGAGCAGTGTGAGCGCCACACGGACAGATGCACATTCGTGCCAGCAGAAGGCCTCTAACCTGTTCTTTGCTGAAGATATCAAGAAATGTTGCACTGCTGCCACTCCAGAAGAGCCTTGGCCAGGAAAGGGCCTAGGCTGGGCCATGGGTGGCCCATACCTCTGGCTAGCAGGACACCAGGACTTTCAGGCTCCTGACCCAGGTGCTGGACACCCCCTGCCTCGTTCACCTTGGCCCCACCTGGGCCCAGCTGCAACCCCAGCTCCCAGGTCCAATTCCTGAGCTAGTGCAAGGCTCCACCCTTCTCACTCCTCCAGCCACCCGAGGGCCAGAGAGCTCCTCAGGAAAGGACTCTTTCAGCAGACACACCGGGTACAGCCACTTTTACTCCTACACCTCCAAACAATCAGCTAGCTCAGGAGCCTCTCTCCTTCCCCAGCCACTGCCTACAAGGTGATGGGTTCTCCATGATGAATCTCTCCATGGCCTCTCAAGTGCCTCCTACTTCAGAATGGGCCAAGCCTAAGACTCCAAGGCAGGGGCTAATCTTGGTTTTCCCAGACAGGACCGGTCCCTGTACCAAGGGAATCCTGGACCACACACTCCTATCCACCACAGTGTGACTACAACACACACACCAACCTTCCCTAATACATGCACCCGTTGCACTCATCCCCTCAGAGGATACCCAGGGCCCCAACGGCTACCTGTGTTTCTGCACTGACAGAATGGGGAACATTCCACAGAGATGTATACATTTCACTGTCTATATAGGAAGGCCAGGGGTGTGTCCACAGAGGCCAAGCCTACACTATGGAGCCCAGTTTTCAGAAGCGCCTTCAGTGGAGAGAAATAGCCCACGCTTTTAATCCCAGCAGAAACAGGTAGATATCTAAGAGCTTGAGGGCTTCCAGGGCTACACGGTGAGGCCTGTCTCACACACTCAGACATGACTTATCTGTAAAATGGAGTCACAGCACAGGGAACACAGAAAGCCAGAGGTGACCCATGAAAAGCCCAGACCTAGAGACCAGGGCTCCAGCCTTAGCACTCAGGCAAATCCTAAGCAGAAATGCTGGACTCGGGCACAGAAGCTAGGCAGCTTGCCCAAGGACACACAGCAGAGCATTTAAATTCTAGTTTTAAGAGCACCTTAGAACTAAGACTTCACAGCTCTACACTGGAGTGGTTTCCTCCTGTGGGCAGTTGAGTTCTAGAGAGCCACTGACTTCCCAGCTAACAAACTGGGGTGTAGAGGAAGGGCTCCCACACCTATGGTCTTCCTGGCCTCCACAGAGCCATCTCTGAAGAGTCAGGATGGGTGACCAGAGACTGCACAGAAGGAACTGACACCACCAAGACAAGCCAGTGTCAGTGTCTCACTGGGCACCAGGGAAGGGCTTGTCACTAACCCAGTGGGGCAAATACTGCTGCTATTGCCACTTGAAGACAGCGGAACTGCCAACAGGTAGAACTGACTGAGTGCCCATGTTGTATGAAGTCTATACCATGACAGGCACCAGGGCCAGGTGCTCCACCATTTCACGCCCCGGGCCCTGGTGGCTGCCACCACACACCAGGACATCTTCGGGAAAAGAAGATACAGCTGCTGCCACCCACTGAAGTCAGCAACGGCCTCAGCCTCACCTCCTCATACCCAGTGACGTCTCTACCTTTCCTTTCAGCAGGTGTCACCCAACTTGACGCAAACATCCAAGGCCAGGGGCTCAAGGAACTCACGTGGAGGTGATGGTGCGGAAGCGTTCCTGCCCTGCCGTGTCCCAGATCTGCAGCTTCACCTTCTCCCCGTTGATCTCCACAGTCCGAATCTTGAAATCCACTCCGATTGTGGTAATGTAGCTGCCTGTATGCAAGCAGCCCATCACTCAGAGCCCTTCGGTCCCCCAAGCCCCGGCCTATGCCACCCCACTGTACATGTATCCATCCGGTCAAGGCCCAAAGGAGAGTCCTGAACCAAGAAAGCTCACCTGCTCTAACAGACCTGTCTCACAATGCAAGCGAGACAGGACACAGGGACAGAGTAAGACGTTCAGAAACATATGCTCCGAATGACATTAAAACGTGAGGTGATGGAGGAGACGGACTGAAGGGAAGGTAGGGACATGGGGGCCGAGGCCTGAGAATGGAGCACACCTATGCATCCTAGGTTTCCCTTTGTATTGGGGGTAGAGGACAACCTTCCAAACCGACTAAAAGGATCCAACACTGAACTTTCTGGAGGTGGACAGCAGCAAAATATCCATGGCGAGTGTACTGGCTGGTTCTGTGTCAACCTGACACAAGCTGGAGTTATCACAGAGAAAGGAGCCTCGGTTGGGGAAATGTCTCCATGAGATCCAGCTGTAAGCCGTTTTCTCAACTAGTGATCAAGGGGGAGGGCCCAGCCCATTGTGGGTGGAGCCATCCCTGGGCTGGTAGACCCGGGTTCTATAAGAAAGCAGGCTGAGCAAGCCAGTAAGCGACATCCCTCCATGGCCTCTGCATCAGCTCCTGCTTCCTGACCTGCTTGAGTTCCAGTCCTGACTTCCTCTGGTGATGAACAGTGATGTGGAAGTGTGAGCTGAATAAACCCTTTCCTCCCCAGCTTGCTTCTTGGTCATGATGTCTGTGCAGGATTAGAAACCCTGACTGAGACAGCGAGTCTGAAGTGTGTGAGGCTAAGGCGCAGGTGAGAGAGTAAGGAGTCGGGGCCTCTGTGCACTGCTGAGAACTTGTACTGGTTGTGTGCAGGACACAGCAGGACAATGACTTTCCACAGGAAAGAATCCTTTGACATGGCTCTTAGGACATCTGTGTGGAAGCTACTGTTCCAATCCAATACTTGCCAAGATGATAATGGACTGACCCTCTGAAACCACAAGCAAGTCCCCAAGGGTTTTGTTTATGAGTTGTGGTGGTCACGGTGTCTCTACACAGCAGTGCAACAGTGATCAGGATACATGGCAGGTCCCCTTTGCCCTCAGCTTCAGTCAAATAAGTACTTTTTTTAAAAAAGCAATTTGGAAGTATCAGGCAAAGTTTAAACACCCTAGAACCCATGGCCTAGCTTCTCCGTGTACAGAGGAAACAATGTATCCAGCGCTGCTTCTTTGAAGCAACCAGAGGCCATGTGACCAAGGTGGTAGCTTATGAAGTGACAGTGCATCTAGACATAATAAGACTTCCTTGTCATTACAGAACCAAGGGAGGCTGCGCATGGTGGCATACACCTTTAAACCTGCTACACAGGAGGTGGGTCTCTGTGAGTTCAAGGCCAACCTAGTCTACATAGCAAGTTCCAGGCCAAGCCAGAGATCTATAGGAAGACTCTGCCTGAAAACAAAGCAGCTTGGAGGACTGTGGATAGCAAGGCTGAAGCATGTTTCTTGACAAAGACAAGCAGATTTCTGAACAGCCATGGGGGTCAGGAAAAAGACAGACAGACAGACACACACACCACCACCACCCAGAGGCCAAAGAGCAACAGGAGTCAGGTCACATTATGGACATATTCTTATTAGATATGTACTACCCACTTTATCTAATAGGACTTTAAACTCCTAAACGTGGACACAAAGACACCCTGGGTAGGGGAGTGGGGACCAGCAGAGGCCTTCTATAAAGAGATGGACCTGGTAGAACAGAGGCTTTTTTCTGAGCCCCCAGAGCCCACTTTCCCTCATCCAACAGCCAGAATGGCAGTCTCCAGAAGCAGACAGAAGCAGATGGGTTCTGGAACAGGGTAGGGGATCCCAAAACCAAACACCCCAAGAGCACTCAGGGAGGACTCACCTGAGAAGGTGTTGTCTGCAAATCGTAACAGCAAGCTGCTCTTGCCCACACCTGCAACAGAGCACACGGAGGTGAGCAGCTGGGAGGGGCCTCCTTGTAGCCCATCCTTCCTTAGAACCCGATGAGGCCAGAAGTCTTCTCAAGGGCAGCCTGTCTCCCCGCACACCAAGAACATCTTCCACTCAATTGCTGACCTTTTCCTTCATCCTCATGTAAGACAAGCTGCTCTCAAATCCTCTGGGGGAGATGACAGAGGGACTCATGCCTGGGCCCTGCTCTGAGGGCTGCCCCAGCAGCCTGGATGAAGATACCAGACAACAGAGACAAGCAAGAGGAAGGTCAACCAAATGAGACCAGTCCCAGCGTGTCCTCAGCAAGGTCCTCAGCATACTTCACGCCACTTCAGTTTGCAAAGAAATGGAAAAGCAGGAAGAGCCCCCGATTTTACCAGGGATATTCTGTAGCTGAACAAACTGCAGCCCACATGACCGGAACCCCTACTAAGGTAGTATGGCTGAGTGGGTGAGGCAGGGGACTCTGCTGGACATCTACTTGGCTACCACCCCATGAGTGCCTGGGCCTCTGAACTTGCCAATGCAGCTTCTGGCTGTGCCTTGTGAACCTGGCTTCCCCATGACCTCCACACCGTGGCTGTGGTTGGCCAGAGCCTACCTACCTCCTGTCCTCCTGCCTCCACCACCCCAAAGTGGCTACATCAGCCAACCTCAGAATGAGAAATGAACACACACTCAAGTCATATGGTGGCTCCTGATGCTCCCAGAATTCCAACTCTTATCTCCTCACATGAGGAGAGCAGGACTTAGAGTGAGCAGCTGGCCCACGATGCCTTCAAAGGAAAGAAAGACCAGACTCAAATCCAGGCTTCCGGAGCACCGCTGGACACCTCTGCTGAGGCCCTGCCAGCTTCTGTTTGATCCTTCCTTCCTTCTACCTCCCCTCTCCCCTTCTCCCTTTCCTCTCTCTCTACCACAGAGCCCCAATCATACTTGAACTCACTATGTGGAGGATGACCCTGGAATCCAAGTCTTCTGCCTCTCCCTCCCAAATACTAGGGTTATAGGTATGGTGGGGATCGAACCCAGGACTTCGTTTGTGTGAAGCAAACACTCTACCCACTGAACTATATTCCTAGCCCTTAATGGGGGCACTTTCAGCTCCTTCAGTAGAAATGCAAATGACTTCCGTTCCTTTGTAAAGCCATTTTGCAATACCAAGAAAACTTTAAATACCCAGACCCTGCGACCTAACACCACCCTGTCTACCAGAACACACACAATGCATCCAGCAACGAAGCATGACTTAAGACAAAAGCAGCCGAAGCCAGAGAACCAGAGCTTGTTATGAATGTCAGCCCATCCTCCTCTTGCATCTCTTACAGGGGCCAGCATAGTGACCCCATGGCTCCTGCACACATCTCTTCTGTTTCAAACAGAAATGCCTTCAAAGGTACCAAATCATACCCTAGGACCCCATAAATGCCTGTGACTTAAATCAAAATTTAAGCATACATGCCTATCTGAGAGAAACCCAGAGCTTGACTCCAGTTCTCAAAGACAGTGCTGTTCCACCCCTAGCCCTCAAGTAACCGAGGCTACAAACCATTCCTGCAGACTGAGCTGTATAGTTGTGTTTCTAACTCAACCCCAGACACCCTCTCCAGGGAATCCTCAGTAAAGAACCTAAGGACAGCTGGGTCCTACCTTCCCAGGAGCGTCTGGGGCGAATGCCCTGCTGTTGAACTCGATATGCATCCAGAGCACCTATAGCTCAGCCCTCCTGCCTACAATGCTCGTTTTGAGAATCATCACTTCCTCATTGTTCTGCCATGAGGCTTCCTGCTAAGCCCAAAGAGAGCCCGGCTTCTGGGCTGGTCCTCACAATGTTCTGCCTGATACTGACAGCCCATGGGCCCTGTGGTGCTTCTGCTTCCTCCTGGAGCTTTCTAAGTCCAGCTTACTCCAGCTAAAAGCTCATTCCAGCCACTACGTGGTGAGTGCTCCAGGACCCAGACCTCCCTTCCCTCACCCTATGCATTCATTCAGAACCATGAGCTGAACCTGCCACAAGCTGACAGTCTCCGTGAAAGCCACCCTGTCTCGTGTCATTACAGCGGCATCACCAACTTCAGGGACAGGAGACAGCAGTCCCCCCCCACCCCACAGGGTTTGAAAGTCTCAATGGAACCCAAACTGACCTCAGACTCACAAAGCCACCTGCCTGTGCTGGGATTCAAGATGTGCAATACCACATCTGGTCACCACCATCACCACCATCCTCAAATATCCACCTCTCACATATTTGCAATAGACAGGGAGAGAGGTGCCGTCCGCAGTGGCAGCAAGAACTTGAAATCCTTGGCTGCGGAAAAAACACTAGTCACAACAAGTCTGCTGCATGGACTTGACACCCACCTCCAACTCTGCTCTTCCTGAGAGGAACAGAAACCAAGACTTGCCACCTCCCAAATATCCAAGCTGCCGTCTCCTACAGATGCACCCAGAAAAGGTCCAGGGTCTCCCTCCAGCACAGCAACACTGTCTTCTAGCCTTTGCTGCCCTGCAAGGGGCACAGGCCCCGGCACACTTGATGCCTCCTGGCAGGCAGGCATGCCACCAGTGACCATCACCTCCCCACCCCCTGCATGCTGCTCTGGACCTTTCCCAGCTCCGCCCCACTGTTTTCCTGAGGCTAAAGGCCTAGCCAGCCTGCTGTAAACTCAGGTAAAGTGGTATCAACTTTAATTCTGCCTCAGTGACCACGTTCTCATGTACCCGCAAACAAACCACGCCCACTCCCATCTACTCTTCTATTAAGAGAAGGATTTTAACTAGTCCAGCGGCACATCAGCCTCCAGGCTCTGAGACTGAGGGTGACTGGCATCTGTGGCCACAGTTACCAACCAAAGCCAATGCAGGACAGTTTAGAGCACAGGACATGAAACAGAAAGAAAAGATGTCCATGCCCAGGGAATAGTTGCAGAAGTGTGTACAATGTGGCTGAGTGAGAAGAAAAACTTAGAGGTATAAAGCCGCTAGGATCCAGTGGGGCCCACTGCCTGCCAGCTCAACACCGCCTGCTCTCATCGCCTGCTCTCAGGGTTAGCGCATGTGCACCGACTCCCAGCTTTGCTGCTGAAGCTGTGTGACTTGGGGCAGAGAAGCCGTCTCCTCTGAGCCTTGGTTTCCTTATCTGACAAACCACAGAGACCATGGGTGAGAATCAGATAACAAAGTGTCTGTGAATCAGTTGATACACCTTCAGAAGCACACACTTCAAGGGGCCAAGGCAGCCGAGCAATAACATCACACTCCTTGCTCGCCTGGCCACCAACTCCCAGGTTCCTAAATGCTCAGCTTCTTCAGCTCAGAGGCAGGAGAAATCCAACAGCACAGTGTCTTCCTCGTCCGCATAACCCAGGCCTACATGCTCAGGCTGAACCTAAAGCCAGACCTCATAGGGACTGACAGTGAATTCCCTCCCACACCTGACTTCTGAGCAAGGGATGCCATCAGAAAGCTGGCCAAAACCATCTCCTGGGCTTTACAAAAGAGAAAAAACTAACATGCTACATCTTCTTGCTGAGTTTAGCCTTTCAAGTTTTGGCTATTAAAACTGGCCATGTCTTGAGGAGGAATAAAGACGTCTGACCACAGCAGGCTGACTTTACCTCTGACAGGAGAGAGATCACCATAATGTCATAAATCCTCAGAGCCCAAAGAAATGCCATCAGCTGGGTCCAAATTCAAGTCTACACAGCTTGCCTGGTTGTCTTTCACTCAAACCACAACAGGTCAATCTTCCACCTTGCCAATTCCACTCCCAGCCACAGCTACTGTTCTACCTCAGCAGTTCGGCCTTACTCCTTCCCGACAACTTCCCCCCAACAACTCCTGAGACTTCAGCCATCTTCCACGGATCTAAACTACCAACGGCAACCCAACCCAGCTTCTCCCATGAGACCAAAACCACTTACTTCCATGACCCATCTATGACAGTCACCCAACAAGCCCATACCCTCAGTCTCAGGGGACTCGGTGCTCCATTTCCTTAACAATCCACAGGCTCTACCACCAACTTGGCTGTCTCAAGTCACATGACCCTCTATCCCACACTCAAGTCTAACCTATAAACTTAGCTGATCCCCTGCCTCCTTCCAAAAACACCACATAATCCTGGCACCTCTGCTAGGCGCCCATAACATCCTGGGCCTGCCTCCCTGAACTCACCGTCACCCCCACAGACCTGGGCACCTGCCGTACTCCAAACACCTTTAAAATGCTTCAACCTGGGCCAGAAACCAGTGTCTTTCCTATGGCTACTCAGTGCATTCACTGACCAAATGCACTTAAGCAATGGGTACCAGAAGCTGCTCTACAAATCAGAGATGGAATAGTGCTGAAAGAAGCGTGTGTGTGTGTGTGCGTGTGTGTGTGTGTGTGTGTGCGTGTGTGTGTGTGTGCGTGCACAACGCACTTAAAATATTGAATGAAGCACCCCAGTAAGATAACAGCAAACACTGTCCACCTATTGTGTGCCAAGCACTGTTCCCCTCAGTATGTGCGTGCTCACTGTCTGCTAACATCAACCCTGTCAGGCAAACCTACAACTCCATTCTACAGATGAGAACTGAACTATGCAGAGACTTAGTAACTATTCTGCAGGAATGTATTTATGACGGTACCTGCTGCACCCCATCCAAGCGAACTGCAGGTCCCGGAGAGAAAGGTCCTAGAAATACCCCCCATTTCACAGAGGGCTGAGTCTTCACAGGGAGACTCATACTGACCACACTAGCAGTTACTTAGAGGTTACTTTACGCCGGGTCAGGCACTAAGCACTTTCCCTACTTTTAGCTCACCGAATACTCACACCGCTCAGCTTAACAAGTCCCCACTTCTCAGATGCAGGAACTGAGGCTCAGAAAGGCGACGCAACTTGCCCAAGGTCACAGAGTGAAAAACCTTGCCTTCCCGGGACTCGAACCCGGGTCTCTCCAACTCCAGCGATCGCGCGACTTGACCAAGGTCACACGTGAGGCAGGAGCAAGCGTTGGGGCGTGCATCCCGCGCGCTCGGCGCCCGGACCCGCCAAGGAGCAGCCCCGAGTCCCTCGCTGCGGCCCAGGGGCCTGCGGCCGCCGAGCTCCGCGCCTCCCGCCCCGCGCGGGCCGCGCCTCCTCGTCCGCCCGCCCGCTCGCCCGCCCTCCCGGAGGCCCCCGCGGGCCGCGCCCGGCAGGGCCCGCACCGCCTCCGGCCCCTGCGGCCCTCACCGCTGTCGCCGATGATGAGCAGCTTGAAGAGGTGGTCGTAGTCCCGGGCCATGGCGGGCGGGGGCGGCGCGCGCGCGCGGGCGGGCGGGGTCGGTACTGGCCTCGCGATCCGCAGCTCCCTCCTGCCTGCTCCGGCAGCGGCGGATCCACTTCCCGAACAAACAGCCGGAACTGACAGAAACACCTCCCTCCGCTCCCCCCACCTCCTCCTCCTCAGCAGCCGCCGCCGGTGCCGCCGCCACCCTCCTTCCCGCCCCGCCCCACCACTGCGCAGGCGCGGCAGCCGGACCCGCCTCTGCGCAGCCGCAGCCCGAGCCGGCCGCGCCCTCTTCGCGCACGCGCGGTACGCACGCTCCCCGGCCGAGTTCCGAGCGAGTGAGCGAGCGCGGCCGCCGCGGCCCTCGGGAGAACCGAGCCATTTCGCAGGCCTGACGGGAGAGGGGCGACGGGCGGCCGCGGGGCTGAGGCCTGGAGGTCAGCGTTGGGCGGAAGTCGTCTCGGAGCACCACGATCCCGGACGCTCGACCTCCTGGCGGAACGGGTAGCGGTTCCGGATTCGGATCGGTGGGGTGCTTCCTGGTCACCAGAGCATCCATTCCTTCTGCCTCAGTTTACCTGGGCGCCATTTCTCCGTATGCAGCGCAGAATCAGCCCCAGGTTTTTCCAGTACGAACGAAGCCCACCTGCCAGTCCCCGTGCGCTGCCACTGCAGGGATTGCCCCATCCCTGTGTTTTTGGCTTTTCCCAGACAAGTTCTCAAGTAGTCCAGGCTGGCCCCTGACTGTCCGAGTAGCTGAGGATAACCATAAACTTACGATCCTACCTGTACCTCCTGAGTCCCGTTTTATGTGGTGCTGAGACTCGAACCCAGGGATCTGCAGATGCTAGGTGGGCGTCCTGCAAGCCGAGCTCCACCCCCAGCCTCCTCATAGTGGCTTCCCACTGCCTTCCTGTGCTTTCCAGTTGAGCACCTGTTGGGATACTGCTGCCTCCCAATCTTTCCCCATAAGAAGCAGTGCTAGTGTTTTAAAACAAAACACAAAAATACAGATGTTTACAGAATTCAAAGTTGATACTAGTTTTCCTTTTGAACCAGTCCTCATAGTAAGCGGTTAAAGTTTCTTGGACAGCGAGAAACACTTACTAGTTGAATGGAACACTTACTAGTTGAATGGATACGTGCCTTCCCATACATTTCTGTGAGGATCTAAGCACACATTGAGCCCGGTGCATTTAACTGCCTTACCACGTGGTACTCCATCTGATGGTTGTACTATTCTTTAACGACTCTGCTGCTGGTAGATTTATGCAGTTCATAATTTTCTTGTTATTCAAGGTACTGCAAGCAAGGTCCTTGAACATCACAGTGTCTGATCCAGGCCTTGAGCTCTCTTTTCCAGAAGGAAGCCTGGTGATGTCAGATAAACACGAGTCTAGAATCATGAGGTACTGTCTGAGAGACGCTGTGGCGTGTGTTCTTGATTGAAAACTCCTGGGTCTGGACAGTTTCATGCCATTCTTGATTGGCAGTTTTAAGAAACAGGGAAAGGCTGAAGTTCAGCAGTTACAATCATTGTCTGGTCCTCCAGAGGAACCTGGTTAAATCCTCAGCCCCCAACATGGTGTCTGACACTGGTCTTTGACTCGTCTCAGAACTGGTTTCATCCTCCGGCCTTGGGGGGCACTTCAGACATTTAACATTTAGATACATAAAATAAAAACCTCAAAAAATTTTAGAAAAAACAGATGGAAAGAAAGAAACCTTAGGGTTGGGGATAAACCAGATAAGCACTCCAAGTCTCCCCAGCCCTTAAGGCACTGGGCCAGGCCATCTTCTTGTTTGCTCCAAGGTTGAAAAGATTGCAGTTTCAATCCCAGCTATGGAATCCACCCCTGAAAGGCTTTTGGGTAGTCATGGAGGCGTGTCTCGGAGCCTGCTTCTTCAGAACACTAGAAATGTGAGGCTGTGTGTGGTCAGTTCCAGTGACCAATGTTAGTCATTCTGCTAGGACTGTTCATCTCTGTTTCCTATGGGGGACTTCCAGGGTTCTCAGGGCGGCAACCCGTCCACACAGCTAAAGGACACTTGGAAGTGGAGCAGACTCCACCCTAGGAAGACGGGATCCCCAGTTCTGCCCATTAGCACCTGGGTTTATTCTGTAACTGTTTAATGGCTTTTTACCATGTATGGCGTAGTGGATAGGAAACTTTCTCCTTCTAAGAATCTACAGACTCCACAGAGCCCAGACTCACTCATGACACAATACAGCAGATTGAATGAATGAATGACTCCACCTAGACTTCATAGGACACAGGCTGTCTCTGTTAGCAAGGGGTAGGGGGAGCCCGTCACGAAGATTTCATGGCAACACCAGAACAGAAATACACTTTGAATGTCCAAATAGACTGTGGCTGGCACACCCTGTGAGAATCCTCAATTTTGGCTCGGAGAGGGAATTCCCTGAGGCCAGGGCATGCTTCTGGAATCCTAAAATGAGGGCTAGAGAAATGGCTCAGTGGTTAAGAGCACTGACTGCTCTTCCAAAGGTCCTGAGATCAATTCCCAGCAACCACGTGGTGGCTCACAACCATCTGTAATGGGATCTGATGCCCTCTTCTGGTGTGTCTGAAAACTATAGTGTCATATAAATAAAATAAAATCTTTTAAAAAAGAAATCCAAAAATGAAGTCTCCCAGTGCATGCTCTGAAAACCAGTGAGGAGCTCAGTGATGTGTGAACTCCTGCAGACAGATCAGGGCTGATCTAGCCCGCAGCTAGAGACATTGCCCCCATGTCCTAAGCTACAACTTATCTTCTTACCTTAGAGCTAACCAGGGAGGCTCCGGGCAAAGAGCAGTACCAGAATGCTGTGTAGCAGACCCATGGCCAGAACACACTGCATGTAGCTGCAGAGCCTTGGCAGATACAAATGAGACACAGTGACAGCCAGACAAAGTTGCCTTTTCAACATCACCTGGCCTCTGGATCCATGCAAGAAATTCAATCAGTTGACTCTGCACCCAGAAGCCAAACACCACCCACAGCTTCTTCATAGTAAGGGAGCAAGTCAGTAATCCCTTCAACAGTTAGTGGGGCTGGAGAGGTGTCTCAATAGCGTAAGAGCGCTTGCTCTTGCAGAGGACCAAATGCGCACATAGCAGATAACAATGTCTCTGACTCTCGGGTTCCTCTTTTAACTTCTCTAGACGTGGGCAAACCACTCGTGTACATTAAAAAAAAAAAAAAAAAAAACTTTTAAAATAATTTTTTAAAGATTTGTTGTTTATATGAGTACACTTTAGCTGTCTTCAGACACCAGAAGAGGGCATCTGATCCCATTACAGATGGTTGTGAGCCACCATGTGGTTGCCGGGAATTGAACTCAGGACCTCTGGAAGAGCAGTCAGTGCTCTAACCACTGAGACATCTCTGCAGCCCCTATGTGGTTTTCAAGACACTTTCTCTGTTTAGTCTTGGCTGTCCTGGAACTCACTTTAGGCTGGTCTCAAACTCGGAGCTCTACCCACCTCTCCGTGGGACTAAAGTCCTGTGTCACCACTGACTTGGTTATGCTTTAAACTAATGCTTCGATTAAATATTTTCTAGCACATACTTCTGTCGAGACTTCTAGAAAGCAAGCATTCTCTGAAGTCCTTGATAATTTTGAAGTGCAAGTGTGTCTTGAGGTCAGTCAAGCTGTGGAAAGCAATGTGTCAGACACTGGTGTGCCCCAGCTGCCCTCCTTTTGGAGTGCGGATCTTAAATGGTAGGAAGATCCATCAACCAGAGCATCAGGAAGGCACTAGAGAGGGTCAGGGGGACTCATTCTGGTACACACAATTAGGTTCAGCCTGAAATCCTACTGACAACACCCCCTCAGACCAGCTCTAACCCTCCTTGAAGGAGGGAGGCAGGGGGGTGGGCGGGGAAGCTCAGAACCATCCATGGAAGCAAGCAGTCCTGCCTCTTCTGCAAACTGGAATCAAATCCCTCTACAGAGCCACGTCCAAACCCTGATGCTTCTTTTATTAAAATCACTTTCCTTGGGGTGGGGGGCTCTGGATAGAGATGGCTCAGTGGTTAAGACACTGACTGTCCTTCCAGAGGACCCGCATGGGAACTCACGACTGTCTGTAACTCCAGTTCCAGGGGACCCGACACCTGCACGTAGAGAAAGCATCAGTGCACACAAAAAACTCGGTGCACTTTATAACCGCTTCCCAGATTACTTTTATTGAATAGACTGGGGCTTGGTGACTAAAGAAATACAGGTTTTCCCTCCCCGTCAATTCTGCCAGCTATCTGAATGAACTTAGAGGCCTTCCCATGTGTGCCTCATGTTATATATAATATAGATATATGATAGATAGATAGATAGATAGATAGATAGATAGATAGATAGATAGACAGGGGGAATATGTTTGGTGGAGCTGTGGGGGAAGGGATTGCCTTTTCGAGCCTATGCTGTGGCGTTCCTTCCCTCTGAGAGACAGCGATGGTTCAGTATAGTACAGAATAGTTTATTCAGGGCATGGGGAGGGGAGCTGAGAGGGTAGGAGACAGAGAAAAGCAGAGAGAGTGTAGAGAGGTTGGCCATGAGCATGTGGAGAAAGAGCGGGGAGGGGAAGGAAGAACAAGGCAAGAGAGAGATGAGATGAGCGCCAAGTAACTGTGGGGCGGACAAATGCTAACACCTGGGCTCTACCCTTCCTAAGGACAGAGCTCTGTGCCACGGGGTCAAGAAACCGAGGGCACAAAAAAAAATAAAACAAAAAAAAGACAAGGGGTTGGGGATTTAGCTCAGTGGTATAGCGCTTGCCTAGCAAGCGCGAGGCCCTGGGTTCGGTCCTCAGCTCTAAAAAAAAAAAAAAGACAAAATAACAAGAAACCGAGGGCACATCTGAAAGAGCGTCATGCACACCTTGTGTCCCTTACACAGCGACTGGCTGTCCTTGGCAGTGCTCTGCTGCTGGGAAGAGACACATGACCAAGGCAACTCTTATAAAAGAAAGCATTTAATTGGGGTCTGCTCACAACTTCAGAGGTGAGCGGCATGGTGCTCAAAGGCAGAGATGGTACTGGAAGTGCTGAGAGTTCTATATCCAGATCTGCAGGAAAAAAGATGCTAGGCCTGGCTTGGGTCTTTCAAACCTTAAAATTCACACCTAGTGACACACTTCCTCCAGCAAGGCCACACCTCCTAATCCTTTCAAATACTGCCTCTCTCTCTCTCTCTCTCTCTCTCTCTCTCTAAGATTTATTTATTTTATCTACATGAGTACACTGTCACTGTCTTCAGACACACCAGAAGAGGGCATCAGATCCCATTACAGATGGTTGTGAGCCACCATGTGGTTGCTGGGATTTGAACTCAGGACCTCTGGAAGAGCAGTCAGTGCTCTTAACCACTGAGCCATCTTCTCAGCCTGGTCCATTCTCACTCAAACCACCACACTGGCCCTTTCCCTCAGGTCTCTTACACCGCCCACTTAAGGAGCACCTCCTGTGCACCTAACTTTACAAAGGGCACACCATTACCATCCTTTGCAGGTGACAAGCCAGCTGGATCCCAAGAAGAGCAGGGAGAGTTTGAATCTGACTACAAAGCCCTTGTGCCTCCCATTCATGGAACAGTGGGGCATTTCCTTCAGCATGCCTTAAAACTATCCTTTAGAGAAGGGTTAGGGTTTGGGGTGGCTAGACCTAGCCTCATGTTATTCCTCTGGCACTGCAGAAAGTTAAAGCTGTCAGTGTGTCAGTGAGGGGCTCCCAGGTAAGGCAGCTTGTGGCTATAACCCCAGCTGGGATATGGAGATCGGAGAATCCGTGGAGCCCAGTGCCCAGCCAGTCCAGCTGAACCAAAGAACTCCAGGTTCAGTGATAGGACCCTGTTCAAAAAATAAGATAAGCAAGCAATCTAGGAAGATACTGACATGTGTCTACACACACAGACACACAGAGAGCTGCATATGGACAAATACATATACAAATCCACCACAAAAATTAAATTCCTTGCTCTCTCTCTCTCTCTCTTTTTTTTTTTTTTTTTTGGCTTTGTTTTGTTTTAAATATCAGAGACAGGTGGACCTCTGTGAGTTCAAGGACCAGCCTGGTTTACAGAGTGAATTCCAGGTCAGCCAGGGCTTCTCTCTGTCTCAAAAACAAACAAACAAAATACTATTATATTACACCATTGCTCTGTTTTAGAAAGAACTTAATACAGCCAGATAGAACTATACTAAGAGCACCCCTGACCAGGAGAGGGGGTGCACTCCTTGAATCCCACTCAGGAGGCAAAGGAAAGCAGACATCTGAGTTCAAGACCAGCCTGGTCTACAGCGCGTGGTCAGGACACAGAGACCCTGCCTCAAACAGCAGCAACAAACACTCGAGTGTCCCTACCTTGTTTCACAATCCACCGGGACATCTCCGGAACCCAAGTCTGAATTTCTGTAGAGTCTGTGCTTCCTGGCCCTGTGGTGAGCCCCGTAGAGAGGACTTCCTTGCAAAGCTGGTTCTTAAGAGAGTTTCTCAGCCCTGTCTTGCCATCCATTCACAGCTTGACACCCGTCCCAGAGGCTCCAAGTTGAACACTCAGTTTAGTTACCTTTTGTTATTGATTTGGGGACCCTGACTCTCTACAGGTTTTCTTAGCTAGTGTCCCAGCAAATGAGGTGAGGAATTGCTGTGGAGCTAGGCAAGCCCTGGGGTGGGTGGGGCTCTGGGCCAGTCATCTGGAGCTGCCTAGTGCCTTTACCCAGGATCCTCCTGTGAGTTCTGGAAAAGGAAAGGTTTGGAAGCATTTCTCTGAAGCCTCGCCCACTTCAAGGTAAGAGGGCAGCCCTGCCATTTCTTAGCCTTAGACTGTTGAGTGCATGGCAAACAGTAACAAGGGGCTGGAGGGATGGTTCAGAGCACTGGCTGCTCTTCCAGAGAACCCTGGTTTGCTTCTCAGCACCCACATAGCAGCTCACAGCCACCCACAACTCTAGTTCCAGGGGCACCAGGAATACATGGAGTACACAGAATGTGAAGGCAACACACACACACACACACACACACACACATCTAATTAAAAACTAACAGTAATGAGAGACCCTTGTTTACAGGATACTTCAATTACATGTTGAATGGGACAATTCACTAATACCTAAAGGGGCGCTGTACTGGCTGGTTCTGTGTCAACTTGACACAAGTTAGAGTTATCACAGAGGAAGGAGCCTCCATGAGATCCAGCTGTAAGGCATTTTCTCAACTAGTGATCAAGAGGGAGGGCCCAGCCCATTGTGGGTGGAGCCATCCCTGGGCTGGTAAACCTGGGTTCTATAAGAAAACAGGCTGAGCAAGCCAGGGGAAGCAAGTCAGTAAGTAACATCCCTCCATGGCCTCTGCATCAGCTCCTGCCTCCTGACCTGCTTGAGTTCCAGTCCTGATTTCCTCTGGTGATGAACAGTGATGTGGAAGTGTAAGCTGAATAAACTCTTTCCTCCACAACTTGCTTCTTGGTCATGATGTTTGTGCAGGAATAGAAACCCTGACTAAGACAGGTGCTGAGAAGAGTCGATTCTGAGCTTTTCCAGATTCCTCATTCACAAAATGAGAAACTAGTAGCGCCAAAGCTCTGTCAGAAGCTAAGCAGCTGCCAGCCACCAGGACAAACATTTTTTACTCCTGTGGATTCAAGCTCCACTTCCTCCAGGGCTACCGTGTCTCTGGGTAGGTCCTATCAGCCCAACCCACTGTGCTGTGTGACTGTCCTTAGCCACTGGACTTCTGAGAGCTGGCACCCGCCCTGCAGAGCAGAATCTAATTCAGTGTGTTCCAAGAGCCTTGACTCATGTCTATTCAGATCTCTCGTCTGCTCCTCCTCCGGGTTCTGTAACTGGAAGCTGTTTTTCCTTTAGCTTTTGCTTCCTGGGTGTCCTCCGCCCTCTGCTCACCAGGCTGCCCTCCCCACTGCAGGCTGGGGCTGAGGATCTGGGGCGGATGTAACCCAAGCTGGTGGAGGAAACAGAGGACAACCTGCTGTCCACGAGAGGCTTCCAGGCTGTGCACCTTACCTCCCTGCAGGGAGAGATACACACATAGGCAGGCAAATGCCCTGGGCAGCTGAAAGGACACTGGTGACCATCCGGATCCCAGTTGCCATGGCCACCAAAAACTGAAAGCATTGGCTGCTCCCCTATGGGGACTGACTCAGCTGACCTCCCAAAGTCCCCTCCCACCCTAGGATTCTACAGTTACCCCCAGCCAGATGACACCAGGTCTGCAGTGAAATAAGTCTGTGACACATGAAGCCGGAGAATAAGGATTCCATCAGACGCCACTTAGAAGTCACCTTGCCTTACATAGCCCTCAGTCAAAGGCCCACTTTCTGCTACACTGTGAGACTGGTCCTCTTTAGGTTTTTTTCCCTGAGACAAGAGTCTGATGTAGCCAGGCTTGCTTTAACTATGTAACCAAGGACAACCCCTCCCCAACCTATGGCACATCTGGCAACACTTGGCCCTGTTTTTGTTGTTGTCATTGTTTTTGTTCCTTTCACATCTCTAGCCAGTAAAAAAACAAAAAAAAAACAAAAAAAAAAAAAAAAAAAACAAAAAAACGAAAAACAAAAAAACATTTTTCATAATGAGTCAGGGTCCCATTTATGTAGACCAGGCTAGCCTAGAACTCACAGAATTACACCTGCCTCTGCCTTCTTGGGTGCTAAGATTAAAGGTGTGGGCCACCAAGCCCAGCACTGGCCAGTAAATTTGATGGTTTATTTCACTGGTACCAGGGAAATTTGCATCACTAGAGGATGTGTCAAGAGCCTTCTAGGAAGTAGGAGGAAGTCATTCATAAGCCAGGCAGATGCTGAGCTACAGCTTTGGTTCCCCTTTGCGCATCCCTGAGCCATAAGAACCTTTCTCCAGAAGGGACAGATGTCTCTAGAGCCTGACCACCAGATCCCCTACCCACAAGGGCAGCCCCTGGTTTCCCCACACTGAGGGAGATCTCAGGCCTGACAGGGAAGTCAGTGAATGAAGCTTCTGAGGAGGGGCAGGGCAGGAAAACAGAGCAGGCTCGGACTGTAACAAGAGCAAAAACATCCCTTATCCTTGATGCAGGAAGCTTCATGTGAGGTGGATGTTCAGGAATTATAAATATCCGAGGCAGGGTCATACACCCTCAATCCCAACGCTGGGAGGCAAAGGCAGGTGGATCTCTGAGTTCAAGGCCAGCCTGATTACAGTCAGAAACCTCGTCTCAAAAAATGACAAAACCCTGCTTCTTTCAAGATGAAATCAAAGCCTTTATTAAACCTCCTTTGATGGCCTGTACCCCAAGACCTGGAACTGAGGAGGACTGAGCGTCACCTTCTCTAGACAAGTCAGGTCCAATTAGGCTGCACAGAAAGCCAGCCGCAGCAGCGGGCAGAGCCCAGCAGGCCGCCAGCACAGAAGAGATCTGAGCTCACCCCTCCTGGCCGAGCGAGTCGGGCTCCCGGAGCTGCCACACGCTGAGGTTAGTGCGCACACTTCTCTTTCTCTTCTCCAAAGATAAGGGCAAGAGACGGAGGAGGCAATTTTCAGTTGTGTGTGGGTTGGATTTAAGGCTTTGGCTCTGGTCGTTTGATATACTAAAATACTTTCTGGGAACACCATCTCCTGAGCTCCCCCTTGGAATAAACATATTTTCAAAAATGAAAACAGTGTGGACACAGATATGGGCAGTGTGGCTGCAGTGGAGCCAGCCTGTCACGTCAGGATGGTGTCATCCACCTGCTCCACGGAGTCCGCCTGGCAGGCCAGCTTCTTCAGTGACCTCCGGCTGCATTCATTCAGCACCTCCAAGCTGGCCACATCCAGGATCTTGGAGAGTGACTGTGGAAAGAGGAGCAGAGGAGACAGTCAGCACAGCTTCAGGATGGAGGCCAGGCTGAGCCCAGTCCACTGGGGTGGAATCTGGCAGCATACGGGCTTTGGCCGACTCAGAAGAACTCGCCTAATGCCTTTCCTAAGCTAGGGAACACAGGCTGTTGAGGGAAAGGCTGAGGGCACAGTGTGGGGCGCAGATAGGGTGACACCGCACGGATTTTTGTCCTGTGCTCCAGGCACCCGAGTCTCTACCGCCCTGACAGCTAACAGACTGCGCAGGGAGAACAGGGCTTCAGGACCACTGTGCAAAGGCAGCAGGACAAACAGGCTCCCACCTGGAACAGCTCCTCGCCCTGCCTCAGCTTGAGCAGGTTCACGATGGCCTGCTCACTGTAGGCCCGCACTACAGTGTTCTTGTCCTTGGTGTTGTCGAGAAGAGCCTTCAGGAGGGGCTTGATGGTCTGGGGCTCCAGTGCAGGCCAGGGCTCCTTATTCGCCCACCAGATCATCTTCTCGGCAACCAGCCTGATGTCACTGGATGGGTTCTGCAGACACTGGGAGAGCGGAGGGAAACATTCAGTCTGTGGGCACTCTATCAGCACAGACACCAGGCTTCCTCCTTCAAAGTAACAGTATGACAAGGTCCCTTCCCTTGACAGGTGACAAGATGTCTTCCTTCCCTGTCTCACATGGTGTGGCTAGTCCCTTGGCTCATAACTCTGTGGAGCCTGCCTGCCCTGTTCGTCTGCACTCCTCCAGGGTCAAAGCCAGAAGCCCTCACTGACACGTTCTTCATGAATGCAGGCTGATCGAACCAGACCCTTTCGAAACTGTATCTCAGGAGTGGCTCACTCACCTACTCCTTCCTCTTAACTCACTTTGTAGCCCAGGATAGTCATAAATTCAGTTCCCAAGTGCTGGGATCACCTACCTACATAACAGTCACACCGGTAAGCGCCTTGCCAGCTAAGAGAGCAAGACAGGTGAAGAGATTATCAGAGTTCAACTCGATTCCCAGGCATGATGGCCCGTGCCCCTTTAATCCCAGCACAAGGGAGCAAAGGCAGGCCTCTTTGCTAGACTGTCTCATATGGTGTGGCTAGGGCTGCACAATGAGACGCTGGCCTGGGACCAATAAGGTGCTTGGCTGGTAAAAGCAACGGCTGCCAGGCCTGATGATCTGACCAGGGACCCTCAGGACCCACAAGAGGAGAGAACAACTCCTGAGTGTCCCCCAACCTCTGATCTCCCATTCATGGCTACAAAAACAAAAAACCCATGTGCTCTGGTCCTGGGGCCTCCTCCTGATCTGTCTCCACTCCACCCCTCACCAGCCTGCCCGAACTCACCTTAATGAGCAGGCTGGAGAGTCTGGGTGGCAGCTGTCCACCTCCTGTCTCGATGTGGTATTTCATGAGGAAGCCCATGCCCCGAATCCCACTCACGGCAATGGGGATCTGTGGAGAACAGCGAGAGCTACACAGGACGGAGCCACACCACTGCTACTGTGGAGCAGCAGAACCTCAGGCCCTCACCACCCACCGTATCCCTGACTGCCACACCAGCCGCTCTCACTTAGACCTCTGCACATACAACAAGGATCTGAGACCTTTGATCAAGAGAGACTGGAGCTGCTCTTGCCCAAGTCTCAGTTTAAACTATTAAACTGGAGAATCACTCGCTCAGCACCTAACGGGTTAGCCAGCCACAGCAGCACCCAGGAACTGAGCACCCAGCCAGACACGCCCCTCCATACAGGGCTAGGGCGAGCAAGGAATGGCCGTGGGTGGGTCAGGGGAGGACAGGACTGAGCCTTACCCTGTCTGCTACGGCGTTGCTGAGGACCATGTCCTGAACCTCGTTGCTGTATCTGCCTGTGCAGAGTCTGCTGGGAGCCACACTCACAGCCACAGAGAGTGCCAAGCTCCGGCCGTGCCGAACCATCCAGTCGATGCCAGACACATCAGCTGAGCAGAAGGACACAACCAGGTGAGCTCGCACTTACAACACACTCCGTCCAGGAGCGTCCTCCCTCCCCCCAAGCCCAGGGTGCAGACTCGGGTACGGGAAGTGCAGCTAAGTTCTAAAACCAGCAATAGCCAGGCTACAGGATCACTGCAGACGCAGTCTGTTGGAGCAGCTGGTGCCTCAAGGCAAGGGTAGTCCGGCTCCAAGTCCTTCAAGGAGGAGGGAGACGAGTGTGCAAGCTTCTCCAGGCCTGTGTGGCGACCTACCCAGCAAGCACTGCTGCAGGACAGTGTTGAGCTCCTCTTCAGTCAGAAAGGCACACAGCTGCCCGAGGCACCCAGCTGAAGACAGCCGAGTGTTGTCCTGACAGGGTAGAGAGGGGAGTGACGGAGTGTGGCCACCACCACCAGCAACCCAGGAATGAGGGCAGGGCAGGAGAAAGGCAACCTCAGCTCAGGAACCCTAGGTGCCCCAAATTCCCAGCACCTGACCAGGACCTCCAATTCATTACAATTGCTGCGTGCCGGGAGTTAAAAATGACACACCGCACTTAATTATAGGAAACCCCAGCATGTGTGCAGTTGGCGCAACAGAGCACAAGCACCGTGCTGCTACAGACTGGGTGCCTCCCGTTTGTCATCTCTGCTGCCATCTACCTGCATCGGACACTAGAGCACAGCTGGGACAGCCCCTCCCACCACTGCCTACAAAAGCCACAGCAAGGGTGCTGACCTCTTCCTGCCTACAAGCCCCATGTCTTGCTGCTCTCTCTACTCTGTCAGTGCCTCATGACAGTCAGGCTGAAGCCACTGGTGTGGAGAGGAATGTCATCATGCCGCACACACACGTTTTATGGAGGAAGGAGGCAGTGTCAGAGACGGCAGCCATAACTTTATACATGGTAGGCAAGTGCTCATCCACTGAGCCGCAGCACCCTACGGTGTTTTCTGTCAAAACCAAGGCAGGAGACACAAAGGGCTCCCTGCTTGCCCCATGGCCAGCTTACTCCAAATATAAGGAGAAGTGATTTTAAGTAAGTGCTATTTTGTTACTAAGTCCCACTTTGACTTTGTCCCTCCAAACCACATGGGCTAGTTTAGTCAACACAAACCAAAGTTATCTGAGAGGACATAACATCAGTAGAAAAATGCCTTCGCAAAATCCAGCTGTAGGGTATTTTCTTAATTAGTAATCAATGGGGTAGGGCCCCGCCCACTGTGGGTGGGGTGATCTCTAGACTGGTGGTCCTAGGCTCTATAAGAAAGCAGGCTGAGTAAGCCATAAGGAGTAAGCCAGTAAGCAGCATCCCTCCATGGCCTCTGCATCAGCTCCTGCCTCCAGGTTCCTGCCCTGCTTCAGTTCCTGTCCTGACTTCCTTTCATGATGAGACTAGGATGTGTAAGCCAGGTAAACCCTTTCCTCCCCAGCTTGCTTTAGTCACCGTCTTCATCACAGCCATAGAAACTCTGATCAACCTACCAAACAAGTACAGACTAGATGACTAGAAAGCTAAAGCCAGGCTGGCTCTTGACTGCCATCTTCAATCTGAGAGTAGGCTGTCCACAGAGTGAGCACCAAGCACACTGGAAAACCAGCTCAGACACCCTCTCTCTGTATAAGCTGCTTTAAGTTCTGCTGTGGGAAATGCAACCTCTGCTGCACCGTGTGCATGGTGCTAAAAGGGCGTTTGGAGAGACTGTGACCACAACTAGGCATGCTCGTACTTATGAGGGAGTTAGGGCTGGAGTCAGAGAGCAGGACCACAGAGCCACGGGCAATCCAGTACCCATCATGGCGTGCAGAGTTTGATGCCACATGAGCCAGGCTTAGCTCAGACCTGCGGCACTCCCATCAGGGAGACTAAGGCAAAATACACACAGCTGGAGACAGCCTGGGCTACCCAGAAAACCTTGTATCAAAAAAACAAAGTTTGCTCAGTGGGCGAAGTGCTTACTATGCAAGCTTTAAGATCTGAGCTCAGATGCCTGATTCCCACATAAAATGCCAGGTGTCCCCAAGGAACTCACTGGCCAGTCATTCAAGCCTACAGGGAACTCTAGGTTCAGTGAGAGACCCTGCCTCAAAAAAAGTAAGGTAGTGATGTGTTTAAGGAGAATTTACTGAGCCCTATGGTGGTTGCAGATCTTTAATCCCAGTACTGTGGAGGCAGAGGCAGGTGGATCTCTGTGAATTCAAACCTGGCGTACAAAGCAAGTTCTAGGAGAGCCAGGGCTACACAGAGAAACCCTGTCTTATGCCCCTCCCCACTCCAAGGAGGACCTTGCTGAATCCTTCCACAAGGACCTCTCCAGGTGAACACCCTGCAGCCCCCAGCCCCCCCCACACACACAAGGCTGCCACAGCAGAAAGAGAGCTGTCTGAAGGAGGGAAACAGAACAGTCTTCCCATAGCCTAACCACCCTCAGAGTCCTGCCAGAGTAAGGACAGCAATGGGAGCCGAGCAGATGCTTCCCAAATTGGCAGGACTAATGGGATTGGGTAAATCCAAGAAGTTCTAGGGCCTCTGCAACTGCAGCCACCGGCAGCCTCGCCCTCTACAACAACTGCCACAGAAGGAAAGGGCTCTGAACGATCCCGAGAGCTGTCTGTTCTGTCAGGAACTGAAGCACCTGGGGAGGGTCTAGTGACCCAGCTGACTCATCACACGGGCCTGGGGCTCAGTGGGAACACGTGCTCGGAACCCATAAGGCCTTGCTTGGTTTGACCCCAGCACAGTCAGGACAATAAAACCTGAACCCCAGAAATCAGCACCAAGAACACTTCCTGACTCCCTCACAGCCAGAGCATCTTAAGGACAGTGTGGCCCCACTCAGCTGACAGCTGAACCAGTCACCCTCACAAGATGGAGAAAACAAAGAAAACAGCAGTGGAATCTACAATGCAGCCACTGACCGACAGCCCTACCTCATCATGGCCCAGCATGCTTAGCAGGAGTGAGATAAGGTTTTTCCGGATGGCAGCATCCACTTTAGCGCCTGCACCCTGAATCACAAACCTCAGGGCCTGCAACATGGTGTCCCTACGGAAGAAATGCACTGTTTTAACCCAGTCCTCCCCAACCCCCCCAGTCTACTGCCTACAGACATCGCTCCTGAGGCAGCACTGTACCTTATACCCGGGTCCTCCACCATGCGGATCCCATTGAGCAGCTCTGTAAAAAGGGGGTCCACCTTGATGTGGATGGAAATGAGTTTCCCTAGCGCATCAGCAGCCTTCAGGCGCACACCCCGATTGGAGTCCTGCAGGGCTTTGGTGAAGGTGGTCTGAAGCTGGGGCAGGAAGGGCTTCAGGGCAATCCCAACCTGTGGGAGAAGTCATGACTACAGTCATCAAGGGCTGTATGGTGGTGTACTGACCTGGAGCCTAAGAATCAGAACCACCATGAGCTAGGCAAGCTCACACAGCCAGGAGTAGACCGCTCAAGGCAGAGACGGCCTAAGCGCACACAGGAAAACCTGCTCAGCTGAATTCATCTAAAGCAGTGGCTCTTGAAGTTCCTAGTGCTGTGACCCCAAAACCGTACAATTTTTATTCCTACTTCCTAACTACTTTGCTACTGCTATGGACATTAATGTAAACATCTGACATGCAGTCCTGCCTCCCCATGGAGCATCCAACTCCAGGCTGAGAACTGATCATTTTCAGCACCTTTTGTCATTCATAGTATGAGTAGAGGAGGTGGTGGCCCAAGTGGCAGGCACCATAAGAGGGAGTCCTTTTGTGGCCCTGGCCACACCAGGCTGCACCTTATCTGCAAGGACAAGTAGCTCAAGTTTCTCTGAACACACCCACAGCAGATCACCAGAGTTAGGAATCGCAGGGGTGAGGCAGCAGGCTCAAAGGCCGCATAGCTCTCAGGTCTGGTCACAGAACTACAGCAGGACTTGGCTCTGAGCCAGTTCCGTATCTATGGTCCAATTCCCTCTGTCTCCATAGGACAGCACGTGTGGGTCCCTGCAAAGAGATTAGAATCCTAAAATTCCTAGCTCACTCGCCTTGCCCAGTAAGAGGCTGAGTGTCTCCAGCAGAGCGGCCTTCACACTCCAGCTGAACCGGTCTCCCAGGATGCGAATCAGAGGACCAGTGATGCTGACCACAGAGGGCCTCAGGGCATCAGCCGATGTCAGGCGGATCACCAAGCCCAAGGCCTTGGCTGCTTCTTCCTTCTGCTCAGGACTGCCAGTGAGGACCCCTTCCCGCAGCACTGGGAGGATGGAGGTTACTCCCTGACAAGAGAACCAGAGCTCAGTCTCTCCAACACACCAGGCCTACAAATTTCCCACCCAAAGCAAGGCACTCCCCACAGCCATCTTCTCTCCAACTCCAGAGTTAATAACATGGCTGGGCCAGAGTCACTGCCAAGAGGGTGTGTGACCTGACTGGAGGGCAAAGGACCGAACAGGCTGATAACAGGAGACTTGCACAGCTGCCACCTCTGACCCACTCACTGGCTCTGGCTGATTGCTTCACAGCCTAGAGCAAGGGCACCATGAACCCAGTCTGCAGGGGGCGCCACAGAGCAACACACTGAAGGTGCCCTGGCACACGAATCGGGCCAGATGACTGGTGGCTGTTGCAGCTGTCCTGCTGCACATCTGGAGCTGCTGCACATCCTGTGCCACCAGGCTCCGGCTCACCTTCTTTGGAAGGCAGAAGCCCGGCACGTGCTCCCCTTTGCACTCGTTGCCTATGTAGCGGATTTCCTTATGTAGTTCCTCGATCAGGGCCAGCTGGTTACCAGCGTCCAGCTTCTGTGAGAGTTGGGGAGAAAGCACCAGTGAGGCCTGACCTTCCTCTCACCACACGGGGCAAAGAGGGTGAGAAAGGCTGGCCACGAGTCACCAGTACTAAGGCTGGACAGAGGCAGCAGAAGCTTCACTCTGAACCAGTTTACACACATCTGCAATCGTCAGGCCCGCAGCGGCACAGACCTGTACTCCCATCCTTGGACGACTGAGGTGGGAACATTGCTTGAAACCAGGAGATGAGACCAGGCACCCACAGACAGCTCTGAGGTCAGCAGCCCTCACCTTAGTGATGGCATTGAGAGCATCCCAGCTCTCCTCCAGAACCACAGGGCTGGAGTCATTGAAGAGCCGGATCAAGCCAGAGACCAGGCTTCGAAGGTGGCTGGTGTAGTCGGCCTTGGAGCGGGAGCAGTACATGTTAAGGATGATCGCAGCAGCCTGCCTCATGCCCACCTCAGGGCTACGTGTGGCTTCCAACAGATCCTCAATGATGATCCGGTGCCCAGTGTCATCCTCTACTGACAGGATCACAGCCTGACAGTTGGCCATCTCCTGAAAACCACAGGGACATGTGCGCACTGAGCATGGAGTCTCCAAGTCAGCAAGGGCGGCTGTGACAGCCACTGAAAAGCTAGAGAAGCAGCCGTGCTGCCCGTACCAGCTGCTCGTCTGGAGTCCCAAGCTTTTCCTTCAACGCTAACATGACTGCCGGGAGGATCACACCAAGGTGACGGGTCAGAGCATCGCCAGCCACAGATGAGAGGAAAGCCAGCACCCGGGTATTAACCGGCGGCGTCGTCAGCTGGGGAATAAAGACAGTGTCAACCTGACAATAATGTCTTAGTGCCAGGCCCAGCCTGGGGTCTGAGAGAAAGGACCACGGGAGCCCACTCCCCACTCTGTCCAAGGGAGCCCACTCTGTCTATGGGAACCCACTCCCTGGCTCTGACCCAAGGGTGCTCCAACACATCTTGAAAGACAAGGGGGCATCTGAGCTCCCTGCATTCACCCTGCCAGACCCAACATTGAATGTGCACAGGAGGTCCTGGAATGGGGTGTGCCAAATGTGAAGATGTACCTTGGGGACCAGATAGGGTAACACCACGCGGCTCTTAACAGCCATAACCTGTTTCAGACCATCCAGGGCAAATTCCGACACGTCCTCATCGTCCTGCAGAGGAGCACAGGGAGGACTGAGGAGCTGGTCCCACTGCATCCCTGCTGCCGATGCCTCCCCCACTCACCTCCTTGTCTCCCATTTACTTACTGCTCGAGGACAGGCACAGAGCCACATCAGATCTTGTGGCACCCACTCCCCTGCAGAGCCCACATCTCTGCTGTCTTGCAGTCTCCCTCTGTGCTTCACTGTCAGACAGTAAAGGCCACACGGGTAGGTGTGCGACACGGGTAGGTGTGCGGAGACCCACTCACCAGCTGCTTCAGCAGAAACGGGAGGATGTCTTCCAAAGCCTGGTGGCCAATGGTGGAGTGCAGCTGCTCAAAGGTCTTGGCCGCCGCCTCCCGGACCTCCTCCAGGGGATCACATAACGCCTTCCTTGCGGTGGGCACGAGGGACTCCGAGAAAAAGAGCACCTACAATAAGGCAAGCATAGCTGGACACACGTGTGTGCGCAAAGGGCTCCAGCTGAGTCCACTCCCTGTGCTAGACGGTTCTACTGACTCTGACTATGAAAACTGAAGTGCAAAAGGCAGAGAGAACACTTGAGCATCCCAGGAGCCCCTCACCTAGACTTAGTAACTAAAAATTCTTTCTGTCTTCTACAGGACTACACAGACCATAGCAGGAGCCCCCAAGACCTGCCCTCCAGCTCCCGGACTCTTTCACTCCTTTCTCCTGGAAAGACAAGTTCCTCAGTCTGAACTCTAAACCAAACGCTTCCTCTGCTAAAAACTTTAGTCTCCAATAGGCCGGGTGAGGGCTCTGTGCCCCTCCTGTCTCTGCCACCCTCCCCCACTGAGGTGGCACACATGGAACCTCACACACTAAGGGACACATAGGGAGAGGTGTCCCCGGCTTTCTAGGGCCTCTTGCCTGAGATTTTGGCTGAGGAGACATTCTGTACACGGTGGGTAACACTGCTGGTGGGTGCACCCTCCACAGTGAGGCTATGCCCTCCCCAGAGCGAGCCATGGCTGCATGGCCCTGTAAAGGTACTCACGGCATCCCGGCTGGTGGATTTCATGATTTCGCTGAGCCCAATGCACACACCCTGCCTCTCGTCACTCTTCTGAGACCTGAGTCCTTCTTCGAGGATGGGGATGATCTCAGGGAGGATCTTCTCCCCTAGCTTCCGGACAAGATCTCCCAAGGTCCTTGCTGCAATCTGTCAGAGAGGGGGAGTCAGCGGCACACCCAGTATCTGCAAACCCAGGGAGCCCAGACAGCAATTCCAGAACGAGGCTCTGAAGCTCACAGGCCTCACCTGAGCTGCTACCTTCTCAGGTGACACTGAAATTGTAGTGAAAATAAAGCTACTGCTGCCACGGTGTACATCCCTATAATTCCAGTGTGTGGGAGGCTAGAAGACTGTCTGCATTAGTTCAAGGCCAGCCTGAGACAGAGATTCTGTCTTAACCAAACAAAAGAGAACAAAACAAAATGGAGGGAAGATGGCTCAGTACTAAGAGCCCTGACTCACTGCTCTTCCAAAAGACCCTTGTTTGGTGACCAGCTCCAGGGGAACCAACACCCTAACCTGGCTTCTGTGGGCACCTACGCTCACTCACTCACGTGCACACACTTACACACCAACATTATCACTAACAAACAAACCACAGCTCTATCTTTGAGGCAGCGTATAGAGCCCAGGCATGGTGGCCCACGCTGAGGGAAGAGGACCACGAGTTTGAGGTTAGCCTACAGAATCTGTCCCAAAAATAAATCATAAATACTTACATAAGCAAAAAGACTAGGTCAGCCTCACATGCAACCACGGCACAGCCAAGTCAGCCTTACTCACGACCATGAAGCTCACCTCAGAAGAGGGAAAGCCACCCCTCCTGGCTCACTTAACACTTAGCTCAGTCCTTTTGCTCAAAAGGAACTAATTTGTAACAAACGACTTAAGGGAAAAGATTAATTTGTCTTTTTGAGGCATCTTTAAAGACAAACACACAGTGTGCTGACCAAGGCCAGGGACTGGAAGTGGGCCAAAGGGGACAGGCCGAGTGAATTATGAGTCCAGCCTGGGCACGTCCTCTGTACCACTGACCCTGTCTCTCTCCACCCAGCACGCCAGCTCATCTCACGAAATGTGCTTCCTCCCCATGATCCCTCCAGCTACAGTGGGTGGCCCTGGCTTTGCCTAAGCCATGTCCTGCTCCTCACGGGGCCTGTGCATCTAATGCTGGAACAGCTGTTTTTGCTTTCCCACCTCCCCAGCTGCTCACTAACTGTCCATCTTCAAACACCACTTCTGCGAAGCATTTGTGACCTCTCGCTGGGCCCCGGGCCTCAATGTAGGTGTAAGCATGAGTTGCACTTGCCACACGCACATCTGACACATGCCTTGGACGATCAGATTGAGATGCATCTCATTAAAAATAAGGAGAGAGGTTCCTTTCCTTTGCCACTGTGCCCATGAGAGTAGGCCCCAGTGTGTACACAGCATTTGCTGAATGACTAGATAACTAGTTAAGTGTTCCCACTACACAGGGGACGCTGGTTTCCCTCCAGCTCTGCAGATCCAGCTCCCCAGGCTCTGAGAGGATGGGACCCAGCCGGCCCAGCAAACTCACTGTTCTCTTATCTGCACACGTGCTAGCCAGGAAACCCAGCAGGAGGCCAAAGAGAGTGGGCAGGATCTCTCGCAGGGTGCGGGGAGTGTTGGAAACGACAATCTTCCACACATGCAGCGACGCCTGCCTCACCACCAGCTGGGTGTCTGAGCGGCCCATGTAGAGCCCTGCCAGGACCCGGTTCCGCCGATCAACCCCCAGGGCCGTGATGATCGCCTGTAACCCACACAAGAGAAAGAACACAGGGTGAGACGTCCAGAGCGTGGCATTGTACTTCATAGCCACGGGCAGAAAGCCAATGCTAGGCCCTCACCTTGTTAGACTGAGCAGTTCCAAAGTTATCATCCTCAGAAGCTGTTTCTGTGGTCATTTTCCCAGTGACCCCAGAGATGTGGAACAGGAGGTCCCCAAGGAGTTGAACAGAGCTGAACCTGAGGCCAAGAGCAGAAGATGGTGTTAGGTCTGGTCCAGCCTTACACACAAGGAAGACTTCAAGGAAGTGGACCCCAAACACTCATGGTGGTTATCTTAAGACGAGCTTCACATGGTCAGAGCCTGATGCTGCTGCTTCCTCCTCTTTTCTTTCCTTTTAGAGACAGGGTAACAGCCCTGACAGTCCTAGAACCCACTCTGGAGACCAGGTTGGCTTCAAACTCACAGAGATCCACCCACCTCTACCTCCTGAGTGCTGGGACTAAAGTCCTGTGCCACCATGTCCAGGGCCCAACGCGTTTTGTACTAGTGAGCATGTTACTTCAGGCGTGAGACAAAAGGGAGGGCTGCATGCTGTTCAGCAGCACATGCAGAATATCTTAAAGTATGTATGGGGCTCAGCGGTTAAGAGCACTGGCTGCTCCTGCAGGACTCAGGTTCGGTTCCCAGCACCACACGGTGGTTTATAACCACGCACAACTCAGCTTCTGGGACATCCAATGTCCTCTTCTGAATTCTTTGGCACCAGGCACACAGGTGGTGCAGAGACACACGTTAGTAAGACATCTGTGCACATAAAGTAGGTAAATCTTTTTGTAACATAAAAGAGCACATGTGATCCAGGCATGATGGCGCACACGTGTACACACACCCCACCACAGGACAAGGATGATAAACTGGCCGAGAGGCGACAGTATGGAGAGAACTGAGAGTTCTCAGCAACACGAATTTCTCAACCAGAATCCCAAGAGTCTGGGTTGGGGCACTGGTCCTCCTGGTCCCATGTCTCACCGTATTCTCCAGAGATCATCAAAGAGGCCTTGCTCCAGCTGGGGCAGCAGCAGGGCAATGGCTGTCTCAGCGTACATAGAGATGACCCGCTGGCCGGCACGTAGGGCGGTGTCACGAACAAACTCATTCTCATCAGCCAGAGCCTAGACACGTGGAGGGCAGTCATCCCGGGCCACCTCTCAGGGCTTACTGAACGGCAGGATGAGGATCCCTGCCAACTGACCCCAAGCTAGCTCGAGAGAACAGTAGTGTCCTCCCTTTTCTCTCCCCCCTCAGCACTGTCACTGGTACCTACTTTGAGGATACAAGGGATGATGGGCCCCACATAAGGGGTAAACTTGTCCCCAAAGGTGATAGGCAAGTAGTTGAACATCATGATGTATCCGTCTCGGACGTGAGGTGCGATGTCCACTTTGCTGGCTGTGGCCACAATTTCTGGCATCAATTTTTCCAACTTCTCTACTCCTAAGCCAGCCATTACCTCAGCCAACCCTGAAGGACAAGGGCGGAATCAACCACTGAACCTGAAAGCCCCTCAAGGGCTCCCTGTCCGTCTTCCGGGCTTGTTCTGCTCTCACCTTGGGCAGCGCCTGAGCGATCCACAGAGCTCTGCTCATACGTCAGAGTCTCCATCAGCCACGGCAGCAAGTCCTCAAAGCACGACTCCCCCATGCCCTTCACCATGGCCCCGAGAGCTTTGGCAGACACTGTGCGCACCTGTCATATAAGCAAGAACAGACATGGAGCGGAGACACGGCTCAGAGAGAACCACAAAGAAGCAGGAAGGACCCCTGGCCTTCTTCCCTCCACCTGAGAGATAGGCACATGATTGGGGGAATTTCCAAGAAGGAATTTTCTAGACACTGGGCTATTCCACACTCACCTCAGGGACAGGGTCCAAGAGTGAAGCTTTCAGGCCAGGTGTCACACTTGGCAGGTAAGGAGCCAAGTCCTGTAACAACACAAGATGTTGGTTCAGGCAGAGACCATGTCTTCTCCAGGCCCTGCTCTGCTGTGGACCCTGATACTTCCATTCTGACAACAAAGAGACAGGAAGGGCCTCATGGCTCACAAAACACCTGGTAACTGGGTAGACCCTTCTGTGTTTCCTTGAGGGCTTGGCAAAACCGCTCAGCTCAGGGAAACGCACAAGCATGTTCAGCAGGTATCATAGGCCCAGTCCCACAGAGTCCTCCATCTCTGTCTCGGGCCCACCGCCTGTGGAAGTTATTTGCTGTCAAAATTTTACTGTCATCTTGTCTTTAACTTAAAATGTTTATGACTCTTGATATGGCATTCAGATTTAGGGAATAATCTTCAGAACAAAGATGCCTCATGGGACCAGCAAGGTGGTTCAGTGCAGAAGGACACGTGCTGCCAAGCCTGGTGACCTGAACTTGATCCCCAGGACACACATGGGATCTACTTCTTCAAATTGTCCTTTGGCCTCCATATGCAAACAGGTGTGTGCCCACACAATGTATTAAAATGTTATTTAAAAAATAAAAACTAAAACTGAAATCGTTAGGCACGGTGGTGCACACCTGCAAGCCCATCTCTGAAGGTAAGTTCCAGAACAACCAGGATTACTTAGCAAGACTCTGCTAAAACAAGGGGGTATGTGTGTGGGGAGGGGAGGGAACTGGAGAGATGCTCAGCAGTTAAGAACACTGGCTGCTCTTTCAAAGGACCTGGGTTCAATTCCCAGCACCCACATGGCAGGTCACAACTGTCTGTAACTCCAGTTCCAGGGGATCTGACATTCTCATATAGACATACATGGAGACAGAACACAAATGTACGGGGGAGGGGGGTCCGCAGTGGCTTTTTGTTAAAGATAGGGTCTTACTATGTAGCTCTAGCTGGCCTAGAAATCACTCTGTAGATCAGGCTAGCCTTGAACTCAGAGCACTGAGATTAAAGACCTGTGCCTCTATATCCAGCTTGCAATTGCTCTTAAAATAGGAAAAAATCAAAAGCAGCCCCACCATGGGGTACTACATAACAAATAACTTATGAAAATTACAGCACACACTCTTTTCCAGACATTAGATACTACTAAAGTATCATTTGGGGGGCCTTACTATATATAACAAGAAATAATGTTCATGACGTAATTTTTCTCTCTCCGGCTCTCTTGAGACAAGGTCCTGCTGTGTAGCCCTGGCTGGCCTAGAACTTGTCCTATAGACCAGGCTAGTCTTGACCTTGTGGCAACTCTATGCCACCACGCCTGGCTGTATTTGGAGGAGACCTGGGGCACTTTGTCGTTACTTTTCTGATATTCTTCCTGAGACACAGCCTTCCATGAAATGCACACCCGTCTTAGTGCCAGCACTCAAGGGGCAGAGGCAGGCACACCTCTAAATTCGAGGCCAGTCTGGTTTAGAGCGAGTTCCAGGACAGCCAGGTGATACGGTGTTTTCTGTGTACTGATGATTTCCCTGCCGTATACATCCGTGTACAACGGAAGAGAGCATTGTGCTCCCAGGAACTGAAGACAGATGTTTGTGAGCTAGGGAATCAAACCTGGGTCAGGGCTCTTAAGTTCCAACAGCGGTTCTCACCCTTCCTAACGCTGCGACTCTTTAATACAGTTCCTTATGCTGTGGTGACCCCAGCATACAATCATTTTATTGCTACTTCATAACTGTCATTTTGCTGTTACACAATGTCACTGCCACGATGTATTATCTGACATACCCCTGTTAAAGGGTCACCTGCCCCGCCCCTTGGCCCCACTGTACTTAGCCACCTCTCTAGCCCCTGGGATTTGTAACCCTCCTACCTCAGCTCCCTGAGGCACACTTTACACATACGATTTCAAGGGCTTTTTTCCTTTTTGTTTTTAATCTTTTTCCTTTTGCTTTCTCCTTTCTTTTCCTTTTATTTTTTAATTCACTTTAATGAATTGGATGCATCAGACCCCATTACTAATGGTTGGGAGCCACCATGTGGTTGCTGGGAATTGAATTCAGGCCCTCTGGAGGAGGAGCCAGTGTTAACCACTGAGCCAACTCACAGGCCAAGTTTAAAGCTTTTTAACTTCTTAAATTGTCTGAAAAAGGAATAACTGCACTTTGTCTTCTCTTGGTGACCATGGCAGAGCTGTGGTAGGTGGTGTACAGATGTCCTCCTAAAACCTGACAGAAGCACACGCTCCCAGCCAGATCACTGCAGCTGCCGGCTAAACACTCCTGAAAGGCGGCAGGGGAGCAGGCCCATGGAGACAGACCTCAGCCAAGGACGCAATCAGCAGTCCTTGAACCAGTGCATTCTGGGAGATGCCTAGTTTTTACCTCCCACCCTAAATGTCCCAGGAGTCCCTGCAAACAAAGCAGAGACAATGCCCATAGCCATCCTGTCTGCTGCAGGCCAGGTGGGCTGCTACCTTCTGGTCTGTCAGGGAGTACATGTTGCCAATAATCTGCGCTGCCATCTTGCGTGTGTCTGTGGAGCGGTCCTGGAAGGCTCTCTGGACAATAGGCATGATGAGCGCCAGGGACGGGGCGTCGATGAAGTGAACAAACTTGGTGTCCAGCAAGGTCTGCAGGCACTTCTGAGTCTTCCTGGATGGGTCTGTCAGGGCATCCAGAAGGACCGGGGCAATGGCTGCATGTCACAGGAAGACAGCTGGTTTGTACAAGTTTAGGAAGTGGCAGAGGCTTGGCTAGAAAGCCAGCCTGCCTGTGAGAGCAATCCCTGCACCACAAGCAGCAAAGGTGGTGACTTTGCACTGTTAGTTCAACAGGATAAGCGGCAGCCAGTCTAAAGCTACCTGGGTATTAGGGACATTTTTTGCAATCATTTTCTGCAACCAAATGAAGATTTTATGGAAAACAAAACCTAAAGTTTTAAGACACAGAAGACCCAAGAGCCAGTGATAAAAAAATAAAGCTCTCAGTACTTAGAGCAGCCAAGAGCAGATGAAATGACTTCTCATACAGACAGCCCAGCAGGAGGACTCCAGGGCGTCTCAGGAGCCCGGGCCGTTTAGCCACTCTACACACGCAATAACCTACTTGTGAACCAAACAATCAATATGAATGAGATGATTCTAAGGAAGATACAGAGACAGCCGACAATGACATGGGAACATGTTCAAGTCACTGAATCTTTGCCTTTAGGCAAACTGAAACCACACAGACAGACAGGATGCAGAGGCAGAGCTCTTTGTGTTCAAGGCCAGCCTGGTCTACATACTGAGTTTTAGGCCAACCAAGGCTACAGAGCAAGAACTTCTCTCAAACAAACAAATTATAAAACACACCAAAGAAATGCCATTCAAACTCCCAAGAATGACTATAATAAAAAAAAAGTAACAGGTTGTATTTATCTGTTTGTGTACACACACACACACACACACACACACACACACACGCAGAGAGAGAGAGAGAGCGAACAATAAGAAAACAAGCCACCGTCCCGAAGGTGAGGGAGGTGGAGGGCTGGCATAGGAGCTGTGAAACCCTCATGCACTCTGCTGCAATCTCAGCTGTGCAGCCAGCAGGATGACAGAAAACAGCCTGGCCATCCTCAAAGCTCAGCAGGTAAAGCCATGCACAACTGCCTGAGTCCAAACCCCAGAACCCAAGAGGGAAGGAAGGGAACTTCCTCCTGCAAGCTGTTCTCTGTCCCACGTTCGCTGTAGCCCCTGGGCCCCTGTGTAAGACACATTGGTACACACACACAGAATACCTAAGAAATAAGTGTAATTGTGTTAAGAGCTAAACAGTTGTCACTGACTCCATTCCTATGTGTAGGAAATGTAAGAGGCTCACGCCTGCAGTGCTTACAGAGACTCACAGCAGCATTAGTGCGAATAGTCCCGGGCTGAATCAGCCCAGATACACACAAAATGGGGCTCCGCCATGAAAGGCATCAGACGCCTGTGTCTGCTATGACATACATGAGCCCTGCAAACACTCGGTATAAAAGAACCCAGACATGGACGGCCACAGACATGGCTAATGGAAAATGTCCAGAAGAGAGAATCTAGACAAGTGCTATCCAAGCGTTGGGGTCTGGGGAAGTTTAGAGTGGCTACTGGTGTTCGGAGCGACAGACAGGAGGGGTGGCTACACAATGCCCCAAGCACACCAAACACCCTGATCTGAACAGTTTACCAGCAGATTTTACACAATACAAACCCTACCTCAAATGGCATTAAATGATTCTATGCCTTAGAAGCCCCAGGACTACTGGGACAGAGAAGACAGTTTGTGCCAGCAGCTGTGGGGGAAAGATGCTGGTCAAAGGGTAAAAACTCCATTTTGATTGGATGATTATCTTCTGAGGATATAAGTACAGCATAATACTTAGCTAATATTCTGCTAAATATTTGAAATTTGCAGAGAGGGTAGATTCCAAATGTAATCATCATTAAAAGAAACTACGAAAAGTGACAGGTCTGTTAATCAGTCTGGTGGTGACCATTCCACACACACACCACACAGCACGTGTGCCCAGCTGTGGTGGCTCATACCTATTACCCCACACCTACAATCCCAGCACATGGTGGGTTAAGGAAGGAAGACTTACAAAAGTTTAAAGTCGACCTAGAATACATAGGGAGCTCCAGGCCAGCCTAAGCTAAAGTGAACCACTGTCTCAAAATACACAAAGCAAAACCCAAAACAATGTGTGTATAGGCATGTCCAGTTTTTACTTAACAATGTTGCCTCAGAAGGTCTGGAAAATCTTTAGAGGCCAGGAAGCCATGTGTGTGGGGAGTAAGGGTTGTTAACAGAACATATGTGACAGGAAGCTAGGGAGTAAATCCTGGGTCAAAGTCCCCGATAGGCTTGTAAGAAACAGGGAGGAAGAGGGTGTGGGGGGAGATTATCCAAAACTAAGGATATGATATGAAGTCATGTAAACTAATTTTAAAAAATTAAAACATTTTAAAAAAGAAGAAGAAGAAGAGGGGTTGGAGAGAAGGCTCAGTGGTTAAGAGCACTGACTGCTCTGCCAGAGGTCCTGAGTTCAAATCCCAGCAACCACATGGTGGCTCACAACCATCTGTAATGGGATCTGATGCCCTCTTCTGGTGTGTCATATACATAAAATAAAAAAAATCTTTAAAAAACAAAAAAAGAAGGAAAGGAAAAGGTCAGGCACATGTCTCAGACCTATATCCCAGTACTCAGGAGGGCAGATCAGTAGGGCCACTCCAAGTTCAATGCTAGCCTGGGCTACACAGTGAGACTTTGTCTCAAAACTTAAAAAAAAATTAAACCAATGTATATATTTGCAATAAACTACATCTGATAGGAGACAGGAAACAGAAAAAGCAGACACTCAGAAAAAAAAAAAAAAAAAAAAAAAAAAAACAAAAACAGTCCTCTATTCATCCCCTATAAACAAAAAAGGAAGCTGAGTGTGGTCGCTCATGTGTTTGCAGTGGGAAAGCAGATGCATGTGGAGCTGTGTTCGAGGCCCTCCTGATCCACATAGAAAGATCAGCCAAGGCTGCACAGAAGACCCTATATCAAAACCAAAATAAAGCATAACAGACAACCAAACAGAAAGCCAGGATGGAGAGAGGGAGCAACTGTTAAAATCATGAGCCCAAGTTCAGTTCCCAGGCCAGGTAGCTCATAACCACCTGTTAACTAACCCCAGCTCCAGAGGGTCTGACCTGTGACCCGACACATGTGCGCCTGTGCACATATCCACACAGACAGACATACACAAACACTGACATTAAAAATAATGAAGCTAGGCGTGTGACACACATTAGTCATCTTAGTATTCATAGGTCAGAGGCAGGAGATTGGCAAGTTTGAAGCCAGCCTTGGCTACAGTGAGACCCTGTAACAAAACAAAACCAGAGCTGGGAACATAGCTCAGGGTAGACTGCCACCTCACTTGGGCAAGGCCCTGTGTTCTACCCCAACACATTCGTGCACATGGCCGGCCACAACTCATTTCATTTCCTAAGGAAAACATACATGTCTAGTGACTGGTAGCAGCACCAATGCTCTGAGATGAAGCGAAAATGCCACAATGGACATGCCAGGCAAGGTGGCTGTCTGGGTTCTGTAGCCAGCGTTCAGCCTCTATCAGCCCTCAGAAAAGAAACACTATGGCTGGGCCATACCTCAGCTGGTTAGAGTCCACGCCTAGCACGTAAATCCTGGGCTCAGGGTTCAGCACCGCCTAAACCAGGTGTAGTGAAACATGCCTATAATCCCAGAACTTGGGAGCTAGCAGCAGGAGAATCAGAAGGTCTCAAGCATCCTGGGACACTAAGCTACACACAGGACAACAATGCAGACACCCACCATCACGGTAAAGAACACATTTGTGTCAATGAGACAGCTCTGTGGTAAAGGCATTTGCCACCAAGCCTGAACTGAACTTGATGCCTAGGATGCACATGGTGGAAGGAGATCAATTCTTATGTCTGTTAACTCCTACTGTGTCTATATACAGACATACAATACGAAAAGAAAAATACAATTACATTTTTAATTTAAAAAAATTAGTTAATTCTTTTGCCTGATAGAATTCAGCAGAAGAGAAAGTTGCCTGGAAAACAAGGTTTAATTGGTGCTGATGTGCTGAGCTGGCAGGGAGTCTGTAGATGGCACAGCTCAGCCAAGTGCACAAGGACTCTCAGGGTCCAGCTACTTCTGAGTTAGTGACTAGGTGTCCCTAACTATAAAGCCAATGACATGCTCCAGACCAGTGCAAGAACAGACTGCTTCCAAATTTCCTTCAACCGTTTAGTCTAAGAAAAGGGCTTCCCAGCAGTGAAGGTTATTTCAACATGATGTATTTGTCCTCAGAGGGCAATAGTCAGCTGACATTCCCCAGAGCACCCAGGAGAAGGGAAGAGGGAACAGCCAGAGTAAGCGACCTCCCAGGGAAAGCATACCGAGAATCTCCGGATTCCTGATGACAGAGCCAATCTGCCTGAGTGCTTGCTGTCCAGCCTTCTGCACTTTGACGTGGGAGTCTGTCAGCACCTCTGTGAGCTTGGGCACAATGTTGGGTAAGCAGGACGACAGCTGCTTAGGTGCACAGTACGCCATTGCCCCGAGGAGCTCTACTGACCCTGCAGATAGAAGACAGGAGTACAGCATTGAGCCACTCAGCACTAGCCAGCAAGACGCCATGCTGGGCTAGGGGAAGGCACACCAGCTTGCTTCCCCGCAGACTCTTCAGTCCCAGGAAAGAGGCCTATTGCTCTGTGGGATTCAGGTGAGGAGCAGGTAGCACAGTGTAAAGAGATAACACCAGGATGGGTGTCCTGGCTGGTTTACTGTCAACTTGGCACATGTTAAGAAATATTTAGTAAGAAGAAATGCCAATTGAGAAAATGCCTTATAAAATTTGCCCACAGCTGACTCTTAGCACACTTTCTTAATCAGTAATTGATGGGGGAGGCCCATCCCATTGTGAGTGGTGCCACCCCTGGGCTGGTGGTCCTGGAATGTATAAGAAAACAGGTCAAGCAAATCAGGAGGAGCAAGAAAGTGAGCAGCATCCCTCCATGGCCTCTGCATCAACTCCGCCTTTAGGTTACTGTCCTGACTTCCCTCAGTAATGGACTGTGATCCCAAGTTTCTTTGGGCCATGGTGCCTATCACAATAGAAGAGACCTAACCAGGACAGCAGAAAGACCGAGTGTGGTCCTGCAGGTGTTCCAGGGTAGGTGACTGGATTTCTCTGGCCTCGGGTTCCATATCCACAAATGAGGAGATTCACTCCTAGGTGTGCTGCGTCAAACTATAAAGCAAGGCCTGAAGGGACAGAAGGGAGGCTAAGTAGAAAGGACCCAGGCCTGACCCTCCCTACCAGAATCTGCTCCTGTTTTAGAAGGTTCCAGATCATAGCTTTCAAGCTCAGGATTTCCAGAGTCATGGCTTCTATGTGAAGCCTGTCCCAGGAATCAGAGCACTTACTCTACAGACTCTGCCCTGTCCCCAAACAGGGGCTATGATTACTTGTATACACCTACTGAGGGTAATTTTCAGAACAGGAAATTGAGACAGAGCTAGAGGGGAGTGGCCTCACCAGCTTTGGTCCTCCAGGATTCTTCCTCCAGGGCAGCCAACAAGGACGGGAGCACTAACTTCACACCATGAGCACTCAAATTGCTCATCACAGCTTTGGCACAATCATCTGCAGCCTCAAGGGAGGAGAGAAAACATTCAGGAGCCTCTTTGTCTGGGCAAGCATTGAGGCCTAACACAAACCCTACAGTAACCGAGACTGTAGTTTTGTCAGACCCTGTGCCCAAGTCCAGAGGGACATCCAAAAACATATCTTAAAAAAGCCTCAGCACTAGGAACTACAGGTGGTGGCTCAGTAGTTAAGAGCACTTGCCTGGGCCAGACAGTGATGGCTTTTAATCCCAGGACTTCGGAGGCAGAGGCAGGCAGATAGGACTACACAGAATAGTAACTCATTTAGCAATCAGGAGGACAAGAGCTTGGATGCTAGAACCACGTCATGAGCCCAGGACTTCACACATGTGCCTATAGGAAGGTGGTCCCTTTGCTGGGCTTTGTCGGCTTCCAGACTAGTTGAGAAAATGTGAGCCCGGGTTCAGGGAAAGGCCCTGTCTCAAGAGGACCAGGTGAAAGGTGATGGAGAGCATGTGACACCCTCTTCTAGCTCCTGGTATCTGCTTATGTGTTTACACAGACACACACATAACACACATGCACACACAAATAAAATCTTCAATGCATCAGGGAACCAGAGAGAAATTCATAGCAGTAACCCAGGTAGGAGCTGAAGGGCCTCTGACAGTAGGGGCTGGAACCCACCTCAGACACCTCCCTGACCAAGCCTGCCTCAGAGCAGTTCACTTTTGCCTCCAGACTTACCTCCCGTACGTACTGATTCCCATCTCCAAAGCACAGCAACAGATGGGGCAGCACATGGACCACATAGGGCTCAAAGAGCTTCCCCAGCATGGTGCAGAGCATCTCGAAGGCAAACAGAGCTCCTAGGGAAGGGATGGCAGTCAGTGCTGGGAATACAAGGGCCAGCATGTTCCTGGAATCTCCTCAGGCTACCATAGCCGCAGGCAGACTCAAGCGCAGCTGCCTGTCTTAGTATTCGGGCAGGTATGTTGCAGAGTATGACAGAGGAGAAGGCAGGGGAGTTCCCATCTTTCTAGTACATTCAACCAGAAAAGCCAAGCTTCTCTCAGCTAAGGGGCTCTATTACAAGTTAGAAAGCAGGTAGGGGAACAAGTTTATAATCCCTGCACTCTGGAACCTGAGTCAGGAGGATTACCAAGTTGTAGGCTGTGCTTGGCAACTTAAGATTCCTTAGCTTGAGACATGAAGATAAGAAAGGCTGGTTAAGCCCGTTAGTTGGTTAGAGCAGCCTGCCTAGCCCAGGTGAGGCCTGGGGCTCACCCAAGCAGGGCGAAGTGCGGCAGCCCTACCACGGACAGGGCAAGGATAGGTCACACATGCCCCTTTCTCTGCTGCCACTTCTTACGCTGTCAGCACTGGGCTCAGGGACACCCACCTTCTCGCCTTCGGAAATTCTTCTTATCCTGGATAGCATCGGTCAGAGCAGCCATCATTTCTTGCTGCTTCAGAGACAGGATGCCCAGGCCTTTCACCAGGCCCGCCAGCCCGTACGCAGCCCCTTTGCGTTCTGCATACTTGTCTGACTCCAACAGCTGCTGCATGAGCCGCTGAATCATGCCCCCAGCATCCTCCTTGACAGCAGGCACGAGAGGTGGCAAGCAGCTGGCGACAGACTCCTGGACCTGTGGGGCAGCATCTCCTCAGGGACGGCTCCTGGTGGGCTCCGTCTAGCGCCCGATCTCACCACTCGTGTGTCGGAGCATCAGAGGAGCAATGTGCTCTGCGGGCGTCACCACACGCACGCTCCACAGTGCAACCACCAGCAAGGGGCAACCCTGTAGTGCTGTTTCTGGTTGAAACCACAGCTCCTTAAACTGTGGATCACATCCCTACACGGGCTGCATCAGAAATCAATGTAGGAGTTGTGAGACATTCGAGTTCTCAATGTACAACAACCAAAAATTAGTTTAAAAAAAAATCCAAACACATGAGACTCTCAGGTGCTCCTGACCAAGCTCAGGAGTGTCACCCCTGTGAATTCTCTGCAGCCTTGGTCTGGACACACAAGTGCACTTTATCCTGAGCGTGCTGTCACACCAACAGCAGTGAACCTTGCTCAGCCCCCCTCAGCTCACACTGAGACCACTGCGTGGGAACAGCGGCATCTCACTGTACGTCCGAGGTTCTCTGCACTTAGAGAACCATCGTGGTATAATTGCAGAGAACGAGAGACTTCTAATGTCTTCCTCTTGTGGCTCCTCGGTGTGCGAGTGTCAGATTACTACAGCCGTGGAGCCATCCTGTTAAAGCACCTAATTTTTAAAACCTGTTGGAGTGGAGCTGGAGAGCTGTCTCCGTGGTTAGAGCACCGACTGCTCTTCCAGAGGTCCTGAGTTCAAATCCCAGCAACCACATGGTGGCTCACAACCTTCTGTAATGGGAACTTGTGCCCTCTTCTGGTGTGTCTGAAAATAGCTACATTGTACTCACATAAATAAAAAAAAAAAAAAAAACCAATATAGTTAGTCAGGAGTGGTGGCGCATGCCTTTAATCCCAGCATTTGGAGGGAAAAGCAAGTGGATCTCTGTGAGTTCAAGGACAGCCTGGTCTACGTCAGGCCAGCCAGGGTTACACAGTGAGACCCTCATACTGCGCCCTCCCAAACTGATTGCACTGGTACCTGAATTACATGAAAAAAATTATTCTATGAATTTTGTCTTAGGGTTAAAACAGAATTTCTGATTTCTACTTAAATGTATACCTAAAGGGGAGGGTGAGTAGCCAAGTAGACAAGCTTTGCCATCTAAGTTCCATCCTGGGAACCCACATGGGGGGGGGGGAGAACCTGCCCTGACTTACACACACACACACTGAGGCATGTGCCTCCTCCCACATAAGTTAATAAGAAAAACGCCATTTTAAAGTGTGTGCCTGCCATTTTTACCATGTATTTTGGCAAAGTAGCCATCTCAGCAGGGATTATAAAATCAGAAATAAATTCAAACTGAAATCCCATATTCTAAGTATCAACTATTTAGGCAAAACTTGTTTATTTAAAAGTAAATAAGCCCACCTAATGCGCTAGTGTGCAAATCTGTTTCATTGCTAATAAACGATAAGCATTATATATATATATATACACCAAATAATTATTTTTAAATGTTATGGATTATTACTGCTGACATCGATTTGCACACCTATTTTATAGACATAAATACCCAAAATCGAGTAAAAAGGTCTGTGAAACAAAGGGGTTGTAAACTGAAAGTTTAAATAACCTTGGCCTAAACCAAGAGCCAAGGCCCAGGAAGTGGGAAACTGAGGTCCATCTGGCAGTGTGCTATGGTACAGAGCCTGGTTCTCCTCCTGGCAGTGTGCTATGGTACGGAGCCTGGTTCCCCTCCTGGCAGTGTGCTATGGTACGGAGCCTGGTTCCCCTCCTGGCAGTGTGCTATGGTACGGAGCCTGGTTCCCCTCCTGGCAGTGTGCTATGGTACGGAGCCTGGTTCCCCTCCTGGCAGTGTGCTATGGTACGGAGCCTGGTTCCCCTCCTGGCAGTGTGCTATGGTACGGAGCCTGGTTCCCCTCCTGGCAGTGTGCTATGGTACAGAGCCTCTATAAAACAACCATGTCTCTTCATTACCACACTTACAAGTGTCCCTAGGGAATTGTGCTGAGTCTAAGAAAACCAGATCCAGGTCAGGAGACAGATATGCTGAGCAGGACCCTCTAGCCACAGAGCACCATGACGCAGCTGCCTAAGTGGGGCCCTTTGGCGGGCCAGACTCTGATCCTTCATTTGACAATTCTAAAATTGTTTCCAACTGTGACTTTCATGAGGGCACTCAGGGATGTAAAGATCCAATAAGTCAATCAAGGAATTACATATAAATGCATGGTCTTCAGGTAAGAGGAAAAGAAAAATCCTTTATATCATAGTTCGGAGGCCTTAAAAGCACCTGCAACGTGTAACCAGCACATGGAGACGGTCACGAGGCACAACACAAACGTCTGTCTGTGGTGTGGCTGGTTTGTTTTGAGTTTCGGTCTCACCATGTAGCCCTATCTGGTCATACAGATGCACCTCCTCTGCAGGACTCAAGGAGGGGACCGCCATGTTGGCTTCTGTCTGAAGTCTTCTTAACCTTTGTGTCTTCCATGCAAGATTTAATTTAAACAAACTCATGCATGCACATACATACACTCACACATGCATATATGTTCACACACATATACATTCCAAAAAACAAACCGCTAGCTAATAAGTAAGGAATATCTGGGTTCTCCCTGCAGAGGAAATGGCCACTTTCTGTCAGCCCACTCAGCTGGCATCTACGGCCTCCCCACAATGGAATCCCACCCTCCAGTGACTCGTGGACCTCCAAGATGAAAAGTACCTGCTGAGAAGGCGTAGAGAGGGCAGCGATCAGCTTGGCAACAATGGGTTTTACTTTGGGGTCACTCTTGTCCAGGTGCTTGGCCAAAGAACCCATGAGGACCACCACACTCTGCCGCACAGCGTCGTAGCTGGCATCATTGGGCGCATCCTTCAGGAACTCCTCAAACACGGGCAGCAGCGAGTTGACATTCTCCTGAAAAGGCCAGACCCCAGAGCCACAGGTCAGCCCAGAAAGGCTGCATCAAAACAACAGGCTTGCTCTTGGGGCAGGCAATGCTGGCCACTGACCCGGCTTCCCAGCTGGCCTACAGCAGAGCCCTAAGAATTATATCGTCTCAGGGTATCTCCCAGCAGGTGCTGGTGGCCTGTCAGACATTGCTGCTCTTTGCTGTCTGCTCAGTCTCATCTCCCCAGCTGCTGAACCCTGCTCACCTTCCCATGGGCATTGAGTGTTGCAAGCGCTGCATCTAACATGCACTTCCGCACATCTGGGTTTCGGTCATTGAGGGCATCCGGGACAAAAAACTGAAAGAGCGGCTTCACCTGAGAGCTATCCAAATACTGTGATAGCTTGTTCAGGGCCAAGGCCAGGCCACACCTAGGAAAGAAGAACTTGTGGGTTGGCGAGGGTCATAGCCAGGGCCCCCATGTGAATGAAGGACAATAGCAAACACAGCTTTGGGGCAGGGAGCAGCATGCAACCCACCAGGAAGCAACTGCCACAATGTTCTGAGCAAGCCACCTGTGAAATACAGACCCTGTGCCTCAGTTTCCCTGACTAGGAAAGATAATGAGTGCCCCTCTCTCAGACAGGCTAGTAGAAAGATGTTAAAGAAAACAGATGTGACAGCCACAACAAAGCAAAGTGACTTACTCTCCTCAACTACAGAGAATAAGGGTCCCTTAGAGGGAACTCTACATGCTATTCCCAGATGATGGTCTGGAGTGGCAAAGAAACATAGTAAGATGGTTCCACACAGCACATGTACCAGCACACAAAGCCATGGAGGCGTGGAGAATTCGGGTGTGCTGGCTAGTTTATGTCAACTGGACATGACTAGGGTACTGGCTGGTTCTGTGTCAACTTGACACAAGCTGGAGTTATCACAGAGAAAGGAGCCTCCATTGAGGAACTGCCTCCCATGAGATCCAGCTGTAAGGCATTTTCTCAACTAGTGATCAAGGGGGGAGGGCCCAGCCCATTGTGGGTGGAGCCATCCCTGGGCTGGTAGTCCTGGGTTCTGTAAGAAAGCAAGCCAGTTAGTAACATCCCTCCATGGCCTCTGCATCAGCTCCTACTTCCTGACCTGCTTGAATTCTAGTCCTGACTTCCTTTGGTGATGAACAGCGATATGGAAGTGTGAGCTGAATAAACCCTTTCCTCCCCAAGTTGCTTCTTGGTCATATTTGTGCAGGAATAGAAACCCTGACTAAGACAAATTGGTACTAGAAGTAGGGTATTCCCATGACAACCTGACCATATTTTGGGGAGTTCTGTGGAAGGACTTAGGAACTTTGAGCTAGAAGAGCCATTGCGATGTTAAGAGCTCCATGGGATGTTCTGTGGAGTTTGGAAGATAATGTTGAGAACAATGCAGAAGATGGAGGCCTGACTTGTGAAATTTCAGATGGAAGATTAAAGACTTATCTGGGCTGTTGCTATTTTGATTGTGAAGATTCTGTGGTTTTGGATAGCTGGGGCTGAAGAATCAGCTGTGATTAACAAGATACCAGAACTACTAAAGCAAAACCTTTGCATTACTGGGACTATTGATGCTGGTCAGCTGGAGCTAAGAAATTAGTGGTGATTAAGAAGAGACCAACATCACTGAGGTGAAATCTTTTGGGAAGTGTTTCCTGAGAGCACAAAGAAGCTGTGTTCCAGAGATAGCCAAGGTTGTACCTCATGCTATGGCTGGACTTGGTAATGTATAAGAGTCACCCAGGTGGCTTTGAAGGAATGAAGGGGTCATGAAGAGCAGCTGAGGCTCAGCACTGTGAGAGGTCATTGGTGAAGGTGCAGCCTCAGCTGCAATGAATGCCCCAAGATTGAAGGGGGTCACGCAAAGGAGTTGAGGCTTGGTACCATGAAGAGAGCCTATAAGAGGCTGGCTATTGGTGAAGCCTAGCTGCAGCGGAAGACAGCAGTTTTTGGAGATGCCAGTGCCATGAGATGACCACCAAGAGCAGCAGCGGCAGTGGGGAACAGGCAGCTGGAGTATAGAAGACAAGGTGTGTGCTATAAAGGGCAGAGCTGGCCCTCCAGCTACGACTACTATTAACATCTGCTGAGCACACTTCACATTGCTAATGTGCTGGGGCCAGTGATTTTCCTAGTAGGTGTGTCCCTTACACAGGTCAGAAAACAAGCCTGGGGAAACAGGACAAATGTCCAAGGGCACAGGATGATGCATGTAGAGCCAGCACTGACAACAAGCCTCTCTGACCCAGGCGACCTGACGTTCCTCCTGCTTTTAACTTCAAGACATGCCACCTCCTTAGAGTACCCACCCCATCCCTTGCTGGTGTATCTCAGAAAGCCTGGCAACAAGACCAAGCAGGGCTTTACCTGGCTTCCCACTGGTCTGGAGGGGATTCTGAAATCACTCGCCCCAAAGCATCCAGCACGGGGGGTGGCCGCTGTAACAGACAAGAGGCTAAATGCCCAGCAGTACTCTCCCTTGCTCAAGGGGCGGACAGACCAATGGCCTGGCCCCTGAGACAGGCAGAACAGAAGCCCACTCACCCGCTTACCCTACCCAGTCACTCACGTAGAGCTTCTCCTGGTAGATCTCCATGAGCCTGCCCATAACCTCTGCTGCCTGCCGCTGGTATCGTGCCACTGCCTGCGAAAGGGCTTCAGCCCCGGCCTGCCTCACGGCTGCCTCGTGATAGATCACATCATCGATCAGCAAAGAGCAGAGATCTGACTGCAGATCGAGGCCCATGGTCGACCAAAGCCTGCAGCAAGCCAAAGTTAGGTAGGACTGGGCACGCAAGGGCCTGCAGCACGTCCCTTTGCTTCCCCACCACAAGGACTGTCACCTCTCAGCCAGCTTCCGTATCTCGTCCTCCTTGTCAAACTTAACAACCCAGAGTCTCCGCAGCAGGTTCAGGCCGTTCTTCTCATCAGTGTCAGGCGCTGGCAATACCAGGTGGAGCTCCATCAGCCCCTGCGAAAACGAGGAATCAGACTGTGAGGTTTGACATCTCAGGAGCACAAGTCCTTCCTCCCTTCCATGGTCAGGCATCGCCCTAGTCACACTGGAAACACTGTGCTGGAGGCCAGTGTACTGCACAGCACAGGTGGGAAGCATCCTAACCACTGCAGAGACCAGACAGAGCTGCTCTAAACAGGGCTGGGAATCAGCCCAACTGGTCAACTGCTCAGCATCTTCAGACAGTTTTTTGGGTTCAGAGCATGTGCCATATACCCCAACACAGCTTTTCTGTGCACAGAATTGATGATGTATAGTGGTAGAAATTTTGTTTTGTTCTTTTTAGACAGGGTCTCACTATATAGCTATGACTGATTTGGCTGTCAAGGCTGGCCTTGAACTTATGGAAACCTACCTGCCTCTACATCCCAAGTGCTGGGGTTAATGGTGTGAGCCACCATATCAAGCTTATGAACTTTTTAATGTACAAATTACTAATTTAACTCTAAACATGATAGACAAGAGCTCAAATGGTGCTTGTTGAATAAATTAAAATCCAAAAAATAATCAAGTTGCCATTATTTGTCCCATATTTTACCAAATGCCAGTAGAAGGAAAGAACCAAGTCTCAAGTCTAAAAGCCATCCAGAAAAGCTAAACAGAGGCAGAAGGCTGAATAAATGCACTAATCCTGTCAGTTAGGCCAACCTGACAGAATCCCCTGGAACATGGGCCTCTAAGCAAGCCAGTGAGGGATCACTTTGGTTATGTTAGTCGATGTGGGAAGACCCACTCCCTGTGGGTGGCACCATTCCCTAGGCAGGAGAACCTGGATTCCCTGTGGGTGGCACCATTCCTTAGGCAGGAGAACCTGGATTCCCTGTGGGTGGCACCATTCCTTAGGCAGGAGAACCTGGATTCCCTGTGGGTGGCACCATTCCCTAGGCAGGAGAACCTGGATTCCCTGTGGGTGGCACCATTCCCTAGGCAGGAGAACCTGGATTCCCTGTGGGTGGCACCATTCCCTAGGCAGGAGAACCTGGATTCCCTGTGGGTGGCACCATTCCTTAGGCAGGAGAACCTGGACTCTGGAGAACTGGAGGACGCAAGCTGAGCACAGACAAGCATGTGTCCACTGCTCTCTCTTTCTGACGACTTATGCAATGTGACCCATTGCTTCAAATTCCTGATGCCTTCCCTGCCGCAATGAACTATAACCTGGCACTATGAGGTAAAATTTAATCCCTTAAATTCCTTTTGTCACAATATATCAATACACAGAAGGGGAAAAAAAACCAAAAAACAAGCTATCTGTAACTGCACAGACAGCCACAACCTAGACTGAATTAGATGAAGTCTTTCCCATTGAAGAAAACCATAGATAGTGCACCATCATGACAAGCTGAGGACCCTAAGCCACCCCATGACCGCCTCTCTTTGCCTCTTGGCCCTGTCTGAGGGTAAAGGACTCTGCCAAATGCTCATGATGCTACACTCGCCCAGAGTAACAAGAAAGCACGCACACACCCGGAGTGCAGTCTCGCGCACGCTGGCACACGGGGACTGCAAGGCAGCGAGCAGCACGTCCGCCTCCTCCTGCTCCGCAAAAGCACAGCCGTCCTCCCCACTGCTGCTGGCACACAGGGCGGTCAGAGTGTCTGAGGCAAGAACCTGGGGACAACATCAATACACTGGCTCAGTTACACAGAGGGAGCCGCACAGCTGCACTTAAAAACCCACCCCACAGCACCCCTGACGCTAAGACCTCAGTCAAGCCAGGTTCTGGCAGCCCGTCTACAAGAGAGCCAAGAGCCACTAGGTCAGTCACAAAAGGCCACAGCACAGGTCAACAGGAAAGTGGATCACCTGTAGGCGAGGGGAGCCCGTCCCGATCACCCATGTCAGCAGACGAAGCATGGCCACTCGGGGCAGCAGCTCTGGGCCATTCTGGAGAGAATGAGAGAGAAGGTAGAGATGATGGTGAAGGAAAGGCTGGAATCCGTGCCTAGCAGCCAGTCTGCTGGCATTGTCTCACCTATGGGAGAATCTTCTGGGTCACAGAACTGACTTAGTCTTTGTAGAAACTTCTTAGGTTTATTTATAGCCCAGCCCATCACCAGCTGTGCAGCTTGCATGACTCCAGAGCCAACCAATAGACCAAAGAACCCAAGAAGAGAAACTCACTAGTATAAGGAAAGCAAAGACATGCCAAATAAAACACATCACTCAAATGGATGTCATGCGTGGTGCACACCTGTAGCGCTTGAAGGCAGAGGTGGGAAATTTCCTGTGAGTTTGAGGCCAGCCAGGCTACGCAATGAGACTTACACTAAGACTTGTACAAAGCCCAGGTTAGTTCTGAAGGAAAGAACTTAATAAGGGGCTGGCTCGATATATGTCATGTAACCTAGCAACTAAAACCAACATGTACTAGATATGCAAGAAACACGCAAACACACAGTGCTGTTCAGGTGGGTGGGGGGAGACAACACTAAACAAATGTTTAACAAAACAGTGAATCACGTCAGAGGACCTCACGCACCCACAGGGACAGAGACCTCTGCACACTGTAGGAAGGCAGCAGCACGGCCCCTTCCCACATCAGTCCACTAGTGACTGCTAGGATAGAACGCTGGAGCCCTTGCCTCCCTACACCCTTGAACTATAGGATCACAAAGATCCCTGCCAACCTCGTCCACCCGATCGGGTGGGGTGTCAGGGGAAGCCCTCAGCTGGGCGTGGACAGTGAGGATCTGAAGGATCTGGGCCATCTGCTCCTCCTCCTCCTCGCTGTGGTAGGGCATCTCAGTGAGCACCATCTTTAACATCGGGAAGACCAAGGAGAAGGCCGGTGCAGACAGGGGTGCAGCATCTGTGTGTGAGCCAAGCAACACAGAGACAAGCTGGAGCGACTGTGCAGGCCAAGGGCTGCTGGGAAGAGGCTAGCAACCTTCCCAGCACCAAGCACAATGCTGGGGGCAGTGGTGGGTAGCCTGGTACTAAACTCTGCTTCTACCACACAGACTGGCTCAGTTCCAGAATGTGACACTGAACAGAAATAAGGAAGGAAAACCAGGGGGTACCTCTCCCAAGACCAAAGGTGCCGGAAGCTCAGGGACGCTCTGGCTCCTGCCTCAGCTCACAATGCCCCAGGACCGGGTGCTCCTTGTCCCTTACCTGGCTCACCCTTGCCCACCCTGCTGGGGATGGTGTGTGTATGCAACAGTGACACTGCCCTCCTGACAGCCACAGGCAGCTCTTCTTGGCACCAGGACTTATCCAGATCACACTCTGGCTTCAGCAGGCGCAGGGTCACATGACTCACCAAGGTGCCTGTGAGAGAGCACAGGCAGCTGATGACCCACAAAGACACAAGAAGACACCCCGGACAGAGCGGCCTCATCTGTCTCTCTGAACCGAAATGCCTTAATTTCTCAGACTTTATGACAGCATCAAAAGAAGAGGGAACAAGCAGGAGCTACCCTTTTGTTTTTTCAGAGGATGATGTTTGTTTGGGAATATGACACCACTACATAGCCCAAGCTGGCCTAAAACTCAGAACCCTCCCCCTTATTTCCTCCCTAGTTTCTGGATTACAGGCTTGCAGCACCATGTCTGCCTGGCAGAACTAATACTTTTTTTTTTTTTTGAGACAAGGTTTCTCTGTGCTGGAACTCATTCTGTAGACCAGGCTAGCCTCCAACTCAGAGATCGACCTGCCTCTATCTCACCAGTGTTGCCACCACTTCCTGGCTGATACTTTTTTGTAAAGAGCATGAGCCGCCACCCAGGAGTCATTCACCCCACAGAAAAGCTCTAGCTACACAGTTCCTTCATCAGGCAGAGACAAAGGTTTCTGGCAGGTTCCACACACCAGCTGACATTTCTTCTCAGAACAGCTTGCAGACTGCAGCCCCATCATGAGAAAAGTTAGGCCACCATAACTCCCACTGCTCCTGCTTAGCTAATGTTTCTTCAGAGCCAACAGAGAACAACCCACTGGCACAGAGGCCAGCCATAGCACACCAGCCTTGTCTCCCTGCCAGCAAACCTGACTTCATAGAGAACACCTGCTACAGCGGACTGGGGTTCACATGTGTGGCTCACACGAGACTCTGGATTTGGTCCCTAGCACCAAAACAAAGCTATTACAGAAAGATGAGGTGTGAATTAACTACATGTAAAACTTGCTCTTCAGAGAAGGCAGAGAGGACACAGAGTGTAGGTTAGAGCCACCGCTTCATTGCTTCAAGCACATCCAGTTTGAGGCTCCCTGGGATGCTTCCAGTCTCCTCAGAGCACCCACAGGCACCTCCAGAACACTGCGCAAATGCCTGAGATAACCCATAGCCAACAAATAACGACTAACCCAAGGTCTTGAGTCTAGGGGGCATGACACAGGCAGCCAAGGACAGGAAGGGGCCTTTGACCCTGGGAGCAGCCAGGGGAGACTTCAGCAAGGGCAGGAAGGCATCAACCAAAACAGGGATGTACTGAGTCAGGCCACTGGGGTTCCTGGTCATGATGGCATCTAGTAGTCCGAGCGCCGCCTCTAGTTCCCCATCCAGCTGCAAGCAGAGCCAGCAGAAAAAGGTCAGGATCCACGACACAGCAAAGAGCAATGCACACCGCAGAGTATCTTCCCGGCACTTACCTCCTGCATCCGCCTCCGGATTTGCGCCTCCTTGTCCATCTGGGCTTGCAGCATCTCCTTCTGCTTGCTGGTCAGCTGTACCTCCTCCTTTATGCCCTTCTTCTTCTTTATTTCCTGAAGGACCGGGGTTGGAAACCAGTTCTACACCCACAAGACAGACCTGCCTTCTCAGCAGAAAAAGCTCGCCAGCTTCCAAGAACTCTAGGGCAGCCTCAAGTCTAGGGCCAGGGCCCTCAAGCCCGCCATGTGCCTCCCTCAACCCTATAAAGGCCACAGCCACTGGATGCTTTCAAAATAGAGAGAACAGTAAGGAAGCACATCTTAAAACAGGATTCTCTGCTTAAAAAGATAAAAGGTGAGGGGAGAAATTCCCACCTTTCAGAGAAACAGCAGCTCCCTCAATGGTCTCCCGAGGCCACATGGCTTCAGAAGAAACTTTAGCCTGCCCTCAGACACACTTAAGGCTCTTTCAGAACAGCTTGGGTGCAGAGAGAGCACTGAGTCTTCCGATAAACATTTACTGAGTGTCTACATCATGCCAGGAACTGTGTGAGATGCTAGAGACACAGAGGAGTGTGTGTGTGTATATGCATGTGTGTACACATTTATACATATACACATGAAACCTCTCCCATGTCCATGGACTTACCTCCTTCACAGAGGAGTGTGTGTGTGTGTGTGTGTGTGTGTGTGTGTGTGTATGTGTGTGTGTGCTTGTGCATGCATGTGTATATACATTTTTGCATATACACATGAAACCTCTCCCATGTCCATGGACTTACCTCCTTCACAGAGGAGTGTGTGTGTGTGTGCTTGTGCATGCATGTGTATATACATTTTTACATATACACATGAAACCTCTCCCATGTCCGTGGACTCACCTCCTTCAGCTCTAGCTCGATGATCTGCTCCTTAAAAGAGTAGGCCTTGTTCTCTCGCTTCATGTTGGCCTTTTTTATGCTGTCCTGCTGGGCACTGAAACATGGGGAAGGCAATGCAGTTATCCAGCTTAAAAAGAGGTTCCACTCTCTTCAGTCTCATGACAGTCACCAAGTGCTTCTGGTAAACTTTCATGTTTCTTTTCGTGTGTGTGTGTGTGTGTGTGTGTGTGTGTGTGTGTGTCTTTTGAGACAGGTAATGTCAATGAGCCTGTATGCAGCTTGACATTTCGCTAGGCTGACTGGAAGACTGTACTCTGACCCGTGTCTTCAGCCTCCCGCACTGCAGACAGGGTCCTGGAGAGTCACTGCTGACGCACAGCACCACACCCACTTCCCTGGCAGCGTTTAAGCACCTGTACCAGATTAGTGCGAGCTGTTGTATTCACCAACACCTCCGGCCTATGCACTGGGCATGGACATAGCAGGTTTCTGCCATGGACAGACAGGCTGCTTTGCTATCTTCACAATGACCCTACATCCAGCAAACAGGCTCGAAAACGAACCCGAGCTAGGGAGGAAACATAATACAGCAACAAGCGAGCAACCGAGCCTCACCTCTGGATGATGGACTTATCAAACAGCTCTCCAGCGGGGGTCTGCATGATGGCAAACTCCTCCCGAGTCACGAGGCACAGTGCAGGATTCTGCACAGAGGCGGTGATGGTGCTAACGAGCTGAGGGAGGACTCGATCAGGAGACAGGATGGAAAGGGAGCCCATGGCGTTCATGGAAGACTGCCAGAAAGACAGACACTGTCAGTCTACACCACAATTAACATCAGAACTGTGTTCTGCTACAACCAAATGACCCTTGCAACTGGTTCTCTTTCTGCCTTGTGCCCTTCTGTACCCCACAGCATGCATCTGTCACTGTCCAGAAAGCAGCTACACTTCACCTTTCTTCCTCTCCATCTGTGAGCCCTCACATCTTGCACCCTGGAAGGAGAATCCTGAAGCCCTGACCTAAGTCCAAACCCAGCTCGTGGGCCCATTACCTGGTTCAGGGGACTCTGTGTAGTAATCCTGGGAATAATCTGATCCAGGTGCCTGGTGATGAAGGCTTCAGGGTCAATCTTCATCCTGGTAAGAAGTGCTGGCCAGAGTCCAGACTGTACTGTCACTGAAGGAGAGGGGACTCTTGAAGCCTTCTGCCTCGACTGCTATCTCCCCACCTCTCCCACTCCTCCACACTACAGACCTAAGGACGGGTGGTGGGAGATGATCAGCATCTCCTGGGCCAGCTGCTCGGTGCCGGTGACGTCGCCCTTGAGCCCTGGCACGCCAGAGATGACACACAGAGCTTCCTGCAGCACTCGAGGAGGCACATAGGCCTTGCCCATCTCCGTTACCTCCCCAGCATCTGTCACAAGGGTCTCCAAGGGCAGCACCTGTAGAAAGAGAACTACTGAGTCCCCAGTGCTCAGAGCCCTGTGCAGGGCAGTGCACAAAGACAGCGTGCAGGGGCCCCGAGCCTCTCCTGCTATCCCAATGCTAGATTCCTGCCCAGGAGTCCACAGGCTAGGAGACATGTCTGGAAAGGCAGAGTACCCAAGACAGCCCACCTAGAGACCTGAGGGAGGACAATGAGGGGAGACTGGTTGTGGAGGGCAGGCACACACCGCTGAGGGAAAATCAGTAACGCCTGGTGCCTAGAGTGCTCAAATGACGCAGGTCTCTACTGTCTCCTGCTGCTGCCTGAGACAAGCCAGACGGGTCATCTTATGGCCTACATAGCTATGTAAAACAATAAAAAGAGAAATGTGGGCTCTAAAGGGCAAAGAGGAAGCCCTGGAATCAGCCAGCCTGAGAGAACAGCCCAGGACAGGCCCAGCTGAACTGAGTCACTGCAGAACCTGGATGCTCTCACCTTGTGAGAGTTGAGGACAGTCTTCAGCTCCTCCAAGAGGCCATTGGCCAACTTAATGCCCCCGAGAGAGGACAGCAGCTTCCGAACCGTCTGTTGGGCCTGCCTGCGCACATGCCAGGTACGGCTCAGGAGCACAGCCACCAGGACACGATAGTACTGCCTGCAAACACACACACACACACACACAGATGTTCCTGGGAAGCTGGGGCAAGGCTGTCCACAGCCACACCTGCCACACGCCCAAGACCAGGTGAACGGAGCTCACGTACTGGACTCTGCTGTTGGTGAGCCTGTGGGGGTGGTCAAGGAAAAGCCTCTCGGTCAGATGCAGCACAGTACACAGAGCTGTAAGGGGGAGACAGTGCAAGTCTTTAAACAAACAAGCGGGGGCTGGTGAGGGGCCTCAGTGGGTAAAGGAGTCCGCCACCAAACCTGATGGAGCCTGCCATCTGGCATGAACTCAATCCCTGAACCCACACGGCGGAAGAAGAGAACCCACCCCTTGATAGTTGTCCTCCCTCCAACTTGCACGCGCATGCACACACACACCACACCACACATACAAAACTTAAATAACTAAATGTATTCTTCCCACATACCCCAAAATTAAAATGAACTAAAAACTTAACAGCAAAATTTAAATGTGATTAATATTAGATATAAAGCTATAGTTCAATTTTACTTCCTTTTATTACATATGTATATATGAGTAAAACTGTATACACTGATTTTAATTATTAAAAGTTACCACCTAAGAGTGGTGGTGCACACCTGTAATCCTAATACTTAAGAAGTTTAAGCAGGGAGAGCAGGAGTTTAAGGCTAGCCTAGACTATACTATACAATAAAATCCTGTCTTTGAAGAAAAGAAGAGAGGATACCTGGGAGATGGCTCAGTGGTTAAGGACACCTGTTACCCTTGTAGAGGACCTGGGTTGGATTCCCAGCAACCACACAGTGGCTCACAACTGTCTCTAACTCCAGACCCAACTCCCTCTCCTGCCCTTGTAAGAGTACTAGGTGCAGACATACATGAAAGCAAATACTCATATAGATAAAAGAGAACACAGCTGGGCAGTGGTGATGATGACACCTTTAACCCAGCGTTCAGGAGGCAGAGGCAGAGGCAGAGGAGGCAGGTGGAGCTCTGGAGCTACATAGAGAAACCCGGTCTCAAAAACCAAAAGAAAAGAAAAACCAGCTCACTGTAAATAAGCTGGGTCAGCAGGTCAGTGCCTTGGACTTGCAGTCTGGGCGGGGACAAGGGACAGATTCCCAGCCTGAAAATCATGGTGCTGACAGTGACACAGATGCTTGTAGAAGGAGAAAGAGAACATACAGAGGGACAGGCGTGTGTAACGTCAAGGACTCCGAAGCCGCAGAACTGTGTGACTACTGATCAGGGCAGGAGACTTCAGTGCAGATTCCCTCCTACCTTGTCTTTGAACTATAGGAACGTCGTTCTTAATCAAAAACTAACTATAAAAAAATCTAAGCCAGAAAGTGACTAATAGTTGTAGCTCATTAATAGAATGTTGTGATTTGTGAGTCAAAAGACTTTTCAAATCGCTAATTAGCAGCAGACTCATGTGAGGCAACCTAGAATTTTGCACATACATTTGGAGATCATTGTTCCTTTTCTGCCAGGGTAGAAAGCAGTAGTTTCTGTGTCGCCTGATGGGGGAGTAGAGCTGCCACAACTCCACCAGCACTTGGTGTAACACCCAGACAGCACCAATTACCCATTCAGCTATAATCACAGCTGATCCTGCAGCTCCACTGTCTCTACAGTCTCCCCAACCCCCTCCCACTGAGCCTGACTTGCCCAGGGGAATGAATTCATTCAGAAAACAGCCAAGTTAACCAGGCAATGGTGGCATGCGCCTTTAATCCCAGTACTCAGGAGGCAGAAGCAGGTGGACCTCTTCGTTTGGAGCCAGTCTGGTCTAAAGAGTTACAGAACAGCCAGGGCTACACAGTGAAACCATGTCTCAAAAAACCAAACCAACCAACAAACAAAAAAGCCAAGCTGCTGGCCAAGCAGGTGCCCAGGAAAGGGTCCTGCCTCAGCCCTGTCAGGGACCACAGACTCACCCTCCTCTGAAGCCAGGAGAAGAAACTTCTCAGATGTGAAAATCTGCTTCTTCTCATCCACAACCAGCTGCCAAAAGTTGCTCAGTTTGGCCTCTGCAAGAAACCAAAGGTCACCCCATGGCACAGTGCACCATGTTCCCCGCAGCACGGCCCTTCCAAGCTGAAGCTGCTAGGCAGGCTCTGTGAGACCCTCCAGGAGGGACTGCTCCTAGGCTCACTGTTCTCCTGTTCTGAAACCAAACATCAGTCCTCTGGTCTCACTTGCAGTCTGAGAAACTTCAGGGTTCTCTGCCTGCAGACTCTCCTCTGGAATGTTCACCTACCATAGACCTGGCTGGATCACCTGAGATTCACACAATGCAGCTCTCCATTTTCCTCCCCAACTAGGGCCATTCCTTCATGAGCATCTCATCCTCCCAGGCTCTCAGGGATCCATCTGAATACTTCATGAACCCTTTCTAAACAAAAAGCAAATCCTCAGGGCTGGAGAGATGGCTCGGCAGTTAAGAGCACTGACTGCTCTTCCAGGGGTCCTGAGTTCAATTCCCAGCAACCACATGGTGGCTCACAGCTATCTGTAATGGGATCTGATGCCCTTTTCTGGTGTGTCTGACAGGTACAGTGTATTCACATATATAAAATAAATAAATCTTTAAAAAAAATTGTAAAAAGAAAAGAAAAGAAAGAAAAAAGAAAACCAACTTTAAAAAAACCAAGCCCTCCTTCAAGGGACTAGATGCCCATTCCCCGGCCAGAGGGCCTGCACCCTGATTCACCCTGCAGTGAGCTGAGGTCGTATTCATTCTCTCCACCCAAAGGCCAAGGGCCTTGGCATCCACAGTGGGTACACAACAGCATGCAGAGAAAGAATCCTACTTCTCACCACAGAAGCAGGGCCAGGAGAGGGCACACGCAAGGAGGGAGGCTCTAAGGCTCATATGCTAACAATTTGGTCCCCAGCTTATGACACCATTGGCAGGTGGCAACATCAGAAGGGCCTGGAGGAAGTGTCAGGTCACTAGATACAAGCCCTTGAAAGAGAAACAAACACATCTCTCTCTTTTCTTTGCTTCCCAGCCCCCAAGAAATAAATGGGCAGCTCTGCTCAGCCACACACTCCCTACCTAACACAAGATCCAAACACAAGGGCCAACTACCCAACCATGTGCCTGGAACCTCTAAGAACTTGGACCACAACAAATCTTCCCTCCTTAGGTTGGGTTTGTCAAGGAGTGCCATGATGACAAAACTGACCCAGAGGACTCAGAAATGGGAAGACCCTAGGGCCAGGAAAGAGCGGAAGGCTCTGACTTGAGCTTTCATTTGCACACATGGTTGGTAGGTGACATGGCACATACAGTATGTTACCCAGCATGGTTCATTAGACACTGGCCGTGTATGGACATGGAGCGATCACTCCTATCCAAACGGAGGCCGAGTGGCTTGAAGAAAGGGCTAAAAGAAATGATCACTTTATAACTTACTTATTGGGTACTTTATGGTTTTTTTAATTACTTATTTCATGCATCTGCTTATGTGTACAATATGTAAATGTAGTGCCTTTAGGGTTAGGTGGTTGTGAGCCACTACACAGGTCCAAGTGCAGTACATGTTCTTAACCACTGAGGCATCCTTCCACCTGGACTTTATGAATCTTACCCCCTATGCAATGGTTACCTTTCAGCATTAACTGACACAGCATAGAGTCACCAGGAGAGTCAAGAAAGGACCATCTAACTGGGTGGCCTGTATTCAGCCTGCCTATGGAAAACTCTAAGTTAACTAATGAGACCCAACCCAGCCCACTGTGGGCGGCACCATTCTTTAGGTGGGGGATCCTGACCTGTATAAAAGAAGACATCCAGCTAAAGACGAGCAGCTGACCATGTACACAGTCTTTCTGCCTTTGACTACAGATGTGATGTGACTAGCTGCTTCAGGTTCCTGCCTTAACTTTCCCACAATGGCCAGCTGTAGCCAGAATAAACTCCTCTCTCTCCTAAGTTTCTTTTTTGTCCGGGTGTGTTACTTCGGCAACAGAAATGAACTAGAACATCCTATGATATGTGAGTAATTAAGACACAAAGTCTAGACATTCTGACTCAGTGGTTAAGAGCACTTGCTACTCTTGCAGAGAACCTGGGTTCCTGGTACCTACATGGCAACTCACAACTGTCTGTAGCTCCAGTTACAGGGAATCTGCCCTCCTCTTCTGACCTCTGTGGCACTGAGTGCCTGTGATGCCCATACATGTAGGCAAAACCCTCACACACATAAACAGGCATAAACAACCAACAATAATAATGAAATAAGACATAAAGTCCTAACACTCGACCTAGCAATGCTGCAAACCAGCCCACACGGGAACACTGGAGCCACAGCCACCAACAGAAGAGGTCCCCTGGCTGCACTCCTGAGCACATCCCAGAAGACAACAGTCAGCTGAAGGATTGGGGACTGAAAAAAACCTTGTCACCCTGCGACCCTGCACACATGCAGACCCTTACCGGCCTGTGATTCGGCCACAGAAAGCTTGGAGAGCAACAAGGCTGAGGCGACCCCTTCGGTGACCGTGGGAACCTGAGTGCTCTGGGAGGCTGCCTTCTCCACTGTCTGCACAAGCAGGGGCAGAAAGTCCAAGGCCTGCAAGAGTGTGTCACCTGTGGAGAGAAGCACCTTAGGGACATCCTGGTCGTAAGGGTGACAGTATTGTCTGGGAAGACCTTATCCACCCAGGTGTGAACTGGCCAAAGTCCTTCAGTAACTTGCCAAATACCTCACAGAAGAACCTGTGACCTAAATTCTACATGCATAAATTATAATAAACAAATAATTGAATAAAAAAGTAAAAACAAAAGAATTCTACTGATCTCATCATCAGCTGCTTCTCCCCTGGACAAGGACGCAGAAGCTAAGTGAGTGCAGGGCTGTCAACAGCTGGCTGACGAAGAACCACTGCTAACTTCAGGCCTACCAGTTTCAATCTGCTGCTCCCACCCCAGACGACCTCTAGACCCAAACCCCAAAGTCTGAACCAAGCTGCTGACCTGAGAAATAAACACACTAAGTAAATAAACTGGCTGAGGTGGCACAGGCCTTTAATCCCAGCAGCTGCCTCTGGGAGTTTAAGGACAGGGGCTATGGAGAGAGATTATCTCAAAATAAATAAGCAAACCTCAAAACAGTTACACTCATTTTGGTTTTTGTAACAACTCATATACTTCAGGCTGCCCTCAAATTCAGTATGCAGCTCAAGACGACCTCGAAGTCCTGCCTCTCTCCCTGACAAGTGCTGCATTACTGAGCCGCGGTGTCCAGCTGTGGTACCTCTACAGCATGGAGGAGAGCTGGAGTGTACATAGCATTGCACGGTTTAAATCCGTGACCTCAGTACAACAGGCTCTGATTATCCGTCCTTTCTGGATAAAATCCAACAAGGGAAGAGGTCACTACTGTGACAACTGGGAACTCATCGTCATGATGAATGTTCAGTAAGTGAACCCAAAGAAAGTGAACCCGTGGGGAGCGTGCTCAGTCATCTCCTCAAAGGAGGTGGGACAGCTTACCTCGGAAGGAGGCCAGCATGCACTGCAGGTAGGCATGCCTCACTGCAGAGGTGGAGGTTTTAAGGCTGAAAACTTTCTTGAACCAGTCAGTAAGCTTCTTGGGCACTTCTGTAGTGAACCGGTTACACCAGAGCGCCAGGACGGAGACGGCATGTACCAAGGTGCCTTCATGCACTAGGGCAAGCGGTACAAGTCCAGTCGGTCTGACATCATAACCACATCAAACCACTGCAAGCAGTGTGCCAAGGCAAGCCTCCCAACCCTGCTAGCTCAGGAAAGTGAGCCTTCAGAAAGCCTTTTAGAAGGCTGACTGAAAACCACGGTCAAGATGGTTGGGCCTCACTGGGAGAGGATATGTCTGCACCTGCTGAGACTAGATGCCCCAGGGTGGGGTGGTACCAAAGGGGAGCAGCCCTTCTCTGAGAGGAAGGGAAGAGGTAGTGGGGGCAGGGTTCTGTGGGGGTAGGACTGGGAGGAGAGGGGAGAACTGTGATCAGGATGAAAAGTGAATCAAAGAGAATAGGTGTAAACTGTTCAAATGAGGAAGTACCTTCCTGTTGTAGGAATGGGATGAACAGCTCAGCCACACACCCATTCAGGACTTGACCGGATGGCCCAGATACCACATGATGACTGAGGCTTCCAATCCCTGAAAGGCAGATTCCCTAGTTGGCCCCACCCCTGCACAAAGCCTTCCTGTGACTACCACCTGGGCACTTGGGGCCAACAACCCTCTTCTGGAGCCTCAGCAGCCATGCTCTCCCTGGCCATTACAGACCCTCTCTCCTTCAGCTTCCTCCAGATCTCCTTTCACATAACAGGGCCTCTTGCTGGAAGCATCAGGGTTCAAAGGACTTACCTTACCTGATTTATGTTACCCCTCCCCCATCATTACAGCACACTGCCACAACCCGGGAACAACCCGTACCTGAAAGGACACTCATCTTCTGGGCCACGACGGTTAGCTTTCCTTCTGAGCCTGCACAGAGAGAAACAAACATGCTTGTTCACACGACCCCACTTGATACACATGTGCACCCCTGAAGCAGCACTTCTGGGGCAACGCTGGGTCTAACACAGCATTTTATAACCTTTGCTTTCTGACTAAAATAAAGAATTACGTTCTTACAGAAAATGATTTACATCGCCCATGCTCCTACCACTCAAAGGCATTATTACCATCTTCACGTCTTTCCTTGTTTTCTGCCATGCACACAAATTCTCAACGACTCGGCCATCACCCTCCATACTGTCACGTGTGTGCTTTAGCCCTTTTCCACAGCTCTCCCAGACCACAGTCAGGATCAAGTTCCCACCTCCCGGCTCACCTCCAAGGATTGCAAACAGGTGCTTGGTCAGGGCCTCGGTGGCGGAGGAGGCGCTGCACTGACGGGCCAGGTTGCGCAGTGCCAGGACCGCTTCGTCCATCAGGCGAGGACTGTTGGACTTCAGCTGATCTGGACACAGAGTCGCAGCTCAGGGGCAGTACAGCCGAGTGCCCAGACATGACTCTCTTCCCAGGGGTCCTGGCTCTTGACTCCCAGATCTCTGACCTCACTATCAACAACCTCAGAAGAGCCCCTCCCCTTGTTGGTAGTAAAAGCCTTTTTCTCTTTCATTTTTTTAACATGTATTTGTTCTGTCTGGATGAGTGGCTGCCACAGCACACACTACAGTCAGAGAACAATCTGTGGCAGTGGGTTCTCTCCTTTAATCATGGGGTTTCCAGGATTACACTTGAGTTTGCACTCTTGGCAGAAACTACCTTTAACCCAAAGAGCTGTTGCCCACCCCCTCTTCAACAAAAAACTGTCAAATTCAACAGAAACTCAAAGGTGCATCAGGGGCTGCAGAGGTCTGCTTGTACAGAGGGGTCAGCACACTCACTTGCCAAGCCTTTCAGGATGTCCAGGGCATACTGGCTGAGATCAAGTGTCACTGAAGCCAGCAGGCTGGAGATAGCTAAGGGGGTGGGAAGCACGGGCCGTCAGTTTCAAGTTCTGGTGCCCATTCTGCCCAGCCCGCCCTCAAATACAGCAGCCTGGTTAGCTCTGTGGTGACAAGACTGACTATCACCTCGACAAGGACAAAGTCATCAAACACTTGAGCCAAGTCAAACTGTCTAGAGAAAGGGTTACCAATCTCAGTGGTCTCTAGAAAGTTCTCTGGCCTCGGTAATTATGGGCAATATCCTAAGTGGATATTTGTATTTTCCAAAGACTTCTAACAAGACAGCACTTGCGGGGCTAGCACGATGGCTCAGCAGTACAGCAGCAGCTGCTCCTCCAGGGTCACATCGGTAGCTGACAACTGCCTAGAACTCTAGATCCAGGGGATCTGATGCCTTTTTCTGGCCTCTGTGGCTGCAGGCACTCAGGCATATGTGTGCGTACACACAGACGCACACACACACACACAGACACACACTGAGCCTGCCCAGAGCCCACACTGGGTAACAGTGACCACATGTCACACTCCCAGCACAAGCCCTTCTGCTGCTAAACCAACAGAAACAGGACTTCACAGCCTGCAGTGCCCTCCCAGCCACGTACTCAGCGGGAACCTACTTTCAATAACATTCTCCGGGCTCCTCAGCAAGGACTTTTGTATGGTGGGCAGAATCAGATCCTTAAACTCTGAGTGGGACATGAACCGGAGCAAGGGGGCACAGTTGTCCTACAAAGACAAAGAGTCAGGCACCCAGCCTCATGGGAGTAAGGAGCAGGCAGTGTCCAGAATGAGCCAGGATCTGACACTGGAGGCAGGTGTGCCGTCCACTCACCAACAAGTACTTCGGAGGCTTTGCTTTGCTCACCAGGATGTTCTTCACATAGAACTCCAGCAGGGCACTCTACAGGACAGACGTCCCACGACTTCAGTATTAAGCAGGTCCCACCTCCCATGGCTTCCCCCGTCCTGTGCTCGCCACTGAAGGGAGCAGTCATTTCCAGGGTTCTACTGGCTCTCCCTGCTCACTGCTCCCCAGTGGTACATCTTCTCCTTGCATTAGAGACACAGTCTAAGTCAGAGCCCCAACCTGCTTACTTCCTTTGACACGTATCAGATGGAATGAACTAGGTAACAATCTCTGACTTCACAAGGGTCACAGTCATCTGCAGTGTTTGGTGCATGGGTGCTGCCCACAGAGGTGAAGAGTAAACTGTCACCCCAGTGTCTACACCAGGATTCATAGGAGCCACAGGTAGAGACCACGGGACAAAGAGTTCCTAATCCTTCCCTCCAGACCCCTGATGCAGCAAACCCACTGTCACCATGCTGGACACTTGCCTTGTGCTGACTGACCAGGTCCATCTCTTTGTGGTTTGTGCAGAACTGTACCAGCAGCCCCAGCATGCCAGCATAGTTCTGGTTGGGTTCTAGGCTAAGGATAGCTGAGAAGTACTGCTCTACCAGCCCAGGGTTCTGAAGAGGAAGCAGACGGTCGGTGAGTCAGTCGGCAACAGAGGTACAGAGAAGGGGCCTCCTCCCTCCCACCAGTTCCACTCACCTCCTTCCACAGCTTAGTGAGCTTCTTCACGGCACCATCCACAGCATGCTTGTGAGAGCCGCCCAGCACCTCCAACAGCAGCAGACACTGCACCTCCACCTGCGGGACAAGGAAATACTTGAGTCAGGATGACTTAGGCACAGGCTTCTTCCATCCCACCCCTCTTCTCTCTACCAACCCTTGTCCTACATCCCTGCCCCTTCTTCTTAGTGTATATGATGTGTAGTTTGCCTGCATGTATGTCTGTACAATGCATATATATGTGCACAAGGCCAGAAAAGGCTATCAGATCCCCTGGAATCAGGGTTACAGTCAGTGCGAACCACCATATAGGTGCTGGGAATCAAACCAGAATCTTCCACAAGAGCAGCCAGTGCTCTTAACTGCTGAACCATCTCCAGCCCCCTAAATCCTGTTTTTTACCTACACTGATCATTCCTGCATTTATTTACCTACTATGAACAAGGTACTCTCGTGCACCTTCTAGTTCAGAAAAAGCGATATTAAACAAATAAAGACACGGATGGGGATGTAGCATGCATGAAACCAAGTTCACCTCCAACAACAAACAATATAAAAAAGACACAGTATACATCAAATGTCAGTAAGACAGCTGCCATTCAGAAAGAACAGACAGTCCTGGTCAACGTTATCTACCTAGACTTGTCCTTCATTAAGGACCAAATTCTACAGGCAAGTATGGCGGACTCCTTTGATCAGTACTTAAGAGACAGAGCCAGGCAGATCTCAGTGAGTTTCAGGTGAGACACCATCTCAAAACCAACAACAAGAGAATAAACCTTACAAAAATAAAAAAGCACAGATATTAACAACCAGCAACTAAACATCAGGTGCATGTTAAGTGCTGCAGGAAGTAAGGTGACACCGGGCACGTGGCACGTGGCCTTTAACTCCAGTGCCCAAGAGGCAGAGGCGGGCGGATCTGAGTTCCAGGCCAGCCAGGCAAATCTCCCCACTGGGCCATAAATGATCAGATCCACAGAAAACATTTCTATAGTCACAAAAACTAGTAGCACCAGGACCACAGAGGCCAGGGAGAGTCGTAGCCGTCTACAAGTGTGACCTTATATCATAGCCCAGCCTTCTACACCCGGTGTTAGTCAGGGTCAAGATCTCTACACGTAAACAAGCTTGCCTAGATCACATTCAGAATCCTACTGGGATTCCCTTGCTCAACAGCCACCTTCTCCTCACAGGAGCCTTGCTGCCACCACCCTGGGCCACATTCCAAACCTCCACCCTGCTTCTCCTCAGCGCTGTCCCAGGCTCCACACCTGTGTCTTCTCCAGCAGTGCACAAGCTCCACAGCAGCAAAGGGCTCCTCAGCATTGTTTACCCAGCAGCCCCAGCTTCTAGCACAGGGCCAGTAAATGGCTGAGTTAATCATGGATCTAACAGACAACCGAAGCAGCAAAGGAAACGCCCAGATTCTAGTCACTGCACCAAAGCATGCACCAGATGCACACTGTCCTCTAATACAACAGGTAACAGCTGTAAGAACTCAGCAGACAAGCCAGGGACCTTGCCTATCATTAGCCACTTTAGTAGAAAGCCATGTGCTAACAACGAAAGTCACACTCTGGAGGGTTCCAGAGTCAAACTCATACCAATTACTACCAGGGAACGGTCAGAGCTCTGGCTTACCACTAATCTACTGCTAAAGGCCAGACCACATCTGTCCCCAATGGTATCTAGAGAGGAAAGCAGACAGAAAGCCATCTGTCTGTCTGCCCGGCTGCTTCACCATGAGCTGGTTTCAAGTTTGTGATGCCACGAGTCATTTACGTGCACATGCACTGTACAGTGCCTGTGGCCACTGCAAGGCCCTCTGTGTCACCACTCAGAGGAGGTAGGTACATGGCTCTGTCAAATCTCATGGACAAATACTAGACCCTCAAGACTCCTTCCAGAGCCAGCGAGCACTCCCCTGACCTGCACCAAGCATACCTAGACAGCAAGAGAAGCCGCCAGCTGGCCGGCCAGGTGAGCAGACGGGTGGGAAGGAGAAAGAACGTGCAGGGATCAGATGACCAAGACAGCAGCCAGTCTCCCTCTCTCACCCTGAAGTCGGACACTGCCAGAGACTGATTCGCCAGGAAACAGCCTGATGCACATCTCTGTAGCTTCTGGCAGCCTGCCTTTCCGTTGTCTCCCCTAGTCTGGCCTGACACAGAGACGCTTGGGAACGTCAGTGAACGGAATGACTCCTACTGCACTTACACCCACCACCAGACTACTGCCACTGGAGAGCACCTGGATGTGAGGCAACCCTGAACAGCATGGGTAAGGCTGACCCTCATGACCTACCAGCTTGTTCCAGATGTCTCCTTGGCGCTTGGCCTTCAGGGGAAAGACAATTCGCACAAGAAGGCAGGTCCAGGTCAGAGCCAGCAAGGCGGCTGAGCCACTGCTTTTGCTACAAAGGAGAAGGGGAGAGAAAAGAGCAGAGTACCTGCCTCCATCTGGAGACAAATGTTCATCCTGATACACATCCTGATACACATTAAATCTGAAACCTCGACTTAATGGTACAGAAAATTGTCCCCCAACACCATCAGTGACAACTCAGGACAAGAGCCAGGCCTTACTGGCTAAAGTCCCATCACTTGACATTTGCAACAATGAAAACAAGATGAGGTTGGACAGACAGCTCAGGGGTTAAGAGCACTGGTTGCTCTTCCAAAGGACATAGGTTCAATTCCCACAGCAACCACACAGCACGTTACAACTGTCTGTTCCAGGGTGTCTGACACTCTCCCCAAAATCTTCAGGTACTAGGCATGCACAGTACACAGACATACATGCAGCCAAAACACTCATTCACATAAAACGTATATAAACAAATAAGTCTGTCCCCACCCAGTGCCTTGGGACCATGGCTCAGCCCTCCTCCTCCAGGTCATCTCCACTAACCTGGTTCCTGTCTCCACACAGAGGCACCCTCTAGGTGCCACTCAGAGTGTAAAGGTCAGAGGGAGCCAGGCGTACTCACGCTGCTCTACACCAGCCTGTGAGGCTGCACTAACCCTGGAGGCACACAGCCCTAGCCCTTACCTGGGCACACACGCTCTGGAGCCGACCCCTGAAGACTGGAGAGAGTGCAGCAGGTTCTTGGCTGTGGCCTCTGGCTGGGCCTCGGCCAGCTGCTGGATGGCTGCCTGCAGGGCTCTGCGAGAGGCTGCGTCCCTAGAGGAGGAAGGAAGCAGGGAGCACATGGTGATCTCAGCAGAGACAGGACTGTTGGAGCCAAGCACTGCTCTTCCTGGGGAGAAACTGATGATCCTACGTTCCAGTGGGTCCTAGGTGATGGAGGTGAATGAGATAAAGCCACCTTACCCCCGAAAAAGCACAAGAACCACAGGATGACAAGGGCAGAATCTATGCTCATGGTATATGCCGTACAACATCAGGGCTTTATAAGCACAACTAATGACTGCACACACATGCTGAGATACTAAATTAGGTAGGTCCCAGGCCTGCATACTAACGACTTCCCATGAGGTATAAAATGCTATCATCCCCATTCTGCAGATGAGGAAACTGAGGCATAGGGAGGCTAAGTAACTTGCCCAGGATCTAGTAAAAAGCATGGTCCTAAGAAGTCTGGCTCTAACAACTGGGGGCTCTACCCACTGACCTATACCATCTCCCTGACACAGTGTCCCTGTATCACATATTCTAAAACCCGGGTCTCTGTTGGGATTCACCTGTATCGATGCAGCGTCAGGCAGAATAGCTTGCAGAGCCCTTTTACTGCTCCCTCTGGCAGATCTGAAAGCAAAGTTTACAGAGACTCAACCACAAGCACAGCGGAGAGCGATGGCTTACGCCAGTCCTGTCAGACAGGATCCTGGCTCCAAACGCCCCAATAAGCCCTGTACCCTTGTAAAATCTCAAGTAAAAAAAAAACCCCAGGATACAGAAAAGATTAGAGTACAGGAGACATTTGCTAAACCAATGAGAAGAAGCACAAGACCTCACTCTCCCCATCTCCCTACAGCGCAGGGTCAGCAGGGCTATGATCGGCTGCTCCGCTCCGTGACCTGGGCATTGGCTTCACACTGCCGTGTAGACTGTGACGCTTGGCAGGTGTCTGCTCACATACAGTCCAATGAGTGGCCTAAAGGCTAGCACGAAGGCCAAATGTAGAGATGCACACCTTTAATCCCAGCAGCGGCCAAGGGCTAGCATCACCTACATAGCAAGTTCTAAGCCAGCCAGAGCTATACAGTGAAAACTGTATCAAAAATAAACAGATAAATATACAGACAGACAGACAGCATAAACCAGATGCGGTGGCACAGGCCTATAGGCCCTCCCGCTACTCAGGAGTCCAAGGTACAGGATCACTTGACCCCAGAAGTTTGCAGCCAGCCTGGGCAACAGAGACCCTGTCTCATAAATTAAAAGATCAAAACAAAACGGGTGGGCAAGGTGGTTTAGTTGGTAAAGGTACATGCTTTATAAGCCTGACATTAATTTGACCCCTGAAGCATAGGTAAAGGTGGGAGGAAAGGACAGGTTCTCTGTCTTTCACATGTACATCCTGACGCATGTACACAAACAGGCATGAACACAAAGTAACAATTAAAAAAGATTACAGTACCATAAGCCAGGCGTGGTGATGCCTGCCTTTAACCCCAGCTCTCGGGAGGCAGAGGCTGGAGAGTCTGCTGGGACAAGCAGTACCCAGACCAGAGCATGCAGACGGCAGAGGCTTGTCTGGGAAAACAGCCTACATGTGAGATGATCAGGACCCTCATCTTTCTCAGCACTTCCCTTTTCAGGAGCTCAGACGATGGGGAGGGAACAGCACTGCAGAGCTCTCAGCACTAAGGAAACCAGCCGTCAGAGCCAGGGACAAGCTGACAGACCAGGAACAATGACAGGAAACACCCGAGCCACAGATGTTCTCACTCACCAACCCTTAGAGCATCACTAGCTCTTGTTCAGCTTGGGCTGGGGCTTAGAGAACAAAAAGCTGCAGATCCCAGGAAGGAGGCTGGGTTTTCACACCAGAGCACTCCACAAGGACAACTTATTCTAAACTATACATCCAGGGTGCCAGAAAAGCAAAACCACCCTCTAAAGTTTCAGAGTGGTTCACAGACTGAGTCAAACTCACTCCATAAACAAGGGATGAGGAATGAAGTACTTGGCAGTCATTCTGCAGGGAAATCCGACCAGTGCGGCTCAGTACATTTGGCACTTGGCATCTTTGCCCAGCAACCTTATCCGACTAGAGCCTTGCTGAGAGTCACCTCCAAGGATGCGTAAGATTACACACTACAGCACCCACACACAGGACGGCTCACGCAGCAACTAACATCCCTTACAGCTTTAACAAGGCTGGCTGTCACCCAGGTGACAGTAGGTTTGAAGAAGCAGGTGGGAATGTGAAGAAAGACTGGTAGGAAAAGCCACATATGGTAGTTCACATCTGTAAGCTCAGCTGGGCCCATCCAGACGGACGGTAGGCAGCAGTGCACACCTACTCCAGGACTAAGTGCTAAGGAAGACGGCCAGCCACTCAAGGCCATTCTAAGGAGCCCTTTCCTCAAACAACCGCTACCCTTCTCCCCACAAAAAGATTTAGTGAAATCCAAACGCCTGTAGTGAATGTTCTCAGGGAGCATTAGAAAACACTGCTCTCTGTCTTAGCAAGACTTGGGGTCCTTACTGGAAACCACCAGCCACCATCTTCTCATGTCCCTGGACATGCAAAGAACAGTGTCTCAAATCACAAAGAAAATCTGTGTGCCGGGTGTGCCGCTCAAAAGACTGACGTAGCTTTCAGAAACATTAGGAATCAACCTCAGGGAAGCTATAAATAACGGCCAGGCAGTGGTGATGCTCACCCTTGATCCCAGCTTTCGGGAGGCAGCGGCAGATCGAGGCCAGCCTGGAGTATAGAGCAAGTTCCAGGACAGCCAGGGCTACAGAGAAACCCTGACTCGAAAACAGAACAAACAAACCTCCCTGTTCTGACCCAAATGTTTCAACCGTTTTGAAGTATATTTTAAGGGGTAGGGGTAGACAGAAGTCAGCTCAGGGAATCAATGAAGTGAGAACACACACTGACTTCTAGACACAGCAGCGCAGGTACGGGGCAGATACACACCTTTCCCGGAAATACATCGTCCCAGTTCACTGAGAATCTCTCTCCGCTCCTTCACACTAGCTGTTGTCACCTTCACAGCAAAGCGCTTCAGTGTCTCGGAAACCTGTGAAGACCAAACCCACAGAAAGTTTCAGCAAACATGAGGGTGTGTGCGTGCACAGAGTGTGCACGGGCAGAACCACCGCATTCCTGACAGCTGGGGCTGCATAATGACATGTCACTGGAAGCTGCCTCTGTGCATTATGGGATTTTAGCAGCATTTCTCAGCTCCACACACTAGTCACAGCCAGTAGCAGCCCATTCTACTCCTGTCCCGGTTATGACAATCAAGTCTCTAGACACTGTACACTCTCCAGGCACAGGGAACAGAAATCGCTCTCAGTTTAGATACACTATTTTAATCCGGTCAAAATACTTTTCTTGAACTTGGGTAAGGCAAGGCAAAATTCAAAAACGTCTAGACATAAAGTATCCTTTCAGAAATATCCCAAATGGGTGATGGGGAGCCATTTTCCTAAAACATGTGAGCACTGGAAGGCTGCCCTGCTCCACTAGGCAGCCCCACTCTTGCCAACAGCACTACCTGGACCAAATACCAAGCCTAGGGACTCAAATGTTAAAGGAGACAATGGACCCACAAGCCAGTCCTCTGACTTCCACACACAATGTGGCATGGGTACACAAGAGCATACTCATGCACACATACACAACCACACAAAACAAATAGCCTTATTTTAAAGGGGGAGGGGCTGGAGATACGGCTTAGGGGTTAGAGCACTTGTTGCTCGAGCAGAACACTGAGGTTCGGTTCTCAGCACCAACATGGCAGCTCACAATCATCTGGAACTCCAGACATTCTTCTGGCTCTGCCCTCTGCAGACACAGAGTGTACAGACACTCACACAAACACATGAAATGAGATTTCTTTTAAGTGAACACAAATGTGGAAGTGATCTGTACTTGGGTACTGGGGGGGTGGATCTGATCAAGACACACTATATACATCATGACATACATTGAAAAAGACAGCACGAACCAGGTGTGGCAGCACACGCCTTTAATCTCTGCAGGAGGCAGAAGAATCTCAGTGAGTTCCAAGGCCTGCCTGGTCACACTCTGGTCACCCAGGGAGAAGGCCATGACACTGGCCATTCTGGCAGAGAAGCATACACCCTAAAGGGGGAAAGACTGAGGCTGGATCCCAGCTCTGCTCTCACTAGCTGTCCACACCATGTCAAACAATACCAGCTCTGATCTCCAGTTTTTCTAACTAAGGCAGTTCACAGCTCTTCCCTCATGGGACTAGTATGGTGATTAATTCACTCTCACTGAAAGCACAAAATTGCCTGCCACTAATAAGCCTGTAGGGGCAACATCAACAGACCCCATCTCCCACTTCCAATAGTCTCTGCCTCAAAGTGGAGCCAATGGCTACAACACCTGTGTTCTCAAAACTAACCCTGAAACCAAACAGATCTACAAAATGGCACCAATATGCCCACAGCCTCCATCATCTGAGTTAGCACAGACGCAGTCTCATCTCAGGCAGTCTGTGAGCACTCAGAAGCCCGGGAAAAGCTGAGCACTAGTCCACGAACTTCCTGTAGCAGGCTGCGGGTCTGCGAGAGAGGGGAAGAGAACAGTTTTCAAGGGTAGTTCATTCACAGGAAGTTTAAATCAGTAACTTGAGTCAAGGACGAAGAACAATGCTTTCCTTTCACATTTCTCTTGGAGATGAGGGAACAACTCGTGGGAGTCCCACAAAGTGGCTCCTGCTTTCTCTTTTATGCTTAAACTCCTGGTCTGATTCTCTCGGCAATGAACACAGTGGTATCCAAACTTACAAACTACTTCTTGCTTTTTTTTGGGGGGGGGGGATATATATGGTTTGTTTCGTTTTGGTTTTTTGTTTGGTTTCGGTTTGATTTGGTTTTCTTGAGACAAGGTGTCTCTACATAGCCCTGGCTGTTCTGGAACTCAGTATACAGATCAAGCTGGCCTTGAACTCAGACTTTCCTGCATCCCTAGTGCTGGGGGTAAAGGAATGTGCCCCCACGCCTGGCTGGCTTTGGTTACTTTAAGTGTCCTTTGCTTTCACCTCCGGAGCCTAGGCAGCACTTCAGTGGTCACTCCACTCCAAGCACGGAGGTGCTTACGCAGGGACTCTGGATCTGTTTCACCGCCCCTGACCCCACCAAACTCTCCATCCCATCAACTGCAGGTTTATAACGAGTCAGTGGGGTGGTTAGTGCAGGAACTGTACGTGAACAGAACCAACCTCCATTTAATGAACCCTGTTCCTTACTCTACCCAACAGATGTTTCCCTGGAGTTAGTAATTGCCCTTCTCACGATCATGTTTGCTGTATTTTTTCCTAATCTTATTAATTATTCAACTCAAACTCTCAATTGTAGGCCTTCATTCCAGAAAATTCTGCCCTGCATCCGGAAGCAGTCTCCTGCATTTTCTGTCCTTCCCCAGTTTGGCAGGTGATGCCTTGGGAGGAAGCGTAAAGTAACTGTCACAAGTGTCCCAGTGTCTGTGGAAAGGTTCTAGCCTCATAGTCAAGTTTGTCACGACCTAGAACTCTGTTGAAATCACTGTCTGTCAGAATACTGAAGTGACTGTATCTCTCCACTGGATGCTAACCTTTAGCTAGGGTTGTAAAGACCAAAGCCATCCTAACTTACTTTGTTCAGACATGGTTGGTCGCACTGTATACCTAAGCAGGCCTCCACCTCTAACCCTCCTGTGTTGGATTCTAGGGAATGCCTGGGTTCTGCTTTGACCTTTTGGAAGGGACACCAGGTTTTCTATCTAGAAGCTTCTAGGTCTTTAAATTTCATGGTCATATGCTTTGGTGTAGGTCTATTTTATCCATGGTGCAGAGGACTCTGGTCTAGAAACATCTCCATCAGTTGGGGGAAAGCTGAGCCCATTAACTCTACCTTTCAAAGATTCTGCAATGTATTTCAGGATAGTTCCTGAGTTTCCCAGCTCATGGATCAGGACTCATTTCCTTCAGTGTTCAAAAGTCTGTATCTCACAGGGCAATGGTGGTGCACACCTTCGGAGGCAGAAGCAGATCTCTGTGAGTGTGAGGCCAGCCCGGTCTACAGAGTCCATTAAAGCCAGGGTTACATGGAGAAACCCTGCCTCAAAAACCAACCAACCAAACTGTATCTCTTCTCACTTTCTGGCTTCCAAACTTGGCTACTATTGCTGTGTTCTTCATCTCCCCTCCCTCCCCATCCACTGTTGGGTTGGCTTCTGCTGTGCTGGAGATCAAACACAAGGCCTCATACCAGTCAGGCACAGTCTATCACTGAGCCTTGCCCTCTGCCCTAAAATATCTTGTAGGAAGGATGCTAGGGATAGCACCTAGAGTCTTGTGGATGCTGGCCAAGTGCTCTACCACTGAGCCACCCACAGCCTAGAGAGTGTGTGCATATGTATGTGTGTACCGTGAGCCTGTTCAGATGCTCATTTGCCATGGTGTGTGTGTGTGTGTGTGTGTGTGTGTGTGTGTGTGTGTGTGTGTGGCGTGTGTGTGCAGGTCAGAGGACAACTTTCAGAAGTCAGTTCTCTCCTCCCACCAAGGGATACAGAGGCCAAACTCAGGTCATTGTGCTTGCACATCACCAAGCACTTTTACCCAATGGGCCATCTTGCTGGCCCTGTATTATAATGTTTTTTTTTTTAACTTTATTTTAAAAAACAAAGATAAATGTACAGATCTTTAAGCATTTTTGCATAAAAGTATACAAACACATTTTTTATAAGGTTGTAATTAAGTATTTGTGAGTATAATGTTTTAAATCCTTTACCAACCTTAATGAGGTTTGAGGAAATAGGAAAAATAGATGTGTATATACTACTCTCTGCCTTCCAATATAGTAACATTAAACTCTTTTATTTTTCTCTTTTGAGAAAAGGTCTTCTCACAGTGTAGCCCTGGATGGCCTAGAACTTACAGAGATCCTCCTGCCTCCACCTTCCAAGTGATGGGACTTTAAAACAATAGAAAAAGGCATGTGAAAAGCATGTGCTCTACACGGGGCGATAACAGCATTAAATTCACAGCGACAGTTCTCTCACAAACATCCAGGGAGTTTTCATATCTGAAAACAAAATCAAGGATCCTCTTTTTTCATAATCAGAAGTCGTGAAGCCAGGAGTCGCTTGTAATCTATCCCTTCCACAGCGAGCATGAGGCCCTGGGCTGGATCCCCAACATCGCAAAGGAAAAGATGAAAAGTTACCCACTGAAGGCCTTGTCACAACAAAACTGAGGAAGAATATACTAAGAGCCTTCACTGGATGATGGCAAGAATTTGTGGGTGTCACTGTAGATACCACTGCCCAAGGAAGAGGATTTTCAGAAATGGCAGGCTAATACGTCAGCCACTCCTTATGCAGTTGCTGTGAAAAATTGAGGGGCAAGTCACTTGACGAATTGAATTTTTTATTTCATTTAATTCTGACAACTTAAGTCAGCCTTATGGCTAATTTGATAACACACTTCAGGGTAACTGACTGAATAACACAACTCTAGAGAGAAGACTCTTAGTGAGTGAGTGTCGGTGTTAAATGCTTAGAAATGCTGAGTAACTTCCATTCTTAGATTCACTACAATGCAGCTCCAAACAAATTACCAAACCTTTGTACAGGAGACCCTTGAAAAATACCTTTTCAATGTTCAGGTTTAAAGTCCCCTCTTTGGTTGCCTTGAAGATCAAACATAAAAATCAATTAATCTCATCCCAGAGACCCAAACTGTCTTTTAAATATGTTCTCCTACCAAGCAAGGTAACCCCCACATTAGGGAGGCACAGGCAAGATGGCTACAAGTTCAAAGCCAACTTACTGTACATTTTTTTAATTTATTTTTTTGTTTGTTTGTTTGTTTTTCAAGACAGGGTTTGTGTAGCCATTGCTGTCTGGAACTCACAGAGATCTATCTGCCTCTGCCTTCCAAGTGCTGAGATTAAAGGAGTGTACCACCACTGCCTGGCTCTGATCTACATTTTTGAAAAAGGAGGGTGAGGTGGGGACATGGAGAAAAAAAATTGTTTCTTCTTTATAGTCTTTTCACCCTTCCACGGCGCTACAAAAGAGGCTGAGATGAAGAAGGTGTATTCTCAACCCCTGAACTGCAATGTATCCACAGGTGTTAACACACAAAGATGTCAAGACTCTAGGTGGAATTCTGGAATCTCATCCGGGACCCAGTAACACCCGACACACCACATGGGACCTTACTACTTTGTCTCACGAAATCTTCCCAGCAGCCCTATGAAATATTATTTCAACACCGTTCTATATTAAAAACAAAAAACAAACAAACAAACAAAAAAAAACAACTGAGACTTGAAGGGGTGATGTCATTTATCTAATGCCTTAGCGAAACCAACGAGCAGAGAGACTCAACCCCGAACCCGTATGGACATAAAGGCTACACTCCACCCGCGGGCAGAGTGGGGGGCCTCTGCATCGCCTCGCGGGCTCCGGAGAACCGTGGCAGATCCCGAGTGGAAGCTCTGCAACCGCCGAGACGGGTACACACCCCAGCAGGGCGCCGGCTGCCTAGAAGCCAAGCCGATGGCAAGATCCTCGAGCCCAGGGTCGCTCTGCCCGTCCAGGCCGGTCCGAGCCTCGAGCCGTGAGGAGCCCGCCCCCCGCCGCCTCCTTCTGCGCCCTCCGCGGCGGTCGGCACCGCAGCCTCCGACCGCGCAATCCCGCCCCCGCCACCCGCGTTCCGGCCCCGCCGCCCGCCGCGTTGGCCCCGCAGCCGCCCGCCTCACCTGCGTGTCCGCCGCCATCCTGCAGGCGCCCGCTCCGGAACCGCTTCCGGAGTGCTTCCGGGTCACAGCGGGGCCCACGCGGCAAGGCGAGGCCTGGCGCCCCCGGGTGGGAGGGCGGCCGCAGGTCGCGCGCTGCAGTCCCCGGACCCAGGCTCTCCATAGCTCGGCATCCTTGGCGATCGGACAGTTCCTCCTAGTGCTTTGGCGGAGCCACTGAATGCTTTTTCCTAGACCCAAAACCTAGACTCAGGCCCAGGAGGCTGCTGTCCAGAGAAGACTTGGCGGTTAGGTGATGAGACACAGGAGGGATGCAGGGATGTCCCCAGAATTGCTGAGCGGGCTTGCTGGGAGCCTCAGCTGCAGTGGCTTTGGAGAGTGATTTAATTTCTACTAGGACTCTAGAGTATTCTTTGAGAATACCCTCAGCAGTGGCTTTCAAACTTTTTTTTTTTTTAATGTATCTTCAGACACACCAGAAGGGGGCATCAGATCCCATTCCAGATGGTTGTGAGCCACCATGTGATTGCTGGGATTTGAACTCAGGACCTCTGGAAGAGCAGTCGGTGCTCTTAACCACTGAGCCATCTCTCCAGCCCCGGCTTTCAAACTTTTGACAGAATTAATCTATAGTAAATGACCCACACAATGTTCATGGTAGCAACAGGGTGTTGCATTAAGAGCTCCAGTTTTTAAAATCCTGAGCTTCTCAGAGTCTTGACACTATATGAACCAACATCAAATTGTTGGTCGAGGTTACAATTCCAGAGTAACTTCTTGACTACAATTACAATGACTGAAAATACATTTTAGGAAGCCTTAAAAACGACCAACCTTTTTTTTTTTTAATATAAGTACACTGTAGCTGTCTTCAGATACACCATCACAGGGCATCAAATCAGATCTCATTACAGATGAACCATGTGGTTGCTGGGATTTGAACTCAGGAGCTCTGGAAGAGCAGTCAGTACCACTGAGTCATCTCTTCAGCCCACCACTAACCTTAAACATTCTAGTGGGAATTTGCAGTTTCCCAACAAGAACATGAAGCAACCATATATGCACACCTTAGTGACTAGTTATCAACTGTACCTGTGTTCAAAAACAGCCTTATACCGTTGTTGTATTCCCTTAACCAACCTAGAAAAAGTCCTCAGTATTCAACTGCACATCTTATACAGACACAAGTATTATCTTCATTACTAAACATACAGCAGTGACTTCCTGTCTTCACTATGCAATTCTCAAAAGACCATCCCCAGAGAATTTAAAAGTTCAAACCATTGTTGTGCCGAACTAAACAATTGTGTTATTGAGAGTACTTTATTACTTCCTAATATTTTTATTTTTCACACCAGCTATAAGGCATTTGAGTCCAATCACCCTGAGCTGAATGTCCCTGTGCTACAAGCAATATTGTCCCAGACTGAGATTTCAGATCTTAAAACAGCCTTAGTCAACAGGGTTCTGGACCTAGCTTGGAGCAGTAAGGGAACTTAATACAAACACTGGCTTAGTGCAGAAAGCAGGCCTAGATATCAGAGTTAAACTGTACAGAGTTGGTATAACTTAGGTATAGACCTTAACTGGTGATCTCGGGACATATACAAAATGCCCCCCATGAACAAGAACTACGGTAAAGAAATACACACCAGGCTTAGGGACATACACCTGTAATTCCCAATCCTAAGGAAGGGAAAATCTGTCCCAGGCCAGCAAAGTCAAGAGATCCTGTCTCAAAAATCCCCCAAAAACCACCAGGAGCTTTATTTTAGAAACAAAGATGCCAACACACAGTATTTCCTAAATAGTAATGTTTTTGCTTTTTAATCCTGCATAAGTGAATAAATCCAGCCAGCTTTAAGAGAAGTAAGCCTTTATTTCCATCTTTCTCAATTTAAGCAGGCTGACTTGGTTTCATTGAAGAGATTAGTCGAAGAGACCAAATCCCATATCACCATCTGATTCCTCCGACTCTTCCTTTGCTTCAGCCTTGGCTGGGGCTGCAGCAGCTGCAGGAGCAGCAGTGGTGGCAGCAGCCGCAGGTGCAGCAACTGCAAATGCAGATGGATCAGCCAGGAAGGCCTTGACCTTGAGGGAGAAAAGACAAAGTGATTATCTTGTTCTACCACCTACACCCTTCCTGCGAAGGACTGTCCTGCTGCCTACTTTCCAATGTGAAGTCAGAACTGACTACAGTTGGGTGACTCTGTGGGTCTGTCACCTTTCAGTGAGCATGTACACCCTTGTCACTGAAGTATGCATTTCTCCCATTTTTAATTAAAGGGCAGGTTCAAACTAAAGCAGTCCTGATGGGATTATAGGCCTGAACTTCCACACCCAGCTCTCAAAAGTAGACTCCTTCCCCCAAACAGTATACTGGGCATGAATTAATAATGGCTGTTGGTAGAAGGCTTGCCTAGGGGAAACCCCAACACTGGAGATAAACCCCAAACTGGTGGTGCATATACTTATAATCTAAACACTTGATTCAAGCCTTTAAGATCAGCTTAAGTGAAATAAAACCCTGCCTTGTTTCACTGTGTGAAATACAGTATGAATTCGCTAACTCAGCAGACTGCCATTTGCCAACCTCTTAGTCCTCTGGGGTCCTGAAAGGACAGCTTTACCTTTTCAGCAAGTGGGAAGGTGTACTCAGTCTCCACAGACAAAGCCAGGACCCGCTTGTACCCATTGATGATGGAGTGAGGCACTGAGGCAACAGTCGGGTAGCCAATCTGCAGACAGACGCTGGCCACATTGCGGACACCCTGAACAGGAGACAAGAATGACATTTGAGTTCACCTGGGCAGGGCTGAGAGCCATCAGCTTGTGTTCACACTTGCTCCAGACCTGGGTGCTCAGCATACCTTACAGTGACTTCTGAGAATATAAGCTTTAATGTAATTACCAAGCACTAGCAGATAAGATATTAATCTATTTCCAGATGTGATTTGCCAGTAACAAATATAGATATTTCCAATTTTGAAATATGACCAGGGGCAAGCATGGTAGGAGTTGGAGTACAATTATTGATATAAAACTCAGGAGCATTACTAAAAACTAAAACACTAAGTCCATAGTTATTCACTCATGGAAAAAATTTTCTTATAAGTTGTAATGGTAATTATCTAGCAAAAGATCCTGGGGTGGCGACATTGTATTCATTTCTCCTAGGACTCACTAACCAAAACCTCACCTGCCAGCAGTTTTATTGGTTTTGTTTGAGACTTTGTGTTTCTCTTAAGTGGACCTGATTGTCCTCCAACTCCTAGAACTCACTATATATGCCAGGATGGGATGGCCTCAAACTCACAAGTCCAGGCCACCACAGCCAGTGTCTGACTATTAACAACCCTTAGATTCCCAGCACAAGCAATCTAGACTTTATAGTCACTTCCTTCTTTATAGATGAGAAAATAAGACATTGAAGATGCTCAGCACGAATCCGTAGCCTGGAACATACCTCCAGGAAACGAGAGTGCAGGGTCTGCTCGGTGATGTCCAGCACTTCAGGGTTGTAAATGCTGCCATTGTCAAACACCTGCTGGATGATCAGCCCAAAGGAGAAGGGGGAGATGTTCAGCATGTTCAGCAGTGTGGCTTCACTGGCTCCTACCTTGTCTCCAGTTTTGATCAGCTGCACATCACTCTAAGAAAGAGAACAGCAGGCAGTTACCATCTACAGGCAGAAGGCCCAATCCAAAGGACCAGCCCTGTGCAATACTGAGTTACACTGCAGGCCATGTCTACTCACCAGAATTTCAATGGTACCTCTGGAGATTTTAGTGGTGATACCTAGAGCTTGGAAGAAAGAGGTCTTCTCAGGCCCCAGACCAGTGTTCTGAGCAGGCACAGTGACCTCACATGGGGCGATGGCACCAGCTCGAGCAGCAGCAGGCACCTAAACAGAATAATGGTATTCAACTGTGAAACATCTCTCCTCTGGTAACCCTGAGAATGGCTGAATTCTCATTCAGTCCTTCCATCCCCCTACCTTGTTGGCCAGAAGCATGTCCCTAATCTCAGTGAGGTCCTCCTTGGTGAACACAAAGCCCACGTTCCCCCGGATGTGAGGCAGCAGTTTCTCCAGAGCTGGGTTGTTCTCCAGGTGCCCCCTAATGGCCTTGCGCATCATGGTGTTCTTGCCCATCAGCACCACAGCCTTCCCTCGGAGGGACATGCGGATCTGCTGCATCTGCTTGGAACCCACGTTGTCTGCTCCCACAATGAAGCATTTTGGGTAATCATCCAAAAGTTGCTATAAAGAAAGCCAGGAAGAAATCAAGTTGAGAAGGAAACAAAACCCAGCCAAAGCCTGCAACCAACCACTAGCTGCCCACTGCTTCTCCTTCATGCTTCCAAGGCTAAGCTGTGACATTTCTCACTAAGAGCCAGGCACCTAACGTCTGCCTTGCCCCATCCAACTCACTTGCTGGTTGTGAATAGCAAACAATTCCTGTCATAGCCAAAAGTTAACTTTTAGTTGGGTGTGGTGGCACATACCTGTGATGTCAGAGGAGGCTTACTTGCAAATTCCAGGCCAGCCTGAACTATGGAGAAGCCCTGCCTCAAGTAAAACCATACTTAGCCTTACTTTTTAAAGGGATACCTGGCTAACTAAAATGACCCTGATCAGGGAAAAAGACTTAAGGCCCAGAAAACAATTAGAGATGTTGGGAAACTTAGGTTGTGAATTAGAAAAGGTACAACAGTACCCAAAGATCTTTGTGTCTGAAACTCATTAGGATAAACTAAAACAGGCTCATGCCTACAAAGTCTGGTAGTCCTGGTTAAAAACTGCCTCAAAGACCTTTTGTAATTAAGTCACTGGACACCAGCCTGACTGGCAAGGATGAGGTGAGCAACAAGGTGCCTACTTAAGATGAATCACTCCAGTCTCAGCCCTCGGCACAGACGGGAAGGATTCTACGAGATGAGTCTCTGGGTGAGTGGGCTAGTTCTGCAACAGGAGGACCCGAGATGGAACTTCCCCAGAATGCCTAATTCTGTTAAAGAACGTGGCAAATGGCTGCCCCCGTAACACGGGGCGGAAGCGGCGCGTCGGCGGCCCGCTCCGCACTTACGATGATCTTAAGGAAGTAGTTGGACTTCCAGGTCGCCCTGTCTTCCCTGGGCATCACGGCGGTGCGTCAGGGATTGCCACGCGGGGTTTAAAGACGATGTCACTGGGGAGAGAAGGGCGGCGTAAGCCCGGTAACCCGGACACCAGCCCCGGTCCGAGGCCTAGGCCAAGCCGGCCACGCGGGAGCTGGAGCCAGGGCTGCGACCGGCGACAGCGCGGGCCGGTGGACGGGAGAGGCCGCAAGCGGGACTGGCAGCCTGTCCCGGAGCCTCCCCGAGCCCATCGCTCCCGACCCCAGCGTCCCCATGCGCCTGTCGCCCACCCACAAACACACACACACACACACACACACACACACACACAAGAGCCGAACCTCCAACGAGGACGCCTGGCGAGAGAAGGGCCGCGCGTCCGCGCCTGCCTTTTATAGGAGACCCGTGAGGCCTCGTAAACCTAGGACGACGTCCATACCTATTGGCTGGCGCCATCAACCGTCCCGCCTCATTGAGTTATCCTACGCAGCCATTGGCTGATGCGGCTGTCACTCCAGCAAGTAGGTAAGTAACGACGGCATCCTGTTGCATGAGGAGCCCTCCTAGAGCTGCTGCCCTCTGCTGGGTTGGAGCCGCCCAGCACCGAATCAGTACAGCAAACCACGTAGCAAAACCAACTCCTGAGAAATCCTAGCAGGTGCTCTGGTCTCATCACGTTTTTTCCTTTCAAAATCTACATCCTCGCCTGCACAAAACGCACCGAAGGTTCCGATTTTCTCTGAGGAAAAGCCTAAAACGTAAACTATTTTCAAGGTCCTACCGTTTCCAAACCCGTTGCAGTCTGGTTTCTTGCTTTCCTACTGATGTGTCTGTCTCTAACCTTATCCCTTTGCTCTCTCGCCCTCCAAGAGTATGCCTTTATTGTAGGGCTTTTTTTTTTTTTTTTTTCAGTCCTGCTGTAAATGCTACTCAAGGAGATGTATGTGCCCTGGCTGTCGAATTCGAATTTAAAGGGCAGGGGCAAAACCAAACCTACCCTCCTTTCCCTCCCTCTCCTGCCTTCTCCTGTAGCACAAACACCATCTAACTCTCTGTATAACTCACATTATGTTTGTCAGCCTCTCCCTACAAAAACGGAAGCTCCGTAAGGGCAGAGGTTTTGTTCTGTGCCTGCCAGACAGTGGGCGTGTATGTATTTGTTGAGTGGGCAAACGCAGGGTATGCGGCCAGATGACCCAGATTTATAACTTTGTTCTGCCTCTTGCTGTGTTGTCTTAAGAAGTACTTCCACTTTATTGACCATCTGCTTTCTCTTCCTGGGATACAGGAGAAAATCGATATGTATTAGCTTCTTGTATTATACATACACACACACACACACACACACACACACATATATATATATATATATTCATTCAACATTTATTTGGATAATTGTTTTACTTTGAGACAGTCTCACTCTCTAGCGTACCCCAACCTTGCACTCCTGCCCCCGGTAACTGCCCCAATCACAGTAAGCCGAGACATACTCTCTAATGTCCTCTCTGATACCCACACAGCCTCACACTTGTGGCAGGCACACCGGGTCCTACTCCAGCAGGTTCTGCCCAGATAGGGGTTGGGAGCGAACGTGTCTGTGAAACTACTGGGCCTTTTACTCGGGTTTGGGAACAGTGTGAAAAGGTGTCCTCCTACTCAAGAAAGCAGCAAACTGGCTAGACTGGATATCAGAACCCTGAGCGCCACCCTTGCTAGCCGAGGGGAAGAGAGCATTCTGACAGGTGGAAAGAGGCTGTTGTCACAGTTTGTTGGTCACCAGTAGCCTGGACAAACTCAACAGATTCTCACTTGCTCCAGTAGAGACAGGAAGAAAAACTGTCCTAGTCTTAGGACCCAGAAATCTGACTTTTTAAAAAAGGCTTTATGTTATTTATTTGCTTGTGTGTGAGTCTGAGCAAATGTATGCCACACGTGTGAGGCTGGGGGATGTCAGAGGAGTGGACACCTCTGGAGTTACGTGTGTTTGGTGCTATCCATCACTGTAACTGAACTCTGGGCCTCTGAAAGAGCAGTACTTGTTCTTGCTGAGCTGTCTTTCCAGACCCATGAATAAATAAGTATCTCTGTATAAATAAATGTGTATATACGGGGGAAGATATTGAACCTAGGGCCTCGTTCACGCTAGACAAGCAGCCCATTGTTTTAAAGCTTCCGAGTGCCTTTGAAGACCAGCCCAGCTTGAGAGCTGCTGGAACCAGTGACTGATGACCTCGCTCCCCAGTGACAAGGATTCTGCACGGTCAGCACTGTGCTAAGCACTAGGGCATGTTTCCGACGTCTCTGTCTCCCTCAGCCCCAAGGTTACAATACTTTATCCGCGAGAAAGCTCCCAGAGAGGTTAAATCATGACTTCAGAAGGATCTAGAAACAGGTTCAGAGACCCACACACAAAACACATAGGCCTCACTGCGCCACACAGTCAAAGCCAAACCCTATGTCTATCTCTAAGTGCACACATATGGTTATGGTACATTTCCAAAGACATCCTGGCTCTGACAGTATCAAGAGCATCGCTAATTGTAGTATACCAATATAACTTCATGCCGTGAAGCCATTAGACATGGTGCAAATCTATATCCAGTGGCATGGGGAGGTATCCACAAAGCATTACCGAGGAAGCCAATCACTCATTTCGATAGGGATGAGACATGAGGGTTGGGAAAAAGAACCCAAGTCATTATCGCTGAGTGGGTGTCAAAGGTCATGGTCACTTCCAAGCTCACGGTAACAGAGCACTATCCAGAATGCCATTTATCATGCTGCCTGGAAACCTGCTTAAGGACAGAGAGACTGAAGCTGCAGCGAGGGCACAATGAAACCATCCATCCAATTCTGGGGCCCAGGATCTGACGAGAAAGCGTGTATATACGGGCCTGACCACAAGGGGGCACTAGAGACTGACCAGCAGCAGGAAATCTCTGAAATTCCATAGGGGGTTAGACCAAGGTGTTCTTTGGAACTTGTAATTCCCATTCTGTTCTTTCTCCATGATCACTGAGTGAAAGGTCACCCAACAGGCCCACAGGGTCCACATAATAGTCCTAGAGCAGGACCTGCCCCGTGTGCCCAGTCAGTACTTCCTAGGCTGGCCAGTAAAGCTCAGGAGGACCCACAGCCACAGTCAAGCTCCCAGGATCCCGTTCTCTGGCTTTCTGGGACTCCAGGAAGAGAAGATCAGTTGTCTTCTCTGTGTGACTCTTCTGAGTCTAGAGAGAATGTGGTTTCTCTGTTGTGGCAATAGACCAATCTCCCAAGAAATAACACCAGATCGGTGAAAATCATGGCAAACTTTATTGGCATAAATCACAGGAGTTGAAATGGAAAAGCCAGGTTAGACGTTTATAAGGGAAAAAAAAATCAAATGATCACATATGCATTGACCCAGAGAATGGCCCTCCAGACACCCTAGTCTCTTCTTGGAGGGGCCTGGAGCAGGTCACTGTAAACAGAGCAGTAAGGCCTGTGGGTGGAAGTGCCGGTGTCCACTACACGGTGCAGAGGTGACCGTGACCTGGGCTGCTGCTGGCCCAGCCCTGACCGAGGATCCCATCACACTGGGTCTCTACTAGGAAGCTGATGTAATGTGCAGGCCCCTGGCCTATGGAACCTTCGGGGTACCTTTCCAGGAGCTTTTGTTCCAGCTTTTTCCAAGCTGGCTGCTCCCGTCTCATCCTTTGGAATGGGAGCTCCGGGACTTCCTGTTTCTTTAACAGGATCTTGTCCCTCTGCCCCAAATCCTACCAGGGTCCCTTGTACCAACCTGGAGCATTCTTCTCAGACATTCCCCCTCCCACAAACATGGATCCCACCTGTGAAAGAGAACCACCTTTGCCCCAGTCACCAGGAAGTTTGAGGGAGAGATGCACCCAGTAGAATCGAGACCAGAGACCCTTTATGATCTTCCTGGACAAAATCAGACACCAGCTTTCCTGAGAAGGCAGAAGAGCAAGCCCCAGAGAAGCAGTGAGGCAGCTGAGAAAGTTCAGTGGGTTCTCCTTGTTGCCAAAAAGCTCACAGAGAACAGAGGCTGGCTCCTGATGGCTTACTTAGGCAGGAAGCAGGCCGCAAATATGTCTTTCCCCTTTGCCCCCCTTGGGAACAGGACGCATGAGGTTCAAAATTCCAGGTCCAAAGGCTGGAACATTCTTGGCCCAGTTCTTAGCGAAGAGCCTGTTGGCCTGGGCAGTAAGGGAAGGCTTTGAAAATACAGCAGTTTAAAAACAGTCCCGGGAGCTGTGAGGTTACAGAAGTCATTACAGAGCTGCTCCCAACTCGTTGTGCTAAAAAATAAAATAAGATACAAATTGTTTCCCCATCCCAAGCCCTCAGTACAAAGCAAAGTCCATACAGAAACCAAGGCCACTGGCTGAGCCGGGCGCAGTGGGCAGACAAGAGTACAAAAGGGGGCGTCCCTAAATCCCTCCAAAGTCATCTTGTAGAGATACATAAAAGCAACTTGAGCAATACGAAGTTGGACCTCGGTGTGGAGACCTATCCAAGTTGGTACAATGATGAGGGGAGGGTGAGTGACACTCCTACCTCACGCCGTCCCCAGAGATGAAGCATGTGTCTATATAAAACATTATTGCTGGAGAAGCCTTTCTCAGAGACCCAGGGCGGGTATAAATGGGGCAGTCACCCAGACTCTGAGAGACTGGGTGGTGGCACCCAAAGTGCCTTTGGTGGCCTGTGGGTGAGTTTATGCTGGCATTGTCTAGAGGGGCCCAGTGTCTCCAATACACTAGGGTAATGAGGTTTGAAGACGGATAAAAAGAGCCCCTAGCTGACCCTCTCTGCCCTCCCAGTGACTGCACTGCTAAAAGGTGACTGTGAATGGCTCCAGTGTGGGTGCTGGCTCTTGGGGACATACATGGAACAACTGGGTGGCAGCTTCCACCTCTGTACAAGATGAAGGACATGGAGCCCAGGAGAGCCACTGAGGGGGAGGAGGCCCCTTTGGCTCTGGTAGGGATGAGAAACAGGCAGGACTGACACAGGGTCCTGCCCTACACCTGCTGAGGACGAGGTTCCAGTTTCTGTTGGATTGGCCCCATCACCCCTGGGTCACAGTAGCAGTGGGTGGCACTGGCTGGGGCAGGGCGGGTGACAGGAGTGGGCCTAACAGAAGAGCTTCAGGAAGCAGCTCTGGCAGTAGGGCTTGTCATTCTGCTCCTTGAAGGTGCCCTTGTTGAGCTGCTTGAGGCAGAAGGCGCACACAAAATGCTCAGGGTGGAACTTCTTGGCCATGGCGGTGATGCAGCGGCCGGTAATGGGCTTCTGGCAGCCAGAGCACAGCGAGCCGCGCCGCTCATGGTAGTGCACCTCACAGTACGGCTGCCCGTCGTGCTCAAAGAAGCTTCCATTGACAAAAGGCGTGAAGCACTCCTGCCAGGCAGAAGAGGAGAGAGGCTCAGGATCCGTCCTGGGCGATGCTCAAAGGACTGTCACCCCTGGAATGACCTCTCTTTGCTCCCCCCTTTTCTATGAGCTAGGCTAAACCCTTAACTTTCCCTGCGGGGAGAAGTATATAAGGGATGTGAGCCAGCCACGCTCACTGCTAAGTGGGCGGCCCACAGAGATGTGGGTTCTGGATTTATGGAGGTGGCCATAAAGTTGTTGCCAGAAACAGACACAATTTTGAATAGGATGGGGAGGCGAGACCTGAGCTTAAATTTCACATTCTGGCTCCCGATTTGCAGATTAGGGTGCACATGCAGGCACGAAAGGCTCAGGCCTACAGCAAGTGTTCCGCTTGACTCGTCCAGCTCTTGCAGGGGGCCTGTTACCCCACAGATCATCTTAGCAGCACTGTCCACTCCTGTGGAGCCTTAGGATTTCTTACACGTCATTTGATTGTCACATGCTCTGTCCAGTGTGACCAGTCCTGAGGCCTATATACTGAAGGGCAAAACACCTCTACTGGCTCCTTATCTCAACCCCAGCTGAGGACCTCTGGGACTTGAAGAAGCATACGTTCACACACCGCAGCCCTGCTTGCTCTCTGAGACCCCTCTCCCACTGCCTGCTCCCGGGCCTGCTGGCTGAATGGAGGCGCCCCTTACCCTGCATACAAAGCACTCAGGGTGCCAGAGGGTGTTGAGGGCTGAAATGTAGTTTTCCAGGATGGCGCGTGCGCAGCCGCCACACTTGGGTGCAAACATGTCAAAGTAATCTTTCCGACAGTAGGCTTTGCCGTCCTTCTCATGGAACCCTGATAATCGGAATGGGGTGCTGGTCAGAGGCAGACAGGGAGCCACCCCGAAGCCACTGGCAGCAAGGTCACCCCACCTCCTTCTGAAACATCCCAGAGCATGACAGGCCTTCCAGCCTGGCCATACCTTCTGGACCAAAGAAGGCTCCACACTGGGCACAGAAGAAGTGTTCCGGGTGCCACGTGCGGTCCAGCGCCGTCACCACTTTCTGTGAAAACAGAAAAAAGGAGCATGGGCAAGGCTCTCCTTCCCACCTCACCCCTGCTCACAGCCGAGGGAGGAGCAGAGCACACCCAAAGGCTCTCTCCTGACTGCAAACACTAAGTATTCAGAGCTGCTGAAGGATACAGCTGACTGGCACACACGCACACGCATACACACACACACACACACACACACACACACAAACGCATGCACGCACCTCTCTATTCAAACTTCCAGCTCAAACTCACGGGCTCACCCGTCTTATTGTGACTCCTACATTGTAAGTAAAGGACCAGACCCCGGAAGACTCCCTACACCACAGACTGTGGGACATGAGACACCTGGCACCTAGTCCATTGTCCATCAAGGCTCCTAATGCCTGGGCCTCCACACCAGGACTCCAGGATGGGAGGTGGAGCCACTTAACATGCATGTGGGCTGCCGTGAGTCACCAGGTCAGACTCTCAGCCCTACCCTACCATTTCCTGCCTGTGTAAGCCTTGGGATTGGCACTCCTCAGAAAGAGGACTGAGGGCCACAGACGATGACGGGAGCAGGCAGGGCAGAGCAGGAACAGAGGGGCAGCCCACCGCCCGCCGCGCATGCGCTCACATCCAGGATGGGCCCGTTACAGTAGTAGCAGCGTGGGGAGAAGAGGCTGTGGTAGTCCTTTTCACAGTAGGGCTGTCCGTCCCGCTCGAAGAAGTTCCGGGATCCAATCTCTTCCTGGCAGTGGGTGCATACAAAGTGTTCGGGGTGCCACGTCTTTCCCATGGCGGTCACAACCTGACAAGACAGACACAAAGTCATTCGGGGTGAGGTCAGGAGCCAAGGTTCCAGTGCATATCCCCGTCCCCTTCTTACCTGCCCCGCGATGGGCTTCTTGCAGGCTCCGCAGACCCCTTTGGCAACGGTGGCGACCCCTAGCTTGTTCAGGTCAGACTGCAGACTCCCCAACATGCTGTCAAGCTGGCTCCCAGGCTTGGAGAGCCCTCCAGGAGGTGAGTTGCTCCCAGTTTTCCCCTGGGCCATGAACTGTAGACACAGAAAGCCAGTCAGATCTCCAGGGCCTGGTGTGGGCAACTCACAGCCTAACACCCATGCGGCTTTCTATTCTGAACAGACAGGCTGACTGAGGCAGAAGGCGCACTGTCGTCTGGGGGTGGGGGTGACATCAGCAGGCAGTCCGAAGGTCGAGGAGGGCTTCCAGCACCCAGCTGGATGACCAAGCCCAGGGACAACATGCCAAGCAAGAACTCAGCCCCCAGCCCAAGCACTGACCCCTCCCTCGTCCTGCCCTTCGGGGCTGCTCTGCCTGCTGCTGGGGGGCCAGCCGGCTGCCCATGGCCGTTCTCCATCCGCTCTCTGTTCCAGGCCCTGCATCTTAGGTGGGAAAGAGAGGAGGAGAAGACATATTTAAAAACTAAGATTGAAAGGCCTTGTCACTGGATTATTTCATAGAATTAGAGGATTTCTCCCTCTTGGCAATAGCAAAGGAAAGAGGAGGGTGGGTTGAGGAGAGAGAGAGAGGGGAAAAAAATGAATGTATCTAGAAAAAAAGAACCTGAGAGAGGGGCCTAGGAGAAGGGGAGGAGAAGGGGTGAGCCACACTGGTGAACACTGAGGTCTTGACGGCCCAGGCCAACAAGGGCAGATGACTCATAGCTTCCAGTGTAGGGATGACCTCCTCAGCTGAGGAAGTCCAAGGGAATGGGCCAGGGGTGGTTTACTAAGGTGGTGCCTAGATAACAGGCTCGGGAGAACCCAGGGTCAGGCTCTAAGGAAGGACCCCAGTTACTGTCAGGGCTGAGGATGCAGGACGGAGCCCTCAGCCCCATGTGAGTGCATGCTGATGTGGCATCCTCACAGTTGGGGGGTGGCTCAGGATGCGACAGGGCATAGGAAGGGGAAGATGCTGGGAGGCCTGCCTGTATCGGGTGGAAGAGTGGGTCCTCATTGGTCTGGCAGCCCACAGACCTCACGGTGTGGGAAACAGAAGAGAGACCGGGAGGGCCATGCCCACCCTCCTCCTGGGGCTGTCCCCCTGCAGTCTGGACCCCAGAAGAAGCAGAAGAGCCAGCCAAGAGCCCTGGACAGGAGGGAGTGGGCAGGCTGGGCTGGAGAGGAGAGCTGCTGGCCGAAGAGTCAGGGTGATCCTGGAGCAAAGGGGCAGGAGGAGAAGGAGCCACAACAGAGATGGTTCTTCTCAGGGGGACTGGGGAGTCAGGAGGGTAGACAACCTGGGAAGGAGAGAGGGAAAGAGACAGGAAAGTACGGGTTCAGCAGCCAGTAGAGGGTGGAGGGGGGGATGTGGTCACCTTCTGATAAGGCCAGAAAATGCAGAAACCACCCCACCACCCCAAAATCTTTCTCAGCCGGCACTAGGACAGAGGGACCCTCCAGACCCCCACTTCCAGGGCTCTGGCCCATATCGGCTGGCTACCTTCTCTACCAGCTGCCCCCCGGCCCGCCTCCCTCGTGGCTGGACGGTGATAACAACGCCTTCAGTCAGCCAGTCCTGGGCAGAGGCCCCTGCCTCCTCCTCTGCCACCAGCTGGATGCCCAGCCGGCCCTGCAGCTCTGCAATGAGCCGCTCCTGGGATGGGTTCCTGCTCAGGGTGGCAGGGTCCAGCCTGCGGCGAGGGGAGGGTTCCCGAGACATGGGATGTACGTGGCCTGTCTCCCGGCTCCTCCTGATCACAGAGCGGATCTGGGGGAGGAGGACAAAGCCATCACCATCCTGTTCCAGGTAACTTAGAGAGAAAAGCTGCTCAGTCCATACTAGGGGTCACGCGAGGTCAAAGCAGAACAACAAAGGCAAGCCGAAGTAGGGAGCAGGAAGCAGACAGGACTGAAGAGGGTCCTATGGCCACTGCTCTCTCCCAAGTCAGCCTCTAACCATGCACAAATGCTTGTAGGACCAGCTGCTCTCTCCTCAGCAGGAGCCAGCAGGATTCTCCTGCCTCACACTTGGGGTCACACAGTAATTATCTGACGTACCTACCCCTCCCTCGCTTCTCCCCTCACAACTGCAGTAGAAAGATGGAGGCTTCTCTTTTCTTTACACCTTCTAGCCAGTGTCTGTGTGTAGTTCATGTATTAAAGCTTACTAATTGTAGTGTTGGAGGGAACGGTTTGGGAAGAAGGCATAAAGTTAGATTCCTACAGAAACACAGAGGAGTCAGGCATGGTGGCACTCAGCTATCATCCCAGCACTGAGGAAGGTAAGGCAGGACAAACAGCCAGGGACAGAAGGAAGGAAAACCATGGACTGAGTTTTATCCACTTTCCAGGATTTACCTCAGCTAACCCTCTAATGATCTTGGTAAGTGAGCTATTAGTGCTCCCATTTTAAAGAAGGGAAAGTCGAGCTTCTAGATGCTTCCCCAAGTTCACATAGGTAGCGAGTGTGGCCAGTGTGGTGTGCAGATCTATGTGGTCCCCAAATCCATGTGTCCAACCATTCTATACATCCAAATGCCAGGGCAGTCCTCTAGAGGACGTCTTAGGAGCAGGAGACAGAGCATCACTAGGCACAAGGCCAGCACACAGGATCACTGTCAAACACATCTTCAGGGCCATCACCCCTTGGCAGTTTCTGCCCAGGCAGACATTCGTAAGAGAAGCATGCAGTTAGCAAGGAGTGGCCCACACTCAAACCCTGCCAGAGCCATGCCTAGTGACTGCACAAGCTGGTGCCTGCCTGGCCAGAGGCGGAAATCCTCTCCGAGGTACAGGGTGTCCCCATGGCCGTGGCATGAGAAAGCTCTGGCTGCTCCTTCCTGGCCTCCAAAGTGGCTTCGGTGGTACCTTCTGGGTTCCCAGGGTTCTCCAGTGCCTCAGTGGGTCCCCCAAGGCTTCCCTTCTGGGGAATCTTCCCACCTAGCTGCTCCTTGTCCCCTGGGGCAGGACAAGTGCTTCCCAGGCCCCCTAGTTCTGACTGTGCCCTCTCCCACAGGTCACATTCCTTAGTGAGAGTCCAGGTGTCAGGAAGGACAGCTTGCCTATCCACTGCCACAGCGGGAGGCTCAATCCCTTCCTGAAAGCTGGATGTCACCTCATGGGGAATCTCAGGCCTGAATGCTGCCAAAGCCTGTGGCCATCTCCAAATGGGAGCCTCAGTCTCCTCTGAACACACATGGTTGGCCAGTGGCCCCTGGGATCCTGTGCTCCCAGCAGGATGTGGAGTGTGGTACGGGGGAGTCCTAAAGGGCAGACCCACGGAGTCTGTCAGGCTAGGCCTAACTTGAGCCTGGCTCTTCACACCACACGACCGCCGAGAACCCCCCACAGAAGGATGACTTGTGTTTTCAGTGTCTGATGTCTCCTCAAAACTACCCAAACCAAGCCATCTGGGAGCCACAGAAGGTAAAAGGCCCTGACTATTTCCTTCTGTGTGGAGGACCACTGGGGTGTGTTCTCCAGGGGAGGCTTTAGTGGGGGGAGGAGGAAGGGTGAGGGACTGAGACTGAGTCAAGCCGGGCAGCAGCCCCTGGGAGCTCAGCAGCACAGCAGAAGTGCTCGTCTGGAGGAGAAAGACAAAGGGAGAGAGAGAAACAGGGAGGGCTGAGCAGGGGGCAGGTGTGGCCTAGTGCTCTGAGAACCACCATCTACACCGGTGGGATACTAAGTAAGGCACAGGGACTCTGGAAAGGCTCCAACCCCAGAAATGCTTGTCTGCGCTGGTCTGGGTCTCCTTTGCACCTTAGGAGACCCAGGCACCAGAAAGTAGCCACTGGGCCATGCTCACAGTCACCCAGACTAAGCATGTAGGGGATTTACAGAGAGCTGCAAACCCAGCTCCACACACTACCCACCTGCTGGCCCTCCCAGCCCACTCCTGCCTTCCTATGCCAGAAAGGCCTTTCCCTAGTGCTCAGCAAGAAGCAGTGCGGCTTTCCCTTGAGTGGCACCGGGCTACAGGGTCTAAGGGCACAACCGCTACTTCCTGGGATAGGCACCAGCACAGCCAGTGTGGATCCTGACTTGCTCTCCACTGCTCAGAACCACGGCAACAAGTCTGACAAGTCGAGACTGCGCCAGCACCCAGTCTCCCAGCTCTGAGCTCCAAGCATGCGGCCGGCGGAAGAGAGGCACCTCTCTATGCCAAGAACGGACAGGCTGCCTGGCTCCGTTCTCATATCCCCTGAGCTGCACCCCAAAGGTCGACACACATGGAGCTGAATCAGCAACTCCTGAGAGCTCTGTCAGTATTAATCCCTATCAAGGCACTACATCCTCTAAATAAAATGCCGTGGCCTGGAGGGCCTGGAGGGCCTGGAGGGCCTGGAGGGGAAGATGGGATGCTGCTGCCGATGGGCTGAGGACCTGGCAGGTTGAGTTTCCCACAGACAGGGTACTGGGGACTCAGGCCCCAGAACAGTGGAGGGTGGAAGGAAGCTGGCTGCAGAGGCTTGTAAGTCCCATCCCCACAGACGGAAAGAATGAGGGTGTTCTGAGGACAGCTAGCGTGGGAGATACAGCCCTGGGGCAAATGACCTCTCAGGCATGGGATCCTGATCCCACGGGGCCCAGCAGGACACACCCTCCTCCAGCAAGAGCAGCTATCAACACAGGGCTCTTTGTCCCTGTGTTCAGGCCTCCTGATCCCCCTGACCTGGGTGGCTGGGAACACCAGGAGAGGGAGGAATGTCCCAGCTAAAAGAGTCTCTGGTTTCTCTGCCTTTGCTGGCTGCTAAGAAGCTCAGTCTCAAGTGCTGCCTGGCCTCTCCCCCCGCAGGGCGCAGTGGAGCCACAGGCCAGCTACTCACTGAGGTCGGGTAATGGGTGGGGGCACAGAAGACAGGGATCACAGGGCACCTTGAAATCTGACAGTGAAGCCATGAGCTCGTCCAGCTCCCTGGTGGCTGAGGAGGCTGAGATTCGGGTCTGCTGCTGGCTGGAGGTGACTCGCTGCGGACTGCTCATCTCTCCCTGGTTCACAGTGATGGCCGGGCTGCAAGGCGGGCACTGTGTCAGTGGGGAGCCCAGGGGCCAGACTCAGGCTCCACAGGGGATCAGGTCTCCAGCACCCAGTATCTTAGGGACCCCCATCCCTGGTAGAGTGCAACTCTGTCTGACACTGTGCTGAGGGGAGGGGGCTCAAACAGTCCCCTGATAGGACGACACCGTGCCAGGGCAGAGGCAAGCTCACCTGCACAGGGAGCACCACTAGATCCCTTCTACACTACTGTACACAGATTATTATACCTGATGGCATCGATAAGCTGCCATGGAGACAGGCAGGTGTGGTGCTCATCCCTGTAAACCCAGCATGCAAGGGGCTTCACTACATAGTGAGTTCCAGAACAGTCTGGGCTGTGGAGTGCGACCCCACCTCAGAATGAACAAGCAAGACCCAACACTACCAGGCGTGTCCCAGGAGCGCCGGGGCAATGAGCCAGGCCTCCGCAGACACTGCACTCCTCGGTCTCACTCGATTTACCCATGTCGTCTCATCCCGTTATCTCTGCCTGCTTAACCTACTTTACAGTTTGCTTCTTGTTTCTAAGACAAGGTCTCGTGCAGTTCAGACCGTCCTGGAATTCACTAGGTAGCCCAGACTGGCCTTGAGCGTGAGATTCCCCCAAGCCTGGACCTCACACACGCCAGGATTGTGGCTGTGTATCACTGTGCCTCACTCTGGCTTCCAACTCATGGAGGGAAAGACAGACTTGAGTGCTGGATAGAGTGACTGGCACAGGCAGGATTTAAGCCCTCTGGGACATTAGCAAACCTGTGCTAACAGTCTGAGCCACAGACGGCCTCCGCACACACAGCACCTGACTGTGCTGATTGACGGCCGGGGTGGCAGGGGTGCCACCCCAGTGACTCACTGCAACCCCAGGGCCTGGCTAAGTATCGGGCACTGTAGCCTGGAGCCTGCCTGGGCAGGACTTTCAAGAGCTTCCCAGCTCGGAGACAGCCCAGGGAATACTCACACAGGGCTGGGCACAGAACTCTCCAGTTCATCCAAGAGGCTCTCCACGCTGGGCCGCACATCCTCCAGCCCCCGGCCTCCATTTCGCTTTGGCTTCTCTTTCATCAGAGGCCCCGCTTTGCCCCCCAATGGACTGTTATTTTCTGGGATGCCATAAAGGGGGCTCAGGGCTCCGGGCAATGGGGGGCCTGATTCGGCTTCATCTTGGAGAAAAGGAGACAAAACGGTTGCTCATCCCTCAGTCCTCCAGAAACCCAAAGGCTCCCATGTGGCCTGGACACCCTGCTGTACCTGCAGGGAAGCCTGGAGGACTGTGCTGCACGGCATTCAGTTCTAGTAAGAGCCGGTCAAGTTCCGAGAGGTTGCTGCCCAGGGAGGAGCTCATCACGGTAGGTGAAGGCTCCGCTGACTTCTGCTTGTTGGGGAAGCTTCAAGAAGCAGAGGAGAGAAGTGAGGCCTCTCCACCTAACACTGGATGTAGCAGCCCCGATGCTCAAGGCCCAAGAGGTGGAATGTTACAAGCCTCCTCGGCAAGGAGGCGGAGGGCAGGAAAGGAATGTAGCCAGGGGAGGAGGAAGAAAGGTTCCTCAACTACACAGATGCTGTGACAGCCCAGCCCACCACCAGGAGATGGCAGAGGGAGCTGCCTGACAGGCACAGGGCATGGAGGGGCCTTAGGGCCTCTGTAGTCTAAGCCAATGGCCTAGAGGTTCCCAGAAGGAGCTGGCTGGGGTGCAGGCTCTGTACCTGTAGACGTGTTCTTCCTCGCCTGCTCTGGAACAAAGGGAGCCACCGTCCTGGGGGTTGGAGGCACTGGAATTCTTAGCACTGGAGCTGTAGATGGGCGTTGGGGATGGGGGCTGCGGAAGAAAGAGTGATCAGGCCTGTCCCCGTGGAGACAGGAACAGGAGAGACAGGAGCAGCCGGCCCCCCAGGCAGCTCCTGCTCACAGCCTGTCTCACAAGGGAATTTCCAAGGCTGGTCAGGTGATTAATACTTGGTCACCGGTCCCTCACATGGCGCATAGGAAGGACTGTGTATGGCTGTGGACAGCCCATTCCCCCAAGCCTCATTTCTCCAGCGGCTTGGCACGTCCCTTGTAGGTCAGCTGCTTTTACCCCCAAGTCCCTGAGGGCTTCTCAGATGCCCATCCCTTACCTGCTGGTGAGCGTATCTGGAACCACTAGGCTGCCACTGGTCTAAGGGGTCCAGGACCGTGCCATTGAGGGCCTCGCTGGATGGGGGAGGTGGGACCGGAGGTGGCACTGCAATCTCCTGGTAAGTGTGGTTTCCAGTTGGGTAGGAGTAGGGGGGCTCCTCTGACAAGAACACTGGCCGTTTGGAGATGTGGGAGGTGGTAGATTCCAAGTCTGCCAGCAGGGCATCTGCAAAGAGAAGGTGTCCACAGGTGAGCGCCAGCCCTACAGGGAACTTCCCAGGGACAGTGCCCTGCCTTCCTGAACCTCAGGTTCCCACATCTGCTGCCTTGTCCCCAGCCCAGACTGAGAGTGCTGGGAGGCCTTCTCTGGGCTCCTCCCTCAGGGGTTAGGTGGCTGGCTCTGCATTCCTTCGGACAAGGCTGTACTAAGGCTGGTGTAAGCTAGAAATGCCTGCCTGGAGCTCTCGACTCCTTGTGGGGGAATCAGGCGGGAGTGGCTGGGTAGACAGAGCCAAGCCAGGAGGTGGCCCTAGGGTGCACCTGTCCCCGTCCCCCACCCCAACCCCGCCAGGGGGAGCGGAATTCCATGCTCTAAGCTCCTCCCTATCCAGGCTCCAGGTAAGGTATGCAGAGGCTGGGGATGGCATGAAGCCAGCTCAGCGCTCGCTCGCCACCCCCTCAACAAGCTGAGGGCAAGACTGTTCTGCTGACTGCCTCTGACAACTGGCAAGGAGCCCAGCCTAGAGGCTCCAGGGCCCCTCGACTGTTTAACTGTAACATGGGCCCAGTCGTCCCTCGAACAAAAGCTGCCATTACTGCGGCATGCAGTAGCCTACAATGTAGGGCTCAGGCTCCTGACAGGAAGAAGATGGCTACAGAGGCAAGAGCTGGAAGTGTTGACCTGCCTGCCTTACCCTCCTATGTTGTAACCCTCAGTGCTGCAGCCTGGGTAGAGTCCAGCCCCGAAAGCCACACCCTCCTTCCTGGACTGCTCACTGACCCGTTTATGCTTAGCTTCTAGTGACCTGCTTCCTTGGTCCTCATGAGTGACGATCACAAACACAGTGGCCGAAATCATCACGTCTCCTAGGCACCGTGTGAGGTATTTACACACATGGTGCTTGGTGACCCTTCTGGTGACCTAAAAGGCTACAACTATTCTCTTTAGAGCTGAGGAGAGCTGGAAGCTCTGGATACCTGCCCCAGGTGGCAGGGCAGGAAAGGACAGGGTCACATGACACCTCAGACTCTCCAAGCTCCAGACCTCAAGCCTACAGGAGGCTTCTGTGATCACTGGTGACAAGACGGTGCCTAATCTAAGGAACACGAGCTTGTAGGCCCGGCTGTCAGTCTGATCTTTGCTGTCCCCAGCCCCAGCCCCACTCAGAGGAGAGGAAAGCAAGGACCTCATGAGGCCTGAGGCCATGCTTTCTCCCAGCGGCCCTGCTTCCCAACATCACTAAGGTGGGCACACCTACCCCTGGCTCCTGCCGTACAGTGGAAGAGAAGCTGTTCCAAGGCCCAGACCCTGGGTCCCAGCCTCCTACTGCTGGAAAAGCTCAGCTCCTGCGGGCCCCTCCTCTTCCAGCTCCCCTGGAGGAGTTCTGACTTCCTGCCTCCAACAAACAGGAACTACAGGGAGACTATATGTGTCTAGGTAAGAGCATAAAAGGAACTAATGTCCAGGGCCAATCCCAGAGGCGTCTCTAGGGCCACACCTGCTGTCCATTTCCTCTGGGCCCAACCCACAGTAGGCGGAACCCCTCTTTCTCCATCTTGGACTGAGGCTTCTGGGAAACCTTGTAGTGCTCCACAGAGAAGGCAACAGATACAGCCCTGGTGGGGCTGGCAAGAGCAGTTGCTAGTCCTGAACTGCTACAGGGCCAGGCGCTTCACAAATGGAACGTGTCATCCTCCCCAACAACGTACAGGGCTAAGCTGAGGTCCCCACTGACAAAGCAGACACGGTTCCTCAGGCTCCAAACACTCCACAGTAGACAAAAGCCTTCTCTGCTAGACAGTGAATCGGGGATTCCGCTGCCCACACTGCCTCCCTGTGCCCTGCACCCGTGCTGTGATCCTGCGTCTGGCTTTTTTGGTGTACAGGCTGGATGCTGGCTTGATTTCTATTCTTATGGTGCTAGAGATAGAACCTAGAACCCCGTGCATAATAGTCAACTCCACCACTACCCCTAGGGGACCGCCTAACACTTAGGGTTGACACAGGTGGCCTCAGACTCTCAATTCTCCTGCCTCAGTCGCCACACTCAGCTTCCATGAGCTCTTTCCATTTGTTTTCTTTGTTGTGTGTGTCCGTGTGTGTGTGTGTGTGTGTGTGTGTGTGTGTGTGTGTGTGTGTTTGTGGTGTGTGTACATGTGTCAGGTATGTTCTTTATCGTGTTCCACGCTGTCTTTGTAGATCGCCATTTTACATTTTTTAACCATTTCCTTCTTTATATTGTTTGTGTCTAGGAGTTCCTGTTTTTATTTGTTTTGTTTCTTAGAGACAGCATTTCTCTGTGTACCCTTGGAACTCGTTCTGTAGATCAGTCTGGCCCCAAACTCAAGTGCGGGGACTAGGCGTGCACCAGCACGGCCTAGGACAACTTTGTGGAGTTGGTCCTCACCTTCTACTTTTGTAGGGTTCTGGGTTAAACTGGGGTCACCAGGCTTACAGTTCCCACTGCACCGTCATCTCAGCAGCTCAGCTTCTGATGCTTTTAGAGATACATACGATCTCCCTATGCAACGCTGGCTGTCCTAGAGTTCTCGATGTAGACCAGGCTGGTCACCGAGTCCCTGGGACCCCCGTCCCCACCCCCACAGCACTGCCGGTCTAGACTTGCTTTGGCACATGAGGCTTTCAGTGGAGCTGGGGAGCTCACTGAGCTCTGTAGCCAGAGTTCTCTCCCCAGACTCCCCACACCTCTCAAGGTATGAAGGAGAGCGGTTTGGGGCCAGCAAGATGGCTTAACATGCTTGCTATATAAAACTGATGACTTGAGGGCTGGAGAGATGGCTCAGCGGTTAGAGCACTGACTGCTCTTCCAGAGGCCCTGAGTTCAAATCCCAGCAACCACATGGTGGCTCACAACCATCTGTAATGGGATCTGACGCCCTCTTCTGGTGTGTCTGAAGACAGCGACAGTGCACTCACATACATAAAATAAATAAATCTTAAACAAACAAAAAAACTGATGACTTAAATTTTATTCCTGGAACCCAAATGGTAGAAGGAAAGATAACTCTTTCAAGTTGTCCTCTGACCAACACACACACACACACACACACACACACACACACACCAAACAAGATTAGAAAGACGAAGAGGCTGAGGAGATAGCTTGGGGGTTAAAAGCACAGACAGTTCATGTAGAAGCCCCAAGTCTGGTTTCCAGCACCCATAGCAGGCAGCTTAGTCCTGCTATAGGAGTTTCCAAAGCCTTTGGCCTCTGCAGGTACCTGCACCAACACACACAAACACACAGAGACATATACATACTTAAAACTAAATTGTAAATACAAGAAAAACCTCATTCAGAGTTTACAAAGAGCTGTATGTCATGTGATAGCAGATGGGAGGACCGGGCCCTGAGCTCAGGCCCTGCTCAGCTCCACAACTACTTACCTCTTGTGTTTAAGGCCCAGTCTTATCAGTCTGGTGTCTGATGGAGAGATACCTCCACGGTAAAACCACTTGGTTGCTCTTGCAGAGGACCTAGGTTCAGTTCCCAGCAGCCATGAGGCGACTCACAACCACCAGTAACTCTAAAGCCAGGGGAATCCAACACCCTCTCAGACTCTGTGGGCACCACACGCATTTAATCCACTTACATACACGCAGGCAAAACACCCACACATGTAAAAACAATTTTCAAATTTGCCTTTATTTATTATTGATTTGTGTGCACTTGTACATGAGCGTGGCAGTCAGAGGACTGCATGCCAGAGCCCGCCTCCGTTCCCGTCTGTGCCGGGGCTGCAGGTACACACCACTGTCCGGGGTTACATGGCAGCTGGGGTTGTCAGGCTTGTCCAGCAAATGCTGTTACCCACTGAGCTATCTCTCTGGCCCTCGCTGTGAATACTTCTTACCCTGCAGTGTCGGTGACATTTACAAGGGCTGGCTCACAGTAAAATGCACCGGTTGCCAAACATCAGACCTAGTTACTCTGTGACATCTAGAAAAAGACCCTCCTCAGTCTTTCCTGAGTAAAACTGGCTTCAGCCATGAAAACAGTCGGAACCAGAGCCACAGAGTAAGAAAGGAGCATTCAGCGCCCTGTGTGGTGGTGCACACCTTTAATCTCAGCACTGAGCAGGCAGAGGCAGGCGGATCTGAGTTCAAGACCAACCTGGTCTAGAGAACAAGATCCAGGACAGCAGGGCTACACACAGAAACATTGCCTCAGAAAAATAAAACAAAAAAGAAAAAGATCGTTCCAAAACGCTAAGTGTGTGTGTGTGTGTGGGTGTGTGTGTGGGTGTGGGCATGCGCGCGCCAAGGAAAAAGCACACTATTTCCCAATTTCCTCCAAATGTTTGTCTGCCTTAGAGAGAGAAACTTTAACAAGTGCCTACCCAAGTACAGCCTCTGACATGGCTTCCTCTTCTCTCTGTGCGTTTATTTAGTCCTTGCCTGGTGGCTTGAATAAGACTTGGACCCCCATACCCCAGGGTCCCTCACTAGTTGCTAAGGCAACATAGGAGGCAGCCAAAACATAGACTCTAAGGCTCTGGGCCCTGTGCTGTAGCTGCCTAGCATGTCTCATAGACCGAAAACTGCTAAAGGCTAAAGTCCCCAAGCACAGCAAACTCCTCCCCTGGCTTGAGTAAACATACCCAGGACGAGGCTTCACGAAGCAGCCTCCCTACCTGCCGGGACTCCCCTGACTTCAGCTGTGGTACAACCTTTTGCTAGCTCTGAACATACAAGAGGTGTTGGAAACTCCTTCAACCCAAAGGCTTCCTTCAGGAGAGAAGTCAGACACAGACCCACCACCACTCTGCCCTGCTCCTCACATGCTAAAGGACCCAGGGCTGGGGTCCTCAAAGTGCTTCAACATCACTAAGTTGTTAGGTCTGAGCTTGACACCATTTCAATTAAAGCCAAAAGCTTGAACCCACTGGGGGCGGGGGGGGAAGCAGAGGTCACTGAGCAGAACTGTGCAGCTCTGGGTATGCATGGGCAAAGAAGGGCAGGGTACAAAGCACCAGCTGGCCAGAGGCACAAAAATCACAGTGCAGAGTAAGTGTGAGGGCTGTCCGCTGCTGACCACCAGAGGGAGCCATTGGTCCATCACCTTCCTGCCATCAGGGATAACCTCGGGCAACCGCAGAATTTTCTTGCTGAGCTGGGGAAAGACTAGGGAGTCCCCAGCCTTAGTGGGAAGTTTCGATCTCAAGAGAAGCTAGAGCCTGAGGCACAGAGCTGGCATAGAAACCAGCCTGAGTGCCAAGATCCTGGGCATGCAAATTGGGACATCTGGAGGTGCAATGAGGGTTGTGGCATGAAGTTCAAGGGCCCCACAGACCCAGAGGGGCACATGCAGTCACTTCCACTACCTCTTCTGTAAATGCAAGGCACAGGTACCCCACTTCTATTTTGTAGCTGTGCCTTGCTTGGGAGACAGCTTGAAGCAATACTAGCTTCAAGCCAGGAGCCTGCACTGGAACTCAGCACTCAACAGAGGACTGGAACTCAGCACTCAACAGAGGACTGGAACTCAGCACTCAACAGAGAGGACTGGAACTCAGCACTCAACAGAGAGAACAGGAACTCAGCACTCAACAGAGGACTGGAACTCAGCACTCAACAGAGGACTGGAACTCAGCACTCAACAGAGGACTGGAACTCAGCACTCAACAGAGAACAGGAACTCAGCACTCAACAGAGAGGACTGGAACTCAGCACTCAACAGAGAATAGGAACTCAGCACTCAACAGAGAGGACTGGAACTCAGCACTCAACAGAGAGGACTGGAACTCAGCACTCAACAGAGGACTGGAACTCAGCACTCAACAGAGAGGACTGGAACTCAGCACTCAACAGAGAGGACTGGAACTCAGCACTCAACAGAGAGGACTGGAACTCAGCACTCAACAGAGAACAGGAACTCAGCACTCAACAGAGAGGACTGGAACTCAGCACTCAACAGAGAGGACTGGAACTCAGCACTCAACAGAGGACTGGAACTCAGCACTCAACAGAGAGGACTGGAACTCAGCACTCAACAGAGAGGACTGGAACTCAGCACTCAACAGAGAGGACTGGAACTCAGCACTCAACAGAGAGGACTGGAACTCAGCACTCAACAGAGGACTGGAACTCAGCACTCAACTCAATGGGAAGGATCAGTGGGTCTAGGAGAGAGCACTGCAGCACAACTCTTTTTTTTTTTTTTTTTTCTTTCAGTTTTTAGATTTACTTATTGGAGGAGGAAGAGCATGCTCCTACCAAGGGGTGATGTGCAGGTCAGAGAACAACATTCAGGGAGTCAGTTCTCTCTCCCTGTACCATATAGAACCCAGGGACTGAACTGGGTTGTCAGACTTGGTAGTAAGCACCCCAGAACTTTTGTTTGGCAAGCCTCAGTTCAATCCCTAGCACCTCCTCCCTTCCACCCCCCCCACTCCCCCCCACACCCACTGAAAGGACAGCCAGGGGGAGAATCAGTGCAGCCTTCCCACCCCCTCTCCATGCAGAGCTCTTTCCCAAGCTGTGCCCCCTTTGTCCTGGCCGTCCCCAGCCACATCTTAGATTTGATAAAATCTGCCAAAAGGCACAGTCCTGGAGCTGGCCAGGTGCCAAGAGTGGTGAGCTACAGGTCCACCCAAGGTGGTGTTCTGTGGCCCGAGCTGGGGCCCCAGCCATTCCTCAGGTGGCTGGCTGTTACAGCCTGCACACAGGAATTTGAAAACACGCTTGCTCACTGGCTGAACTGCCTGGACAGGGACTTGTGCTTCAGCTGTCTTGCCTGCCCCATGTTTCCAGGAATTTTAAGCTTAGGATTTGGATAGAACAAAATAAAACAGGCACAAAATGCCTACTAGGCACTGGGCTTGAATCGTCACACAGTCAGTAAATGGGAGGTGCTGGGCAGGCAGGAGCTCCCCGCTAGAGGATCCTCAACTCTGCTATCTAGTGCTGGGACAGCATGCAGGACATTCCAGCCAAATCAGAGCCTTGGAGGGAGACCTGAGGTGGCTGTTCTTGGTTGTCAACTTGACTGGAATTAACTAAAAATGGAGGTTAAGAGCACCTGTGAGGAATTTCCCCTCAATTAAGTGATTTGAAGTGGAAAAAAATAATTTTAATCTGGAGGTTGTTTGTTTGTTTTTAAATTTTGAACGAGTAGGCTCTGGAATGCTCTTAGCCACTGAGCCTCTCCCCAGCCCCTTATTTCAATCTTCTGAGGTGGGAAGATTCACCCTAACCTGGACCACAGTATCTGCTGGTAGCCTATAGGACATGGAAGGAAATGTGAGTGCTCTCTCTCTCTCTCTCTCTCTCTCTCTCTCTCTCTCTCTCACCCTTCCCCCCACCCTTCCCTCTCCCTTCCCCCCCACCTGCTGGCAAGTCCATTCCTTGCTGGCATTAGAAGCCTTCTTCTAGGGGATTCCGATGTGTAGAGGACACAAGCCCCTGTGCGTACAGATGAGAACCAGGGAAACCAGGAACGTTAAGCACACAGTTCATCTCTTCAAGGGACGGGATGTCTACCTGTTTTCCACCCAGAAGACTGGGAGTGGATGTAGTTAATATCCTGGTGATCTGTGTGGGGCCAGCCCATCCCCCAACCCCCAGACCATTATGCCTATCTCAGACTCTTCCTACCTAACCTTTATCTTGAACACTGTTTTTCAGTCAATAAAACCCATCCATCCCTAGGGGAGATGTCATATCTACTTTGTAATCTGGTGGCCTCTCCAATGACCTAGACCACACCAGATCCTCCCCTAGGTCCTTAAGCAGTTGGGATGGTTGCTCTGTCTGCCTTGGCACTTGCAGGAACCCACCCCCCGACATGGTGTATACCTGAGGCCAGCTGAGACTGCCAACCTTGTGGACTAAACAACTTGTAGATTCTTAGACCTTTTGGTGATAGACAACCATTGTTGGACTAGCAGGACTACAGCTGTTAGTCACTGTACTAAGAATGAGAATAACTTGTAAACTCACAAACCCTGAGTATGAGAGTGTTCAGATACTCACTGGCTAAGTTCTGTTCCTCTGGAGAACCCTGACTAATACACCATCAGATCTCTATTTCTGAACCCACAGCTAAAAGAGCAAGTATTGAGCCGCCTTTCTCAACCCTTTTCAACTGCAGGCTGCCCTGCCGGGCCTGCCTCACTCCAGGGCCCACTGTCCACACACAGCTCCACGCTGGAGCAGAGAGCTGGTTTTCAAGGAGGCCCACTTCACCATGTCCTGGCCAGAACAGTCCACAGCAGCTCCTCCCAGCACCTCCCTGCATCAGACTGAGGAGCGGCCGCATGCCTCCTGAGTGCCTGGGCAGCAAGGGGCTGGCACCGCTGAGGGCTTTTGGGGGGGGAGGGGCTGCAGTCTATGCCTTCAGTGTTGTGTGAGACCTGAATCTCAGTCAGACAGAATGAGGTTCAGGAGTACCTGCTGTCCAGATCTAAAGGATGCTTCAGCAGCTTGTCTACCTTGTTATGCTCAAAAAAGGACTCAGTCCCCTGCTAGTCACCTGGGTAGCCCAGGTAATAACCTCAGGGCTCTGACAGCTGCTCAGACAGGGGTGTAAGCAGTAGGTAGGCTCTGCCTTACCAAGGAAGCTATGCAAACAGCAAGAGGAGCTCGGACATCCACCATCTCATCCCTTGAGTGACACTTCTCCATTTGGAAGGAGCAAGAGGCAGGCCTGCCCCTCCCCCTCCTGTGGCTCCTGCCCAGTCCCTGTCCCCTCAAGCTGCCAGAGCCCAAGAGCAGTTAGAGCAGAGGTAATCTAACCCACAGCGGAGTACTTTTACTCAGTGAGTAACTCCCCAGGAATGGAGAGCCGGGTATATTTATCCTGGTAACTGTCCTATCCTCAGAGAAGGTGGCTGTGGCCAGCAAGAGCCAATACACAATGAAGACAGACAGATCCCTGCCCCTACCTAGCCTAGGGACCTAAGGCCTCAACACTCAGTGGGGATTCAACCTTCTAGAGGGAGGTTCCCTCTCAAACTGGACTCTATACTCTCGCCAGCTATCCCTAGAGATGGACAGCCTTATTACTCTGTCTTACTGAAAGGGAAAGGACAGGGACAGCCAGCATAAAGGAGGAACCAGCTGCCCCACTTCAGGCTGCCGAGTGCCTGGCCATGGCCCTATCAAGTTAAATGGACAGTCTTCAGTTGCCCCCCTTTCTGAGCAGGTGCTAAGGAGGAAAACAGGATTAGATGAGACTTACACAGCAGTTGAGCTCCTGCAGACTTCTGTCTCACTCCCAGACACTACTATTATCTGAACCCCAGGCTGGAGCTGCTCTCCCCACCCACCAGGCAGGAGGCTCCATCCCACCGTGTCTCTGAATGCTTAACAGCCATGCCTGCAGGTTGTGAAGACTCAACCTAGAGCTTCCCTCGCTGACTCATGCCTTGCTCAACAGGAGCTGCCCTGAAGGAAGTGTGGGCTGGGTGACAAACAGGAAACCAGGGGAAAAGGTCTAGAGGTTTCCAGCCTGCAGCAGACAGGGGCCGCCTGGTACAGCTGCCTCTTCCCAGTTCCCACGTGCCAGAGGCTGATGATTTCCAGTTTTCAACTGAGCCCTGCCTGCCAGAGGCTTATGCAACTGGAGTGTGCAGGCAAGTCCCCTTTATTAGATACCTGGCTTGCACCCAAGGGCACAAGGCACAGGTGAGAGGAGACAGAAGAAAATAAAGGCATTAAGGCTTCTGTGAGGTCACCCTCTAGGCAGAAACCCAACTTTACCAGGGCCCCTATGAAGTAGGTTCTCAGTGCGTGCTCTCACGCACACACACACACACACACCACACACCACACATACACCCCAGACAGAAGCTGTCTTGGCCTCCAACCCTGTGCCTGCAGCCAGATCCAGCCACATACCCAGGTGAGAAGCAGCAACCTCCTACCTTAAGAACTCTTCATGAGAGCCCCTCCCCCACAGCCCAGAATGCCATGAACACACTTCCTAGGTCAGATCTTAGGTACCTCAACTCACCCACAGACTCCCTCCCACCCCACCCCCACCCCCCGACAGGGTCTCTCGGTGTAGCCCTGGCACTTGCTCTCGCTCTGTAGACCAGGCTAGCCTCAACTCAGATCCGCCTGGGATCAAAGGTGTGCGCTGCCGACTGCAGCCCAGGGGATTCCTGTCCTGGAAATGTCCCTGGTCTGTTCAGCAGGAATCCAGGCCCTTCCTGCAATCTGGGCTCTTCCAAGCACATGAGCCTACTACAGCTTAGCAAGCAGGGCGGCTCCTCAGCTGCTCCCCCTGCTAATCACCAACAGAGGTTAGGAGGGGCTCTGCTGTGAGTCATCTCTGGCCCCATAGAGACCTGAACAAAAAGTTCAAAAGTTTGCCTGTTTCTGGGATGAGCTGTAATCTCTCCACAGTGTTTAGGGACTTAGAGCCATGGTTCTGCTTCTCTTTCTCTACTAGTCAAATTCTGACTGGTGAGCACAGCTGAACAACTGAGAAAGGCTTTCCTGATGGTCAAGCAGCTTCGCCTCTGGTCACCTGGCCACTCTCCTCTGGTTCCCACAGTTACATCCTTCACTGGGCCTCCCTGTGCCGCAGCCACTCTTTCTATCATCTGCAGCTAACAATATGGTCCAGCACCAGAAACCAGGCTCAATCCCTTCTCAGAGTCTCCACCTCCTCCCAGGCTTCTGTAAGCCCACTTCCAGTGGACAAAACGTTTTGACCTTCCTGACCCCACCCCACCCCCACTTTTTGTTTTGACACCATGGCTTACACAGTTCAGGTTGGCCCTGAGCCTTGGCTCAGCTGGGCTCTGCTTTGCTCTGGGTGTTAGGATAGAAAAGTCTTCGGCCTCACTCCCAACTAAAATGGTGTAGTGTGTGCATATGGCCCATGTGCACCTTCCTGTGGACGTAATGGTTTGAGCTGGCGTCTGTCTTGAGACAGTTGGCTGTATTTCTCAGGCTGACATCAACTCTCGATTCAGACTCAGCATCCTCAATAGCTAGGATTATAAGATGAACCATAATGTCCAGTGGACTCATATGCTACTTTGTTTTACATTTTTAAGGCTTGTACATGGCTTAGCAGTTAAGAGTGTGCACTGCTTTTGCAGAGGACCCGGGTTCAGTTCCCCGCAGCCATGTGAGGCTTCAAATCCCAGGGGACCTGAGTCACTTGTCTGGCTTCCTTAGGCACCAAGCATGCACATGGTGCACAGACATATAAATCTTTAAAAATTATCTATTACCTTTAGTCTGTGCATGCACACATGCTTCTCTCTTTTCACCATGTGGGTGGTAGATAAGTTAGGTTACCAGGCTTGGTCACAGTGACTCTACCTGCTAAGCTGTCACCCTCATCTGCCACTAGATGGAATGTTTAGAAAGACTTGTTTTTAATAACATCTGTGTGGCACGCCATCTGAGTGTCCATCCCGGGCAGCAGATCCCCTCGGGCTGCCGTTACAAGTAGTAACTGGTTGGAAGCTGTCAAGGGAATCTCCTGAGAACCAAATTCAGGTCCTCTCAAGAGCAGTACTTACTCTTAACCGCTAAGCCATCTCCTCAGCGCCAACAGATGTGGAGGATCTGCACGCAGTGCAGGAACTATGGCTCTGAGCTGTGTTTTCTGGCTGCAGATATTTCTGAACCCTCAAGTATAAGGCCACAGATACAGAGGACAGTCACTCCCACCAATGCTGTCTTTGCCAAGTATAAGGACAGAACCCCTGGAGTTGACACTCCCATCTTTGAGCCTCTCAGAAAGTGAAACCTAAGGGTCCTCACTCCTTGCTTTGGCCTTGATCACAACTTTCATCTCCCTCCTCCATCTGCCTGTTAACCTGGATGCTCACACCTCCAGGAGACAAAGGAAGACAGGAGCCCACGAAACCTTAAGGAAAACCCAGAAGGCCCCCTGGGGACCAAGTTAACACAGAAGCAAAAAGTTGGAATCATTGGCTTGAATCAAACTAGCAAGGCTAGGTTCTGCAGACAATGAAATTGTAGTGAGAAAGGCAGGCAGACAGACAGACAGACAAACAGACAGACAGAGGCTGCCGAGAGTCCTTTGCACACATTTGGGCCTTTGGTGCACAGTTTCACACTGTCCGCATAAAGCCACGCTGTATGTGTCACAGATTGGGCTGCTCTGGTGTCACGTGGCTCTCTGTACACCCTCCTGGTGCCCACAATGTGGGCGCTGTACCACAGTGGAGATAAGAGCCTCCCCAATAGAAAAGCTGGTGACTGGAATCCACTGCTCGCCAGCCTGGTGAAAATTTACTAGACCGTTAGGAGCTTCCGCTTACCACCCGGTACCTCAGAGCTCACTGTGAGTAATGGGTGGGAAGCTTGGAGAAAGTCATCATGGTGGCTGTCGGCAAAAATGATGTGGGCCTCCCACTCTAGCACAGAGGCACAGAGGCACTCGATACATAAATCTGCATCCCTGATGGTCATTTCCCTGGAACAGCACAGGGAAGGAGCTGGAGCCAAGGACGGCAGCCAGGGATCCTGGGAGCTGTGGCAGGTCATCACTAACTTGGGCCTTCTTGCTGAGCAAACCACTGACCTCACCGTTTATGACTGGGGTTCATTCCAAGTCCTCCTTGGAGAACATCAGCTGAGCCCAGCAGCCTCCAACTCCCTCCTCAGCAGAGGGACAGAGGAGCCAAGGGCCTCAGTGCTCCCCACTCCTCCCCACTCCTCCCCACTCCTCCCCACTCCTCCCCACTCCCCGTCCACTGCAGCTGGGCCTGAGAGTCCTGTGACTTTGAACCTGGAGCTGCCTAAGCTCCAAAGACCCTGAGAAGTTAGGCCAGGAAAGAGCGGGGGAGTGCAGAGTGCTAGAGAGGGGCCACAGACAGGGCTGTAAGGTGAGGCAGCTGCACAGGAAGGGAGAAATAACCCTTCCACAACCTACCTAATCTACGGTACACCAGGTCAACTTGCACAAGCATTTTCCTCCTGGCCTCTAATCGTATTGCAGCTGCTCCTGTCTGAGCACTGCCAAGCAAAGCAAGATTCCCCCAGGCATAGACCTGCAGCCTCACAGATCAGTCCACAGGCAGACAGAGCTCTCCACACACAAACACACACACACACACACACACACACACACACACACACACCAGGGAGTTCCAGGTCTGCCTCTATAAATGCTGTTCCCACAGGACACAAGCATGCCTGGGTAAGAGAAGACTCAGCCAAGAGCTAACTTTGGCCTCATCTCCGGCCTCATGTACAATCAATCCAGAGGTGCAGCGTCAGCCATGTTTGGCCAGCAGTCATCAAGTACTGACACATGTAACAATCTGCTTTTAATGTGAAAAAAAAATCAACTCAAGTGGGTTCAAGATGGCGCCATCAAGTTTCCTCCATATGTACTGAAGTGCTGAATGAGAGAGTCAGAGACCGCAGAATCACACACACACCCTCGGCGTCAGAACTTGAGCTGGAACAGCCATCTTGGATAGCCAGGTGCTCTAAGAAATGAGGAAGCAGAAGCAGCAGCCGACCAGCCGCCAGAGCATTCCCAACCAACCCTCAGTGACATGTTTGCTTCCCTGGAGGAACTGACAACATCCAACCCTTGGTCTCCTCAGTCTCACAATTTTAGGAAGCCATCTGCTGAGCTCAGAGCTCCAGGAAATGCCGGGGCCCCTCGACAGCTGGTGTCACCACAGACAGTTGGCACCTCCTGAAAAAGAGTCATCCCACGCACAGAGCAGTCTCCTGCCCACAAGCATGCCTCACTTGCTAACAGGTGACCCTGGTGGGGTGACAGTGCCTCCCAGGAAGGAGTGATAGCTCCAGCCTGTCCCTGTCCTGAAAGGAGTAAGGCAGGTCTCACTAGAAGGGCGAATCTTCTCCAACTCTCACCGTGAGAAATCTGCCTCTTCCTGAGCAGGGAGGAAGCACATGGTGGCTGCAAAGTCAGAGTGGGAAACCACAGAGTAGAAAACCGGAAAACGGGCTTTCCTGAAACAAAATGTGTCCCGGACTTCCATGCTCAGACTGGCTGACATGGGTCACAGGCCGGGGAAGTAAGATGCGGGTGTGTGTATGAAGCAGAACACAAGTAAAGTGAGGTCATATCACCAGCCTGCATGAAGACAAACAACCCTGAGCTGGAGCCTCAAGCTGAGCACATGCCAGCCCTCACGGATACCCTGACTGGGAGAGTCTGTGCCCTGGCTTCAGAGGCAGAGGGAGGTCCAAGGCTCCTGCTTGGGTTGGTGCAGCCAGCCTGCCTTCCCAGCTGGCTACCCCAGGAGACCAACGGGGGTAGAGCAGGGTGGGTCCTACCACATCCCCATTTGGATTTTACTGCAGGAGGCAGTCGGGCTCAGGGACTCCCACCCAGCAGAATGAGGGCAGATGGCAGTAACAGCGCCTGGCCAGAACGCCCAGAAATATCCCACAGGAAGTTCCCAGTGTACACACAGGAAGCATTCCAAAAGCTTGTTTGTGTGTTAGACTTTGACCATAGAGGCAGTCTCTAAAAGAAGCCACATTCTGAAGGGAAGCTGGGTGACTGTCCAGGCGGGCTGTCATGTCACCTCACCCACAGGTGTGTCCTACATCATGCTGTCCAGAATGTCACCTGGGGTTGGGCTAGGCTGAAATACATCTAGAGCACCTGAACTTCCTGCTTGGCCACGTACGAGACACAGCTGTCTAGGATACTCATGGTGAATTCCCCTGGGACAACTGTGAATCCCACAACTCCCTTACAACTCTGTGAGTCAGGGGCCCAGCAGCTAAGCAGGTGACCTGTTTGAACAAAGCTGTCAGCCAAGACAGCCATTTCTCCTGCTCTGACAGGAAATGGTTACCACAAAAGTTGGTGAGTTGACCCACCTGCTCCACTACTGACTTGCCTGAGGTCAGTCATTTCTCCTTATGAAGCAGGGAGGGAAGGGTCATTTCTCTTTTTCATGCTGTACCCCAAACTGTGATGCCTGTCTCACACCCACTCCAACTGTTCTGCATACCTAGATGATGTCCAAGCTGGGATAAAAGTGGTCCAATCTCCCTGACCATAATCAAGATTTTCTGTTCCGCATGAGAACAAAGTCAAACCCAGACATAAGGAACAACCGTAACATTGGCCTAGTACCCAGGTCCCCTGCCAAAAGGCACTCTGGGAAGAGAGCAAGGAGGCTCCCATGCTCCCCTAAGGATCTACAGGTAATCAATGCTTGGGGAAGGGAAAGCCACCGATAAAGTGTCCATCCTCCAGTAAATGACCCCTTAAGCCCCTATGAGCAAGCCTAATAGAACTTGTTAGCTCACCGAAAGAATAACAAAGAAAAGGAGATCAGTGGGAGTCCGCAAAAGGGGAGTGGTGGGGTAAATATGATAAGATGATATACATGGATAAAATGTCATAGCTAAACACATTACACATATTTAAAATATGCTAATAAAAAAACAAAGACAGCAGTGTCTGCTATCCTAAGAGCCAAGGGTAGAACAGTGTAGTGTGCAGAGTTGTGTTCCAGTGTTTGTGTTCGTGTGGTGCCCACAGCTCCATGCAGAACTGGTGGGTAGGCTGGGCAGAGGCTATGCCTGAGTGAGTCCAACCTGCTCTAACTAGACACCACAGGCTCAAGTGTGCATCTGTCCCCGACACTCTAGTCTATGACCCGGCACCTCCCTGAGCCTTCCCACCTTTTTAGTGGATCACACACGGCCACTGACCTTCCAACAGACCTTAAGATCTCAGCGATGATCTGATTCTCCTCCTGTCTCAGGGGATTCTAGAGGTAGCACAGGCAGGCTCAGAAGCAGGGTGAGGAGAAGCAGAGACCCCCCCCTCAGTCTAAAGTCTGCAAGTGAGTCACTTAATAGCTGTGTTTGTGCTTAAGAAATTCAAAGTGAAAAATTCTGTAATAAATGCAGCGTGGATTTGTCATCACTCCAGAGCATGCCCGCAAGTCCCAGCTCTACCACTCGATAGCACGGCACCACTGAGCTCGTGAGCAGTTGGGCATCCTGGTGGTCCCTCCCCTCTGTGGGTTCCCAAGCCTTTCGAAAGCCATATGAGGGGACAAACAGAACATGAGCACAGAGCAGACCCGCAATGCCAGAGCACAGCCCTCTGAAGAGATGGACAGTCGGTATAAAATAGAGCTTTCTGCCAAACCTGATAACCTGAGTTCAGTCCTTGGCATCCCACAGTAGGAGAGAACCAGTTCCTACAAGTTGTCCTCCGACATCTACACATATACCACACAACACCCACACATGTAAATAAATAAAAAATAAAATGTAATAAAATTTTACATTAAAAAAATTAATAAAAATTAACTGTGCAGTCCTTACGCTGTTTCAGTGCCAATCTCACGGGGTGACGGTGACGGGCAGAAGCTGCACAGCTGCCAACATCCCTGACTCCCCACCTGAGCAGGTGTGAGAGGATGCCCAGTACTGCAGGAGACTCTCAGAAAGGTGTCAGCTGGGGAGAGGGACTCTCCACACCATCACAAGCTCCATTTAAGACACCAGGAGCTGAGCACTTGTCTCTGTCAAAAAGATCTTAGCGAGCATCGTGGCTCACACCTATGAGCCCAGAGTTTGAATGGTAGAAGCAGAAAGATTAAGATTTCAAGGCTAGCCTGGGCTACATGAGAAGGGGACTTGGGACTATAGTCTAAGACCCAACTAAAACTCAATCTCTCTCCCACGTGCTATGTAGACTGCACACAGCCCTGTCGCCTTCCTCCTTTTACTGACTCAGCTCAGCTTCCATCCTAGGCAGAAAGACTGTTCTGTGTCTTCCCTCTCCTGAGAAAGGACGGAGATCCTCCCACAGACAACAGCAACTGACATGGTGGTGACCTCCAGGAGATCTGTAGACTGTATGTGGGTCCCTACCACATTACTCTGGGGAGGAGGCTCCCAACAGTCACAGTGCACAGGGGATGAGAAAGCACCCAGGGTCAGGGCTAACGGACAGCATGGCCCTGCGCTCACACCTCGCTGCTTCACGTGTCAGGACAAGTGTGGTGCTTGGGGCTAAAGCTGTTCTGGTGTCATGTCAGCCCCAGGTGAAGGGAATTCCTGGAATGGGACGTGTCCAGCAGTACACACTCCACAAGCTACCACAGGTCAAAGGGACATAACGGACCCAATCTTATGGGGTCTCCAGACAGAGCTATTTGTACCTGGCTTACCTGCTTGCTTGGGGTCTGTCCATCCCTCACATCAATATTAGTTGGTGGCCCCAATACCTTCTGGCTGAGCACAGGAAGGACAAACACTGGTCCGCACCGAGAGCACTACAGAGTGGGAGCCGACTGTAAGGGGGAGGATAGGGATCAGCAGAAGAGGAGGGGAGGTAGGAACAAGCTGGGAAAGTGCCAGGACAGAGACTGGAGCCCAGGGCCTGCAGAGTCTGGACTCACAAGGGCTTCCACAGAGGGTGGAGGGAAGGGAAGGCAGGCCCAGGCCTGCCTTTTAGATTGCTCAGCCAGTGTGTGCAGACAGGATGGGAGGGAGGCAGGACACAACTGGAAGAATAGAAGTTACAATGCTCTAAATGAAACTAGAAATCAACAAGACTGGGTGGATGTGGAGGAAGGAGGGTCCTCCCCCGTGTGTCCTGTGGGAGGAGAGACAGCCAGCAGCTGAGCCGGGGAGAAAGCAGATCCAGAGTTAAGGTAGCAAGGACCAGAGGGAGACCAAGCACAGGCAGGGTGACACAAGGAAGGGAAGGAGGCTGGGTAGGGGCAGGGACCTTCCTTCCACTAGCCAGTCTATGAATCATCTCTGGGGGTGTCTGGGAAGTCCTACCTCCGGTCTGTCTCCTGCTGAAGATCCTACTGCCAGGCCTTGGAGGAGTTCTGAAGGCTGCATGCGCCCTGCTTCAAGGATTCTCAGAGCACACAGGAGCACTAGGGTCCCCTCTCTGCCTGCTCTCATCTGCGCTGAGGGTCATCTCAACAGTTCACAGGGAGCTCCATGTACAATAGCTCTCTTCCAACAAAAAGGCTCAGCCATGGGCTGGAGAGACGTCCCAGTGGTTAGAGCACTGGCTGCTCTTCCAGAGGTCCTGAGTTCAAATCCCAGCAACCACATGGTGGCCCACAACCATCTGTAATGAGATCTGATGACCTCTTCTGGTGTGTCTGAAGACAGCTACAGTGTACTTAAATATGATAAATAATTTTTTTTTTAAAAAAAGAAAAGGCTCAGCCAAGCTCAGTATCGGGGAGCCAGGTCCTTCCTGCTATAAGCTGACCCCAGAGGCCCCCTGCTCTCATAGAAATACCCTCAGAACTAACTGTCTGGTAAATCAGGCACAGCTGAGCCTAGAGAGTTTTTACCTACACAAGCTCAGCATCACACTGGAGGTTGACAAACACCATGTTCAAGCCTCAGCTCAGCTGCTGTCACAAGGCTACCCCTAAAAGGCCATTCTGTGGAGGAAGCACAGACCAATGACTGCCCTCACCCTTGTGATTCTGGCTGGTTGACTTACTTGAAAGCTCCAACTAGGAGGACTCAGGGTACCGAGTCACACAGGTACACACATGTGCCTCCTCCCTGCAGGCCTCTGCGCCTGCCGCCCTCCTCCACAGACCACCCTCCAATCTTGTTTACCAGGTGAAATCTTGTCTTATCTGTTGAATCTCACACCTTGGTTTCCTCTTTGGCAATGCAGGACTGAAAGAGTTCAATTTGCCTACCTAACAAAAGAGGAATGTGCTGGCCGGGGACCTCTTGTTAGCAGCTCTCGAATACTATCCCAGGACAGCCATCTGTCCTTCATAGATGGAAGCCTTTTCCAATGGCCATGTTTGTCTGCAGGGATGCCACCCACGACAACCTGTCTCCTCTAAATGTCCATGTTCTAAGTAAAGCTTGGACAACAAATAGTATAAAAAGCCACTTCCTCCCTGGTCTTCTCTACTTGGTGTAAAGGACTGCTTTGCGCTGCCACAGCATGTTCTTTCCCCGATGAGAGCACATGTCAAAGTAGTGCAGACTGTGTGTGTCCCTCAGTACGGACTGTGTGCATATCCTTCAGCCCTGAACAGCCCAGGGAGGGCAGGTGTTAGGGGAAGGATGAAGAGAGTGGGGGCACATGGCCCATGGAGGTGCATCGAGGCCTGGGGGCAAGGGAGATGCCTCTGGGGGTCCCATGTTGGGAATCCCTTCCCCCTGAGGGACCAGCCACACAAAGGTATAGTACAGAATAGAGTTTATTCAGGTCATGGGGGAGTTAAGAGGATGGTGGGGGGGGAGGATAGAGGAGTAGAGGCCGGTGAGGGGTAAAGGGAAGGGGAAGAGGAGGGTAGGGGTGGGAGAGCAAGAGAGCCAGGAGGCAAGAGGGGCCGAGAGAGAGGAGGGGGCAAGCAGCCCCTTTTATAGTGTTAGGTCACTGGGGCGGAGCATACCTGGCTACTGACAGGTAATTGAGGGGTGGGGTTTACAGAATCCCAACAACAGGGACAACGCTCTCACCACATCTGTAGTCCGCCGCCTCAGAGCAAGGCACAAAGCCTAGGACAATTAGACGCTCAATGAACACTACAGAAGAAACATGTTAATGACTGGCCAAGCCTCCTGCTGCAGCAGAGATCTGCCTTTCTACCTCAGTCCATGCCACCTCCTGACCCTCCGTGAGCACTCAGTATATATGAAGCACAGAGTGGGCGAATGTCAGCGAGGCAGCCTCTCCGTCCTGAATCGGAAAATGCTCCATCTACTATGATCTAGTTACTACCCACTCCCCCCAACCACACTACCCCTCACTCTAAAAAAAAGAGGAAGAAAACGAAGAAAGAGAGCGAAGGACTACTCCACAAGCCTTTGCGGCCGGCCCCTTGTGGGTACTTAGGGTTTCAGCTCACTGTGTGGCCTATCTGGTTCCCTTCAAAGTGGAGGAGGGGAGCTCACTGCTCAGGAATGTGGGCACAGGCAGGGTCAGGGCCCTGCCACTGGGCAGCACGGGAGTCCTGAGGGGCTGGTCACACCTATTCTGGGAGAGTAGAGGAGAGCGAGCTGTGTTTTAGGAACCGCTGCTCCTGGAATGTGTAAGCAGCACCTCCCCTGAGCTCTGCAGCCCAGGAGGTGGGTCTGAGTGAACTCAGCCAGGGAGGAAGAAATTATTTTACGTGAGAAACTGGAAGAGAAAGGAAGAAAAAAAATGTTAAATTCTTTAGAATGTTTTGTTCTTTATCTGTTTTTGGTGCTGAGGACTGAACCCAGAGATCTACGGATGCCAAACATGCACATTACACTGACGTACATCCTCACACTGCCCACCTATGCATATACACACTCGTGTGTGTATGAGAAACAGTCTTGCTATCACTGCGTAGTTGTCCTGGAATTCCCTCCGCAGACCAGGCTGGTCCCAAACTCAAGAGATACACCTGCTGCTGCTTCCCAAGTGCTGGGATTAAAGGCGTGTGCCACCACCAAGCAATTGAGAACAAATTACAAAGGGCAGACAACACTGTGTTTTATAATGTATGCAGGGGCAAAGTTATGACAACAGAAAGCACAGAGAGGAAAATGAAACTTTACTATTATAAGAGATTTTTATATTAATCATGAATGGTTAAATATGGTTTAAAAACAACTGGTAGGTTAAACCTGCAAATAATTAAAATAATAAACTAATGAGTTCTAGCTAAATAATACTAGAGAAGAGAAAAACAGAATCCTAAAAATGACGACTCTGAAAGGCAGAAAAAGAAGCAGAAGGTGTGTGCAGAGGACAAATGACAGATGGGGACTTAAATGACTGACAGTTAGTCAGATGTTAAAACCCACAATGTAAAGTTCTCAGACTATTTAAAACACAACTTTAATCATGCTTGCTGTAAGAAACAAACTCTGATTGTAAAGACAGATTCCAAAGCAATGGGGGAAGATGGATGGATGTGACGAAACTCCCATGCTGGACAGGCCAGAGGCCAGGCCGGGTCTGTGGTAGGACCTCTGCTCAGCAGTGGTTGGTCCAGTGCTGAATCCTGTATCCCAAGACCCGGATGCTCCAGATCCTCACAGATCCTCGTGGATATCGGCTTTTGCTGTGTAGACCTTGTCCCACCAAGTTATCCAGGATTGGTTAATAAAGATGGATGCCTAATGCTTATAGCTGGGCAGAGAAGAAGTAGGTGGTGCTGAAGGATCCGGGAATTCCAGCCTCCAGGAGAAAAGAAGGGAAGAACGGCCATGAGGGCAGGCCTGTCTGAAAGTGGCAAGTGATGTCTTGGGGTTACTGACAGGGAAGTGGACAGAATAGCACAGAGGGTTGATATCTGCAAGGCCAGACTGAGCAACATCGGGAGACCCTGTCTTCCAAAAGAAAAGGCTAAAGAGGCCCTCTGAGGAGGGCACAGTGGCAGCTGGAGGGAGAATGTCCCTGCCTGCTCCTGACATGCAGTCATTCATTCACTGTGGCCTGGAAACGCATCATTTTGGGTGCCATGCGGCAGCCATGGTTTTGAGAGACAGCACAAACAGGGGTGTGACGATTCACCCAATGAGAATGTCTTTATGGGCCACAATGCAAAAAGAAAAAGGAAAAAGGAAAAAACCCTGGAGGAGGCATGGGCTGACTTACTCACGAACGTCTCCAGTTCAAGGATCAGTTTGGAAGCCTACCACAACAAAGGAAACTTCCTGTGAGAAAGGCTGTAAGATGTGGATTGTTTCCAGATGAGAAAACAAGATGAGGAACCCAAGGCCCTGACCTGCCGTCCTCTCCAGGCTGTGGAACACAGTCTACACTTTATGCCCATCCGCAGAGCCAGGTATCCAGGCCGAGGTCACCTCAGTAGGTGCTCCCAATAACTATTTTATTAAACTGAGGAGCAAGAAAGGAGGGGGCCGCGATGGGAAAGGACAGAAAGCTTAAAGAGTTTCCCTTAGTCGCGTACAAGGTAAGACTCCAGGGTAAAGAGACACACTGTAATTCTGAAGGCCTGTCACCCTGAGGAAATAGCCATTCTACATGTGTGTCAGCGTATGGGGGGGGGGGGCAAGAACTCACAGAGTGGAAAGGGAAAGAGAAAGAAAGAAAGAAGTCAGAAAAAGTAAGGAACGCAAGAACTGGCAAGAAGACAGAGGGCCAACAGGCGGTGGTACCTTCCTCACTGAGGCACGGAGAATGAGCTGGAGGCAGACAAGCTCCTCCCTCCGGCACCTCCCCCAGGCCCAGTTGCTCACACTTCTGGTGTCCTGCTCCCTCCTAACTACATAACCTGGTTCAGGCACACTCCCTTCTCCTTTCTCCCTCCCATGACTGGCAGGGCCCCTGCTTCAAGGGCAAGCTCCAATCAATCCACAGACGACTTTCACATGCACAAAATATACATATGCATGCGCCCCAGAATGTCCTCCTCCAACACAGGCCACCCCCTCATGACAAGTAGGAATCAAAGTCCAGTGTGGCCAGAGGTCACACTGTGACAGCAGAGAGGGGCTGTGTGGGCCAGCAGGTTAAAACACAGTCCCCAAGCTGGGTAAAGCAGGACTTTAATCCCAGCACTTAGAAGGCAGAAGCAGGAGAATTTGTGAGTTGGAAACCAGCCTAGTCTACAGAGTGTCAGGACAGCCAGGGTTGCAGAGAAACCCTATAGCTAAAAAAAAGGAGGAGGAGGAGGAGGAGGAGAAGGAAGGGGAGAGGGAGGAAAAGGAAGAAGGAAAGAAGAAGAAAGAAGAGGAGGAGGAAAAGGAGGAGGAAAGAATAAAAGTAACAAAGGCACCAACACGTATCCCAGCACCAGTTTAGTGCTCTGAGGCCTGAATTCGATTCTCAGCACCGCCAAGAACACACACAACACAAAGCAGTTGTGGTGCCTCAAGTCTGTAATCCTAGCACTGAGGCAGAAGGATCAGAAGTTCAGGGTCATCCTAGGCTACACGGTGAACTTGAGGCCCTCCTGTCACTGAGTAAAAAAAGATCCTCTCTCAAAACCAGAAACAAAAGGAACCACCTAACACCCCTCTCTGAAGCCTAACACATAAGCAAGGAGAAGTTAAGCCACTCTGACTGAGGGGGACAAAGGCTAGTGACTACCGGTTCTGGGCGAAGAGAAGGACTGTCAGCATCCAGCTGCCAGAACATTCCAAGTAGGGAGAGGAGAGTGCACAAAACCAGGACAGGATGATGTTCAACAGTCTGCCACAGCCACAGCCTGCAAACTGAGTCCCTTTGAGGATCACCTTTGACACCCTGGCCCACACGGCCTGCGGGTGGGTGAGGCAGGGAACAGATGACCTGCCTCCGGGCCACCTCTCTACTCCACAGGCACAAACAGGATGTTTGGAAACTGTTGACTACAAGTGACCACAGGAAGCTGTGACAACCACCTCCAGGTGACACTTGCTTCTTCCGGCCTGGCCCCTTCAGCAAACCACCTTCACACACAGACTTCTAAAGACAGAGAAGGGGCAGGAATTCTTGAACAGCTCAGGACTCAACACAAAGGCCATCCAGGGTAGTAAGGCAAGAGAGAATGGCCACCGGCTGTCCAGCAGCTGCCTCAGCCCAAGCATGAGAGAACCTGATGTTCAGGAGGGTGAAGAGACCACACATCCACTCCTGCGGCAGAGAACTTTCCAAGACAGGCAGCAGATGACCGAAAGAGCTCAGGCCGGCCACCAAGGAGTGAGTGCAGAAGTTCAGGCCTGGTAGAGCTTCTTCACCCCAGCCCCCGAGAGGCCAGAGCAAGGCTCATATGGGATGAGAAGGTGCCCTGAGCAGCCACGGAGCCAGGAGGCCACAGGAACTGGATGTGGACCTCCCATTTCTAGCCAAGGAAGAGGAACGTTCCTAGAAACTGACAGGAAAAGCTTGCTCAGGATGCTGAGCCACTCCAAACCTAAACAGAGCCCAGAGCACCCCTGGAAAAGATGAGCTGCCCTGAGAGGGGACGGCCCCTGGGCCAGCTGCCGCCTGTCTCCACCCACCCACAGCCATTCTAAGTGCCCATCCTGAAAAGCATACTCCCTCTTTCCCCTTTTACATTTTTTAACTCATTTATTTTATTTGTATGGATATTCTGCCTGTATGTATATATGTATGTATGATGTGTATACATGAGTACTACATGCATTCTTGGTGTCCATGTCCATAAAGGTCAGAAAAGGACACTGGATCTCCTAGAACTGGAATTATGGATGGTTGTGAGCCATCATGTGGGTTCTGGGAACCGAACCCCAGTCCTTTGCCTGAGCAGTCAGTGTTCTAAACTGCTGAGACCCTGTTGTTTTGCTCTTTCTAAGGCAATGTTTCATTCTGTCTCCCAGGCTGGCCTGGAACCCACAGCAGTGCTTCTGCCTCGGCTACCCAAATGCTAGAATAACGGTAAAAGCATCACTCCAGCATAACCCTCCCTTGCCCTAGGCAAAAGAAGCCTGAGCAGCCAGCATACTCTGGGAGGTTCTGTGGATGTCACAGTGTATCCTTCACAACCCAAAGCTGACCTGGAAATAGACCCCAGAACAGCTAGCTGTAGCTCTCAGACACCAGGGTTAGGTAACGGCTCAGTATAAGCCAAGCTAAGGAACAACCTCCTTCCCTACGTCTTTCCCCCTAAGCCACCCAAGAGGCTCAGGAGAACTGAAACGCCACATAAGGAAACCAACCTCACGCTGGCAGCACTTTAGTGAGTCCAGCACACCTCCGGGGCACAGCCCCACAGGTGCCAGGAGGTGACCAAGTCTCTTAGGGAGCCACCAAGTCACATGCTCCAGGCAGCTGAAGAGCCCAGCGGGCACAGGTCACCTGCTGCCCACTGCCAAGGCCACAGATGTGTGGTACAAGTTTAAGACAGTGAGGGTAACACCAAGGGCCAAACCCTGGAGTAGAGTCTAATGATTCCAAGAGCCAGTGTTAATCATTACCATTGACCCAACTCTCGAGAGAGTTTAAGCCGGGTGCCATGAGGTATCTACCCCTATAACGCCAGGACTCAGGAGGCTGAGGCAGGTGGAGTACTCTGGGCTTGAGACCATCCAGAGCTACAAAGCAAGACCCTGTCTCAAGAAACAAACAAACAAACAAAAATGGAGGCTGAAGACATGGCTCAGCACACAGTCTGCTCTTCCAGAGGACCGGACATCAATTCCTACCGTCCACATGAGGGTGTGAAGCACATACAAACACACTGGCAAAAATTCACACATCGAAAAAATTACAAATGGCCGGAGTGGTAGAGGCGGCACACACCTTTAACCCCAGCATTCTAAAATAAATTAGAAACACGTGTCTCAACGGAGAATAGAGTGCTCTTCCAGGGAAAGTTCCTGCTTTCTGGAAGTGAGGGCAGAGCCCAGGAGTATAGTGACCTGTTGAAACAGCAGCAGCACAAATCCAGGTGGGGCTGGGAGTTGCCTCATTTTGTTTTGGTAGTGTTTTTGGTTTTTGTTGTTGTTTGGTTTGATTTTTGAGAGACAGGGATTCTCTGTGTAATAGTAACAGTCGTGACTAACCTGGAACTCTGAACTCACACGGATCTACCTGCCTTTGCCTTCTGAGTGCTGGGACCTGGTTTGTACCAGCTGATGGTGGTGCATGCCCAGAGGCAGGCAGATCTCTGAGTTCGAGGCCAGCCTGATCTACAGTGAGAGTTCTTTTTTTTTTTAAACATTTTTTTAAGACTTGTTTATTTATTTCATGTATGTGAGTACATTGTCAACAGTGAGAGTTCTTAAAGAGCTGCATAAAGAAACCCTGTCTTGAAAAATAAGAGGGGGTGAGGGGAGAAAGAGAAACAGGGTTTTATGACAGTTGATGGTAGAACATGCCTTGAATCCCAGCATTTGGAGGCAGAGGAAGGAAAATTATAAATTTAAGGTCACCCTTGGCTACAGAGCAAGTCTGAAACCAGCCTAAGCTACATGAATCTGTCTCCAACCCCCATCAGGAGTACTGGGAGTGGGAATCAAAAGGAGAATGGACTAGATACCAGAAGCCCTAGGTTAAGTTCCCTCCTTGTGGTCAGCACAGGCGCTGGAGGTGCCCCCACACCCTAGCCCCTGTGAGCTCAATTTTGCTTCCTCATCTGTAGGTTGGGATAACTGCCTCCTCTCTCAAATGTTACCTACGGCCTTATCTAAACAGAGGCCAAGAAAAGAGCATGGGGCCATACACAGAGCTGAGGCCTCCAAGAGAGAGAGCGAAAAGGAAATGAGCTGGGTCTTTGCTGGCTTGCAAACCGGAAGAATCTGGACAATAGAATCCACGTCAGGGGTGGAGACAGAACTTTGGGAGTTGCCAGCACAAAAGTTCTAAAAGGGGTCATGGAAATAGATAAACAAGAGGAAATCAGTAAGCCCAGAAAAATCCTCAAGGAAAACGAAGAGGTGTTCCCACTTAAGGCACCTAGGGAGAGACTCGGAGAGGACAGGAAGGTTCTGTGGAGACATGTGCAACTGGAGAGGCAAAGGAAGCACACCCACTGGGCGAGGAAGTGTGTCAGCAAGTGGGCAAGGATGTCCCCGGCTGGGTCAAAAACTGAAAAAGTGGAAACCAGATCAGAGGCCAAGATGGATAGACAGACTGAGAGGCCACAAGGGACAGGACAGTGGACCAAATTGGTGCCACTGGGTGTGGTCGGGGTCACACACTTCCGACAACCAGTTCCATCCCTGGAACCCACATGGTAGAAGGAAAGGGGAAACTCTGGGGTCCTCTGGCCTCTACACAGTCACGCACGCATGCACTCGCTAAGTATGCATGCAATTTATGAATAAATGTAAGTAAATAAATAAGTGTAATTTTAAAACTAAAGGCACTTCACTGAGCCCGTAGGAGACTCAGCATTTAAAGCAAAGGACACAAGTTCAATTCTCAGTTAACTACATCAGGTGGATCACAGGAGCCTACACTCCAGTTCTAAGGATCTGATCGCCTCATCTGTGTAGACACTTGTATAAACTTGGTGTATATACTGACAAGCACGCACGCACATACAGCAAATAAAAAATAATAATCAACCGGCTTTAAAAGGGGAGGGGAAGGGGGGCTGGCTGTGAGGATGAAGTAAACTGTGTAAACAAAGAGACTTCCCTGAGGGCCCCTCTGCTTGTGCTCAGCACCCATTCCGCATTCTGCCCCCACATCCTTTATAGCCTGCTTCCAGCAGGGTTTCTCTGTTGCTAGGTCAAAAGCTCCCAGGCTCATTCAAAGACACTCTGGTACTGGGGTAGGGTAGCTCGGTGGCAGAGAGCATGCTTTTCAGAGGCAAGGCTACGGGCTGGATTCCCATAACACAGGAGACATACTGATGTCCAAGAAAGACTGGGGCAGCCTGAATGGAGCTCCCTGACCCCCCTGAGGAAGGAGCTTCCTTCCGCCCACCTAGCTCAGCTCACCCAGAGTCTATGATTCAAAACAGCTGCAAACATATACCCCAGGCTCCTCAACAAGAAAACAGACCAGAACATGGCTGCTTCTGCCAAGCAAGTTCTGAATAAGCTGCATTCCATTTCATTAAAACAATTACCTGAGCTCCAGCCAAGGATTACATAAAGCTTCCTTCAGGCCCCATCCCCTCCCCCATAAAACACACATCAGGCTACTTTTGAGATCGGCAGTGTAATGCCCCGACACACCAAGGCCAGACTAGGAAGGCTCCACGATCCATGTTCCCCCACAAGCAGTCATGCTGATGGGCAAAAACCCAGTCCTGCCCCACGTCCCATGAAGCACTGACTTCCACGGCCTGCTGACAGCTCAACATGTTTGCTGGGACACAAGGGCCTCAGCTCTGCCTAGGAGCCACCAGGGCCACCAGTGCTAGACTCTAGCCATCCACACTACCACTGTCACCAGCCAAAAAGCCAGAGGCCCAGGGGGCCCAACTTTAACTCAACCTACTACACAAGTGAGACCTGGGGAATAGAGACTCCAGGAGAGCTGAGAACACGGAAAACCAGAAGGGCCAGACTGAGCTGCAAGTAAAAAGCTAAGGGCCCCATGCCCACAGTCACAGGCCAGTCACAGGCTAACAAGATGTTACCATGTCAGGCGTGTGCACATGTGCATGTACACACACACACACACACACACACACACACACACATACACACACCTGCCCCTCCACATCCTGGGCTCAAACTGCCTATAACCCACTGGCCCAGACAACCCTTTACCTCCAACCAGAGACCAACATTTCTCTTGTCCTGGCTCCGTCTGATTAATGTCGGGTCAGCTAACCTACGGTAAGCTTACGCTGACTCTGCCCCTACAGAAGTGGCTTGTCTCTCTGATCCCGTTTTGCTGTTGTTGGTTTGTTTTTGTTTTCGGTACAGGTCACAGTGCTGTGACTTGCCTCCCCAGTTGGCAGCACACCTCCTGTCTGGTCCTCTCCCCACCACCTACAGCCCCAGAAGGCTGACACAGGCAAACACAAACCAGCACCCCGGCTCTACAACTCAGAGTCCTCCATGGAAAAGGTGCCTCTGAACTGTTTCAGTACCTGTTACCTGTGTTTAAACATACAGAGAGACTGAAACCCCCACAACGTGTACCTTCTTCTGCTTAGATCCAGATGTTAACACTCAGCCACCCTGTGCAAACGTATGGGCCATGCTTTCTACGCACACACCTCTCCGAAAACATTCAGGTAGAGAAGTCCATGTACAGTCAGCCCCCTGTGCCCACGGCCACATCTGCAGACTCAACACTAGAGTACAGGGATGCACAGAGAATACTGCATCAGCTAACTGTGAACGCAGCATCCTCTCTTGTCCTTCCTCCCTACGCAAGACAGCACTTACATTGATCATATACTCTATGCAACTGAGAAGTGCTTTAAGTTGGGTGGGTGTCCACGTATGCAAACACATGTTCGTGTGTGTGAGGGTCTGAGTCCATGTGGAGACCAGAGGTTGAACAGGTGGGAGTTTCTGTTACTCCCCTTTAAAAAAAAATTGAATTTGTGAGAACTGGTTCTCTCCTTGTACCATGTAGGACCTGAGATCAAATTCAGCCTGCAGGGCTTGGCAGCAAGCACCTTTACCCACTAAGCCATGTAGCCAGCCTCCACCTTACTTTGTGAGACATGGTCTCTTCGGTAGATTTGGAGTGCTCTCGTTGGCCCGGTGGGCCCGTGAGCTCTGAGCATCAGCCTGTCTCTGCACTCCATTTGTGTCTCCGTGATCTTTGTGCGTGGATGGCTGAGAACCCAAACCGGGGGTCCTTACACTTGAAGAACAAATACTTTACCCAGTGAGCCATCTCTGCAGCCTGAGGCAGTTTCAATTCTAACGTTCACAGGAAGGGCTCTCACAAGGGCTTGGGGGCACAGCTCAGTTGGCAGAACACTTGCCTAGCTGTATATAGTTCCAGGTCTGGTCTCCCTCCCTGCTAACCTGGCCTACGAGAAACTGTCTTTAGGAGGGCTGAAGGAAAGACTCATGGGTTAGGAGCCCTGGCAGCCCCTTCAGAAGACCCAGGTTCAATTCCCAGTATCCACAGGTCAGTTTACAGTGGCCTGCACCTCACTTCTGGGGTGTACATGATACACAGACATACGTGTGAGCAAACTCCTCACACACAGAAAGAACATAAATGCTAACAGAGGGTCAGGAAGCACTGGACCATCCAATCCCCTGCAGATTCCAAAGGGCACATGAGACTTTGGGGGCTGGACTGTGATATATTTTTGTCTTTTACTGTATCATCTAAAACTAAGTTGAAGAGCCGAGTGTGGGTTGCATACCTTCTAACCCCAGCCCTCAGAGGCAGAGGCAGAGGCAGGCAGATCTCTTTTGAGTTCCAAGGCCAGCCTGGTCTACATAGTAAGTTCCAGGAAAGAAGGAAACAAAAAGTACAGGCTTCGTGAAACTTCTTCTTTCCTGTGCTCCTAAGAAAGATGATCTGGTAAACCAGAATGCCACAACCACACCAGAAATAAGCATTAAAGGCCATCTTCAAGAGAAGATCTGGCCACTGGGGCAGTGGTAGGTGTTCCCAATGGCACACCAGTGCTAAGCCCCACTGGTTAGGCGATCAGTCAGTTGGAAACAAATCGGGATATGAATGTACACAGAGGCCGGCCTGGAGAGATGCTTATGCTTAGAGAAGAGATAACCCTTCACTTTTCCTTCCAGTGAATTGTTTAATCAACATTTCTCAGCTTTGTAATTCTCCCCCCCCACCCCCCTGCCCCAGCCCCCTAACTTCTCCTGTCCCCACAGACAACCTCTGTTCTCTTCCTTTGCTCAACATTTTCATTTTCTTTTTGAGACTGGGTCTCACTCCAGAGCCCCAGCTGGCCTGGAACTAACTCCCTATGTAAACCAAGCAGGCCCAGAGCTCACAGAGCACTGCCTCCTCCTCCTCCTCCTCCTCCTCCTGAATGCTATGGCTAAAAGCTGGCGCCACCACATGAAGCACACCATGACATTTGTAACAGCTTCTCCACTAGCAATGGCTGTCTCAAGTGACAGAGAGGGTGTAGACCCAAATGAAGACAAAGAATGTGTCCATTCAGGGCAGGGCAGGACCTAGATCACAGAGAGAAAAGCTGTGGCCCCGGAGTCGCTCACTTCTGGCAGCTGGACTTACAGCTGTGTGTCAAGGGTACAGGTGACTGGACGGGGGCTGCTGAGCGCTGAGTGGAACCCTCTGTCCATCCGCAGACACAGCCACCAGTGCCTCGGCTCCTCCTGAGCATAGCGAGTCCCCACGAAAGGACCGAGGGAAGGGAAGTGGGGGCTGAACAATGAGAACACAAAGAGAAGAACAGAAAAGATTTCTGGAGCCAGTGCTGGGGACACAGACCTACAACCCCAGCAAATCCAGAGGCTGAGGCAGTAGGTTTACGTGTTCAACACCAGTCTGGGCTGAAGAACCAGTCGAAGGGCGGTCTAGACTTCACGATGGGACCCTACCTAAAATACAGGGTGAGAAGAAAGCCAGACGTGGTGGCTTTAGTCCCAGCACTGGGAGGCGGAGAAAGGGAGTTCCAGGCCAGCCAGGGCTAGGTAGACAGACCCTACCTCAAAATAGATAGACAGACAGACAGATGATAGATGATACATAGATGATGGATAGTAGATGGATGGATAGATAGATATTGATAGATATAGATAGATAGATATTGATAGATATAGACAGACAGATAGATAGATAGATAGATAGGTCCATAGATCAACACAATTTCTACTCTACAGTCAGTTGACCTGGATTCAATTTCTGATCCTGATCCTCATAAGCTGTAGAACTCAGGCTCACTCCAAACTTCAGTGTTCTCCTTCAGAAGTGGGAAGTGGTAACTACCAAGAACAAGAGAGCTTACTCTAGATGAGCTACGTGGCCGAAACAATAATGGGAAGGAGAGGGCTGGAGAGATGGCTCAGTGGTTAAGAGCACTGGCTGCTCTTCCAGAGGTCTTGAGTTCAAGTCCCAGCAACCACATGGTGACTCACAACCATCTGTAATGGGATCTGATGCTCTCTTCTGGTGTGTCTGAGGACAACTACAGTGTACTCATATACATAAAATAAATAAATCTTAAAAAGAATGGGAAGGAGATACCCAGCAGTGCTTTCGTGTGAGTACAAAAGAAAAGTCTCAGAAAAGAGTTCTGCACATGTGGTTCTTAAAAGCAGTGTTCTGAAATGTCATAGAGTTGTGCACATGGTTTTTAAAGTGTTCCGGGCATGAGACACGATGGTCCTCATTTTTAATTCCAGTACTTGGGAGGCTGAGGTGGATCTCTGCAAGTTTGAGGACAGCCTGGTCTACATAGCAAGTTCCAGGACAGCCACAGTTGCACAGAGAGACCTTGACTTTCAAGAACGATATTTTAAAATGTGCTCAGTAGATGTTGTTTTTATTCATGAAGGCCCTGAGCACAGAACCAGCTCAGCAAAAGGCCAAATGATGCCTGGAAGCTCTTCACCATCTCTGACCAGGGGAAAGACCACAGGAAGCTCCACATGAGAGGGATACAGAGGGAAGAGGCCATGCAGGGCCGCAGCAGCAACTCCTGGCCTTTGTCAGGGCCCTCCAGCCAATGACTGACCCAGTCTCCGCAACACACAGCCACCCCTGAAGAAGCAGGAAGAAGGAACATGCAGCGTTCCATCCCAGAGCTATCACCCTCTGCGTGATAACCATGCCCTGCCCAAAGCCCACAGCATTCCACCCCACCCGTGATGTCCTTATCAGGAAAACATCTGCCTAACAATCAAACACAGCCCAGGGTTTGAATCTAAGCCAGGCACCCTGACCAGCAGGCACCTCACAAAACACGCGCCGGGAGGGTACCGCTGCCCCACCACTAGATGCAGCCTCTGCCACAGGTCCAGCAACTGCCCTGACCCAGGCCTAACACACAGAGGGGCCACATCCAGGCAAGCCCTAAGGCCAGATTTTCCATGGAGTCTAGGCAGCTCTCTAGCACGGAATTCCCCAGGCAGCTTCCCTACCCCCCTAGCATCACCCCCAAACACAATGGGGCACTGTTTTCCAAAGGGTCAAGACTGCTGAGAAGCTGAAAGGAGACATGTCCAGATTCCAGCAGACCGGACACTGCCAACAGCTGGCTGTGTCCCCCACTATGGAGGAGAAGGCGATGCTATCGAGCCATTTCCTGGGGACCTCCCAGCCTAGCAGAGCAGAAACCTTAGAGGTAAATCTCAATTACTCAGCAAGCCTCTGGGTTCACTCCATGATCAATACCAGCTCCAACTGCTTTCTGATCAAGACAAACCAGATCCAGAGTCGGATGGGTCTAGGTTCGAACCCCAGTCAGCTCCGCCATAAGAACATCCCAGCCCAGGTTTCTCCATCTGAGAGAGAGAGAGAGAGAGAGAGAGAGAGAGAGAGAGAGAGAGAGAGAGAGAGAGAGAGAGAGAGAGACAGAGAGACAGAGAGAGACAGAGAAAGAGAGCCTGAGAGAGCCTGTCTGCAGCGGAGCAAGAAGGTTCACTGTCAGGCCACACTGTGGTCACAGCCTCCCCAGATACATTACCAGCGTGAACATGGAGGGAAAGGAGAGCCAGGGCAGAAAGCATAGTCGAAGTGCATCTGTGTTGTGAGGACTCTGTCCAGGAAACTCCGGCCAAACCAGCGTCTGAGCTCTAATGAGAAAAGCCACCAGCAGCCAGCCGACGGCACAAAGCATGGGGAACACACAGAGAAGGCAGGACACGCTGTGTTTACATTTTTTCTGCCCAATGAGCTATAAATTTGTAACTTATTAAACAGCGCATGGTGAGTCTCTCACTGGCCGCTATGAGGAGGCGAAGAGTCCTTCAATATATCTGGGTTTTTTTTTTTTTTTTTTTTTACTTTCATGCCAAAGAACACAGTTATCATGGAGGTTATGTATGCACCCCAAGGCCTTGCCACAAGATCACCTTAAACTACCCCCCATGATAATCGACCAGGAGGTTCGAAGCCGAGATCTCTCTTGGGACACAAATGAAAACAGGAGGGTTGGCCTCCGTAGCCATCCTCACTTAGGGAAACAGCTGACGGGCAGTGTGCTGAGCAGCCACCCAGACAGCTGACCGCCTGGGCTGAGGAGCAAATTCCTCTCCCCTCCTGCACATCCACTCCCCGCACCCTGAGCTCTGGTCAGCCAGGCGCATCGGCCCCCTGAGAGTTCCGACTAAGCAAGTGGAGTAGCAGGGATCCAACAACTGGAGAGTCTAGAGAAGGCAGCAGAAGTCATAGGTGGAAGCCACCACCAGCTGCCACCCCTCCTGCCAGCGCCTGCTTGCCCCCTTCCCAGGAAGGAATGTACACAGAAGTTGGACAGACACCAGGCTTTCCGGGCACAGACTTATTTGTTTCTTGGCTGTGCAGCCTTGGGTCAGAGATTCAGCCTCTCTTGGTCTCTTCCTCCCCAGGGTGATCTTACAGAAAGACCTTTGTGAGGACAGGGCAAATCCAGGCACGGGTAAAGTACTCCATAAACAGCCCTTTTCGATCCCTACGATTCCAGTGTGCCAGAACATGCTCTTTCCTTTCAAAGACAACTCAGTATGCTGTCCCTAAATGGAAGACAGTCAGAAGGCGGGGATTCCAGGCTCCGCAGGCACTACAGACAGAGGCTTTCTCAGTCCTTCACACAGCACAGGGACTGTCCAGAAGCAACAGGGCCCTCGACCAGCATGTGAGGTGCTGTGATTAGGCTTCAGCTCCCTACTTCCCATCAGGGAAAACACTGACACTTTCAAACGCCTGCTCAAACAGCACAACTCCCCAGCTTCCTTTTGGCTTTGGTATTTTTATGTGGAAAAATAAAAATTCAAAATACCTGCCCGGAAGCTCCGCCAACCCCGAGTGCGTCGGGAATATGCATACATGCCAAGCCTGACCCAAAGGCATAACTATGCTTGGCAGTGAGCCCGCTCCGTGAAACCAGCAGGACCCAACACCATTCCCAGCTCCAGGATGTCTCGGGGACTCCCTGATCACACAGTGACAAAAATGACCAGTCTTAACTTGGTATACTTTGTCTCCTCAGTCTTATCTAGTGAATCTGCTCCTCAGAGCCAGGGACACAGATGGCACCAGTGGTCACACAAGCCTTCCACAGTCCAGAGAGTGAAGACAACGCTCCTACAGAAAAGGAACTTACCCCCCCCACACACACACACCTCCTCTGCTGAGGGGCCCCACAGGGAGGGAAAAAAACGGGCTCCTTCATTCTGGGATTCACAAGGCATTCCTAGAACCCCTGAATCAACCCCCTTGGGTTTAAAATCGACTTCCAGAGGAGTGCCTTTCTTTTCTCTGTCCTAACAGCAGACCAAGTGTGAGCTGAAAAGAGTTGCCTCAGGGCTCCAATAACAGGAGGACAGGGGAACTCTGTTCCAGGCATCCTGTTTGTCCTCTTTACCTGCGGGGCTTCCAGCAGTCCTGATAGTCCTGATGCTGGGGGTGAGGGGCCTTGCCAGCCAGGACACGTTCAGAGATGGCCATAGCCCGCGGCCCATTCCCCACCTCATTCCTCTGGTATTTCACCAGGGTCTGGGAATGGTGGGTGAGAGGCGGGAGTCATTAGCCACCACCCCCTCCAAACTTGCCTTTCTAAGTTTAGACTTGAAGGGAAGAACTGATCTTATTCAGGGTGACTAGACTTGAAGCGGTGTGGGGGGGGGGGGGTCTAGGCAGTAGCCCGGGACACTTGTCATTAAATGGGGGTGTGGTCCTCACAAGCTCTTCAGTAGGTTGTGATAAGAAACGGGTGGGCTCTCCAGAGGGGCTATATTCCCGAAGCGGAGGCGGGGGGAATCTGCAAAGTGGGAGGCGGCTTGGAGGGAACAGAGGGGAGTCACAGAAGAGACAGCCTCGGAGACCGAGTCCCGTAGGCAACCGCTCTAAGGTGGGGGTGGGGAAGAGAAGTGAGGGTCCCGCAGCTGAGGAGGTCTGCCCGGGGAGCGGGGCGCCTTTCCCCGAGGCGGGTTCCTGAACCCCAGAATGGGATCGGGGTCCTCAGGCGCCGCAGCGAAGAGCGGCCCGTGCAGCCCGGGGCCGCAGGCACCGCAGCCCAGCCGGGCGCCAGGGTGGGATCGGCGGCCGCTGGGCCCCGGCCGCTCCGCCCTCCACCTCCCGCACTCACCGAGGTCGTCCATGGCTGCTCCTCAGACGCCGGCCCCCGGCTCGATGTCGCCCTCGCTGCCCGTCTCCGGGCCGCTCCTCGCCGCCTCGCAACTTTTCCGCGTCCAGCCCTCGGCCCGGAACGGAACCCGCTGCCGCGCCGTCCCCTCCGCCACAGCCGCCGCCGCGCGCGCCCGCGGCAGGCTGGCCACGCCCCCGCGCGCACGCTGGCCACGCCCCGCCGCCGACCCCCGAGCACGCCCAATCCCTCGGTGGGAGTGAGCGCTGGGCGTGCTGGTGGCGCCCCCTGGCGGCTGAGTGGGCTGGAGACTTCTCCGGGCCAGGAATCGCTGCATTCGGTCTGACTGACCTTCAGGCAGATTGATTTGTCACTCAGAGAGTCGGATTTGTCCACCTGTCCGTCTATTTGAGTCCCAGTAGGTCACCTCCCAAGAGGATTAGATCGGCTTGCCTGGAGCCTTGGGACGATCCTCGGGGTGTTTTCCGTACTGATGTCAGTGCCGGTCACCCCAGAGTAGTATCCCAGATGTACATTTTGTGAAACAGGGTCTCTTTGTACCTCTGGCTCGCCTGGAAGCCAAGACTTTTCTGCCCTGGGCCCCTGACTACTAAAATAAGCAGTGTCTGCGACCAGCTCTGGCCCCATATCTGGTACTTGAGTGGTTATGAAACCTTTAATTTTACCCTTTTCCCCCTTCCCCCTTTCTAGAGACGGCCAAAATTCTGCACAGGGCAGAGATACCCCACATAACAGCAAAGCGAAAACTACCAAAAAAAAAAGTCATTCCCCCGGTACCGACAGCATTGCCCAGGGTGCTGTGGTCTCCTACACTCAGAAACTGGATGATAAAAGCCTGGTGCAGTAGTTCAGGCCTATGATCTCAGCTAGTTCACTGAGACAAGATTTCAAAGGTTAGTCTGGACTACAAAAAAAAAAAAAAAAGAAAGAAAGAAAAGAAAGGCTAACCTGGGCAACGTATGGGAAAACCTGTCTCAAAAATTTTAAATTTTGAAAACTGTTAAAAAGATAAACACACACAAAGCTGAGTGTGGCGGTACAAGGTTATAATCCTAGGATTTAGTGGGTAGAGGCAAACCGATGGGGAGTTCAGGTTGTCTTTACCAACACAGTTCAGTTCAGAGCCAGCCAGGGCTACTTAAGACTCTATCTCAAAACATACATGAATGCACGCACGCGCACACACACACACATACAGGACTTTAATCCCAACCCTGAGGAAGTGGAAGCAGAGAAATAATAAATTTAAGGCCATCTTTGGCTACATATTGATTAGGAGGCTAGCCTGGGCTCTGTTAGACTGTCTAAAATAATGGATAAATAAAATTTAAACTCTTGGCCAGGCCAGGCATGGTGGCACATACTGGAATTTAATTCCAGTGCTCAAGAGGTAGAGGCAAGTAGATCTCTGTGAGTTCCAGGACAGCCAGAATTACATAATAGAAAAACCCTGTTTCAAAACAACGACAACAACAATTTTTTTTCTGTCTCAGTGACAAAGCACCTGCCCAGAACTCCTGAAGCCCTAGGTTTAATCTGCAGTACTCCCGTATCTAATAATAGAAAGAAAGTGAGTTCTGTGGTTGTTTAAGTAAGAATGGCCCCATGGGCTCATATATTTGAATACTGGGCCTCCAGGCTGTGGTGGAACTGTTTGGGAAGGACTGGGAGGTGTGGTCTTTGTTGGAGGAGGTAGCTCACTAGGAAGCAAGCTTTGAAGTTTCAAACGCCCACTCCATTCCCACTCCCTCTCCACTTCCTTTTTGGAGATCAAGACCCAAACTCTCAGTCACGGCTCCAGCACCAGGCCTGACTACCTGCTACCATGCTGCCCACCTCAATGATTGTGGGCGCACCCTTGGAAACAGTAAGCTTCCCATAAACTGCTCTGTAAGGTGCCTTACTCACAGAGCTTTGTCACAGCAATTTAAAAGTAGCTAAGACAAGTGATTGATTTTTAAAAAATAAAATAATGGAAAGAAGCTGGAGAGATGGCTCAGTGGTTAGAGCACTGACTGCTCTTCCAGCGGTCCTGAGTTCAATTCCCAGCAACCACATGATAGCTCACAACCATCTGTAATGGGATCTGATGCTCTCTTATGGCGTGTCTGAAGACGGCTACAGTGTGCTTATATATAATAAATAATTCCTTTTTTTTAATGGAAAGGAAGCACCTAGCCTTGCAGAGACTTAAAGTAGGGGGGGGAGAACAAGGGTCGGGGACCTGCTCAGAGGAGAAGGGGAGGGGGTGTGTGGGTAGGATTGTGGGAGTGGGTGACTGAAAGAGTCAGTGAGCAGGATGTAAAGTGAATACAATAAAAAATTCAAGTCCAGCTATCAATAAATAAATGAATAAATAAATAAGTAAGATCTGTTATTTACTGTCTGGGTACACACATACTGTAACTATTATCTAAGTTACCATGAGGAGTTACGGTGATGATAGGCTGTGGATTGTATATGAAACCCACCCCCCGTACACACAAGTTCAGCCCACCCCCACCCCCCCATTTCTCAGGAACCAAGACACCAAGTCCTCCCGAGTCAGGCCAAGTTCTCCAGACAGACACTGAGATCACATTAGGACATGATGCTTGTGAAAGACGAGGAGGAAGTAGAGAGGACAGAGCAAGCAGAAACCCGGAGCCCACAAACACGGGGCAGCCCACCAGAGACCCTGGACCCCGAAGCCAAACGATCCCTTAGCAGAAGTCCAGTCTGTGAACTGCCTACCTCGGGGATAACCAGAAAGATGAGGGCTTGACTCCAGGTCCCTGCATCTTGAGCTGACCCTCCAACTGGAGACATACCACTGAGCCACAGCCCAGATCCCCAGTGAGCACTTTTTTTAAAAAATAGCACCCACTAAACACAGACTGTAAGCCACAGTTGGGTGGTGGTGGTTCAGACCTTCAGTTCCTCCAGCCCTTGGGATTTAGAAGCAGATGGATCTCTGTGAGTTAGAGGCTAGCCTGGTCTACAGAGCAAGTTCTAGGACAGCGAGGGCTACACAGAGACCCTGTTGGGGTTGAGGGGCACTTTGTAGCTGACTGGACTGGAACTTGGCTATGTAGCCCAGGCTGGCCTTACTCACACACATTCATCTCCCTCTGCCTCCTGAGTACTGAGATTAAAGGCACACACAGCGCACAGCTTGTCTTTGTTTTGGGTTTTTTGTCTATTTCACTGACTGGTTTGGATTTTGGTTTTTCAAGAAGAGTTTCTCTGTGTAACTCTGGCTGTCCTGGAACTCACTCTGTAGAGCAGACTGACCCGAACTCATAGAGATCTGACTGTCTCTGCTTCCTGAGAGCTGGAACTAAAAGTGTGCTCCATCACTGCCTGACTGTAAAATGCTATCTTTAAGAAAATAAAATTAGGGGGCTGGAGAGATGGCTCAGTGGTTAGAGCACTGGCTGCTCTTCCAGAGGTCCTGAGTTCAATTCCCAGCAACCACATGGTGGCTCACACCATCTGTAATGGGTTCTGATGCCCTCTTCTGGTGTGTCTGAAGTCAGCTACAGTGCAGTCATATACATAAAATGTGTAAATAAATCTTTTTTTTTTTAATTTAAAAATTTAAAAAATGGACCACGTGGTGTTTGCCCATAATCCAGATCAGGAGATGGAGCCAGGAGGCGCAAGGCAAACACAGGCTGCCTGATCTGTCTACGTAGTGAGTTCTGGGATAGCCAGGGCTACAGAGTGAGCCTCTGTCTCCCGGGAAATGAGTGTATGGATTACACTTATTAAATACCCATTTATCAGCAATGTGCTAACCGACTCCGGGAAGACAGGGGATTAAGTAAAAAAAAAAAAAAACAGTTTGGAAGAGTAAACTCCCGGAGCTTACACTATAGATGTGCAGTCGTCGTTACATGCTGTAGGGAAAAGATTTCAACAACACAGATGAGGGGGCCACCAGAGACCCCGGGTTCGATTCTCAGCACTTACATGGCTACTGATATCTGTCTGCCCTCTTCTGGCCTCTGTGGGTACTGCATGCGGGTGATAGACATACGTGCAGGCGAAACATCCGTGTACATAGACTAAAAATAAATCTTTTTTAAAAATCCAGATAAACTGAGAGACAAATTTAAATTATTTGCACTTTAACTATGTGGCCAGTAAGCTTTTGTGCTATTTTGTTATTTATTGGTACGCATGAGGATGACCCAAGAAAGTTGCATTTAATACAAACCTAACGATTTGTGGAGGCTGCTATTTAAAAAATTAAGTTTGGTTTGTTTGTTTGTTTGTTTGAATGAGTGCTAAGATTTCAGGTGTGGTCCACAATGTCTGGTTCTGTGCAGTCCTGAGGACTGAACCCACACTTTCATAAACGCCGGGCAAATACTTAAGTGACTGAGCTACCCTCACCCCCAACTCCAGTTTCAGGACCAGCCATCCTCAACCTGTGGATCTCGACACCTTTTCATACAACCCTTTCACTGGGTTGCCTAAGACCATCGGGAAACACAGTTATTTATAGTATGATTCACTGTGAAAGGGTCGTGGCGTTAGGTGAGAGCTACTGCTGTGGACCGTCCGTCTCTCTTGCACGCAGTTTGCGAATTGTGCTCCCCCCCCCCCCCGCCGCCCCCAATCCTTCCACTGTCTTCTGCTACTCATCCTAAAAGCCTCGTTTCCTTTAGCGGCAGTGATGTACCGGAGCCAGTATTTACTTAGCCAACGCCTTAGTTAAACGGAATTATCTCCGCGGCCCCCCGGAATTAAGGAGGCTGAGGAGGCCTCCCCTGTAGCTGAGTCTTGGAGCCCATCCTTCCTGAAGGTCATCGAGTCCTACAAGTGGGAGGCAGCAGAAGTTAAACGGAAGGGGCTTGGGTGTGGCTCGGCGGTATAACCAGGTGGCTCTTGCTTTCGTAGCACGCCCAAGATCCAAAATTCTATCCCCAGACGGATCCTTAAAGTGATTATGTGGCTCTGTGAGTCACCTCCAACACTCCATCTTCAGTTGCCGCCATATCAGAGCGGGGGTGGGGGTGGGGCACGTGTTTGCTAGGCACACACGGTCCCTAAGCCCTCCTCCTCCTCACCTCCTGCCGGTACAGAGAAGCCTGTATCACTCCGCCATTTCTACTTCTACTTCCTGGTTTTTCTATTTTACCATCCTCCTGTCTGGACAAGTAATTAATTCACCTCCAAATTAAACCAGCAAGAAACCAGCACCATAGCTCTTATGTATTTTGGGGGCAGGGGTTGTTTCTTTGAGACAAGATTTCTTTGTGAAATCTTGGCTGTCCTAGAACTCACTCTGTAGACCTGGCTGGTCTTGAACTCACAGAGATCTACCTGCCTGTGTCCCCCTGGTGTTGGAATTAAAGGCTACAGTTGCCTAACTTTTTTTTGTTGTTTGTTTTTGAAACAAAGTCTCACTATGTGGTCCTGGCTGGCCTGAAGTCCCTATCTAGACTGACCTGACCTTGAACTCACACGAGATCTGCCTGCCTCTGCCTCTCATGTGCTCGGATTAAAGGCTTTGGACACAGCACCTGGCTTAAAGATTTTTATTATTATTATCATTATTATTATTATTTTATTTATTTATTTATTTTAGGTATGAATACACTGTAACTGTCTTCAGACACACCAGAAGAGGGCATCAGATCCCATTACAGATGGTTGTGAGCCACCATGTGGTTGCTGGGATTTGAACTCAGGACCTCTGGAAGAGCAGCAGGTGCTCTTAACCACTGAGCCATCTCTCCAGCCCCCCCCCCCCTTTTTTTAACTATGTGTACATATGCATGTTTGTGTGCGGGTCTGAGCATGTGTGTTCCAGTGCCCAAAGAAACCAGAGATGTCAGATCCCCCTGGAGCTGCAGTTACAAGCAGCAGTGTCCAGTGAGGGTATTAGAACCAAACTGGGTTCTCTGCAAGAGCTTAAAGAACCATTGCTCCATCCAGCCCCTAGAGTTACATTTGTTTGTTTCTGAGACACAGTTTCTCTATGGCTGCCCTGGAACTCACTCTGTAGACCAGATTGGTCTTGAACTCACAGAGATCCACTTGCCTCTGCCTACCAAGTGTTGAGGTTAAAAGGCATGACCCGCCACGCCCACCTCCAATATCATCTTTTTAAAAACCACTTTTCTGAGGTACAATTCGTATCTAATGAAATGCAATCTGTGCAGTAATAATGTAATAATAACCATGCAGAAGGCTTGTTGTGAATTGGAGGACAGCCCTGACCCTGTCTGAAAACAAACAGCAATCGTAGGAGGATTAGGGAGACCTATAGCTTTGTGTAACCAAACTCAGTCAAGATCTGCCCTCGCAGCTCCTTTGTATTCAGTTTCTCTGACCTCCCATTCTCTGGTATCATCATCAATTTGTCTTCTGTCCTTATTAATTAGTTTGAATGTTTTGATTCTTTGTTTCATTTTTTTTAGACATGTAGCCAAGGGTAGCCTCAAAACTCCCCATGTAGCCAAAGATGACCCTGAACCCTTGACCCCTCCTGCCTCTCCATCTCTTGAATGTACCTCCATGTCCACTTTGCATTTTCTTTCTTTCTTTTTTATTTTCGGGCAGGTATCTTTTGGGGGTACACAGGGGAGGTCTGCCTTCTCGGTACAGCATGTTTCTGAACTTCGTCTGTATGGCGTATCTACCGGTATAGTACTCCCTTGTATGGTTGGACCAGAACCCATTTCTGGGCTGTGCTGTTGATGGACATCGAGGTTGTTTTTTCTAGTCTGGTCTGCTAGGAATAAATATGCTATCACATTTGGAAGTCTTCCTGCAGACATATGGTTTCATTTCTCTTGGCTAAATCCCTATGACTAGATTACAATGTAATGTTGGAAAAAATGCAAATTAGGTCTCCTCAGCTCTACTCGGGTAGTTTCCTGTTACATTGGGATAAAACCCAAACTGCTCACAGAGTTTCACTGGAACCTGGTCTTTCTTCAGTGTCCCAGGCTCATTACGCTGGAGCCAAACAACTGGTCTTCATCCTGTTTGATGTATCTAGAACTCAGCAAGCCCTTTCTCTTTTTTCCTTGCGTCATGCCTCAAACCCCTTGCTGTGGCTTGTTTTCTACAGTTGTGTAACAAATTACCACACACTTAGCAGTTTACAGTCATAGGATCCGTGACCCCAGTTTCCACTGCTCAGGAGCAGGAAGCAGGGTGTGTGTGTGTGTGTGTGCGTGCGTGTGTGACTGCCCACATCCTTATCTGGAGGTTCCCCTCAGGGGAGATCTATTCCCGGAATCTCTTGAAGGATAAGAATCTTCACTGTATGGCCATTTTGCTCTGTTGCTACATCATGGCAGGACACCGTTCACCTCGGAAGGCTTCAGGCATGGATGGATCAAGAGTCAAAGCAACGTCTTCAGACTTCCTACCTTCTGTCATGACACTCATCAGGTGGCAGAATTCTTGAACATTAGTTTAAAATGACCACAGTTCTTGTTTTTTTTTTTTTTTTTTTTTTGTTGGGGGCGTTGAATCCCCTATCACCATGTGTGGTAAGAAAGCAGGCTGTGGCTGATCAGATCGCCCAGTCCCAGGTTTGGATTTGCTGCGCCTGCCCAGAAAAACTTGCTCTAACTTAGTGCCTTCAACGCTTTGAGCACTTTCTTTCTGGAATATTCTTCAGAGATCTTGTCCTGCTATTCTAGTTCTAGATATTTTATCTCTAGAGTCTTGTCTGTGTTCCTCATTAGAAACATCTCCTTGGGGGCCAGAGAGATGGCTCAGCAGTTAAGAGCACTGTCTGTTCTTCCAGAGGTCCTGTGTTCAATTCTCAGCAACCACATGGTGGCTCACAACTATCTCTAGTGAGATCCGATGCCCTCTTCTGGTATGTCTCAAAACAGCTATGGTGTACTCATATAAATAAAATAAATAAATCTTAAAAAAAAAAAAAGAAAGAAAGAAAGAAAGAAACATCTCCGTATCCTGGCTCATTTATTAGCCTTCATTATTTGACATTATGTTCTGCATTTATCTATCTGTCTGTTTCACTTCTTCATTTTTTATTTATTTGTTTTTTTAAGACAGGGTTTCTGAGGTGAATATAGCCCTGGCTATCCTGGAACTCACTCTGCAGAACCAGGCTGACCTTAAACTCACAGACATACAGCTGCTTCTGTTGGGATTAAAGGCGTACACCACCACTGCTCAGCTGGGAATCAAACCCAGGACCTCTGGAAGAGCAGCCAGTGCTCTTAGCCTCTGAGCCATCTCTCCAGCCCCATTCAGTGCAGTTTTTAAAAGCAAAAGATGAACCCAAGCAAGGTGTCGCAGGCCACATATGACACCTTCCATATAGATAGCTCCTATAGATTGACAAACTCATGATAATGGTTTCATGGAAGATAGGTCAAAGGTCACCGGGCTATTAACCACCACCACGTCTGTTGCCAGCCTTATGGGTAGATAACAGGTTATACATCCCTTCCCTTGAAGAAACAAGCTTGTGGGATTTTTTTTTAATTATTTCAACGTATTTATTTTTATTTTCTATGTATTGGTGTTTTGCCTGTATGTGTGTCTGTGTGAAGGTGCCAGATCTTAGAGTTACAGACAGTTGTTTGGTGCCATGTGGGTGCTGGGAATTGAATTCAGGACCTCTGGAAGAACAGCCAGTGCTCTTAACCCACTGAGCCATCTCTCTAGCCCCAAGCCTGTGTTTTTAATATTCCAGGTTCCCCTAGTATTTAACTGTGAGCACAAGGGCCTCTGTGTCTCCCACAGGCATAGGTTATCTGGCTCATCCCTAATTTATATTCTGGGAAACTGAGGCTCATAAATGAAATCACTTGCCCACAGTCACATAGCTGACTAGTAGGGAGGGTGGGCTAGAATCCAGGGCTGTCTCACGGGGGACACATGGAAAAGACTCGGCTTCCCTTGAAACCCTGTTCTACATCACTGTTGGGCTTCCAAGAACAGTCTCAGTAACTCTCAACGACCTCCAACCTCAGCAGAAGATCAAAGGCCCATACCTCCTCCCTGTCTTCTTTCTTCTATCTTGCCTGCAGTCTCAGGTGGTGGCTGGATCTGAATCCAGAACTTAGGGCATAGAAAGACTGCACTCTGCACCTAAGCTTGAGCCCAGCACAGAGGAACTTACCTCCTCCCAGAGCCAAAGACTCCACAGATGCTAAAGCCCTGCTAGAATTCAGCCTGCTCTCTTTGTCCTGGTAATTAATTCCCTCTCCTTCAGTTCACAGCTTCCTATCCTCTCCTCCAGGCAGCCTTCTGTGATTACCACCAGGACTTGAATTCTTGGCTCCACAACCTTACCCGTGTGCCAGGTGGTACTCAGCTCCTCTCCTATGTAGCACACCATGCCTGGGCCTTGGAGGCACATTATCATTACCTGGGAAGTTTAATATATATATTTTTGCCCAGACCCAGTCCCCAGACACTCTGAGCTAATTGGTCTGGAATGTAGTCTGGGTATTAGGGTTTTATTTTTTTCTTCCTCCTCTTCTTCTGTGTTTCAGGATTATAAAAAAAAAAAAAAAAGCTCTGAAGGCAATTGGCAGCCAGGGTAGAGGCCCCATGGCCTCTGAGAGAACCATGACACCCTTCCATAGCTATGGGCACCAAGATACAGAGACACTAATTGTGTGGCCGAGGGTCACAGAGCTAATGAATAAAAGAGCCAGATTAGAACACAGAAAGTCTGACTTCAAAGTGTGATGGGGGGGGTGGGGAGGAATCAATTGATCCCCTCAATCCCCCTAGTGACGGAGAAACCTTGGGGGCTGTGGAGCAGCTCTGTTCTGAGACAGACTCAGGCCCTCCAGCATGGGATATTTTTAACCTAGAAGCTAGTTCTTGCAAACATCCTGCAGTGACTTAAACACTGAGCAAATTGTTTTGGGGGCTGCTGGGCCCTTTCTCCGCTGAGGTTGCCCTGGAGCCAGTCAGTGGGTCCCAGGCAAGCTCTGAAGACATTGTGGGAGGTGGAGAGTGTGTGTGTGTCTAATGGAGGGGAGAGGGTCAAACTGGGATGGGTCCAGATTCCTTCTCCCCTCAGAGACATTACTTCATGCAGTCCAGCCTTTGTCCCTGCCCCCAGCCCGCAAAGGCGCGGGAGGACAGATACGGGATCTTAGCTTTACAGGCAGAAGTGGGGGAACAGGTCTGTCTTCGCTCTTCCAGTCTCTAAGGGGAAGGTGCTACAGCTACAGAAAGCTTCCAGTTCCGACCTCCCCAGATCCGTCAGAATGGCCGGGGGCTCACATCTGAGATTCAGTCCTTGGCAGGCTGGGGCAGGAGGATCAGGAGTTCAAGGCCAACCTGGACTAGATAGCAAGACCCTGACTTTTAAAACACAGACAGACAGACACACAGACACAGACACACACACACACACACACACACACACACGACCATAGGTGTTATACTTGTTTATCTCTCTGTTCAAGGCCTTTGGCCCAAATACCTCAGCAAGCTTTCAGATGCCAAACTGGAAGTATGCCTGATTTAAAATGCAAAACAAAACACACACACACACACACACACACACACACAAACAAAACCACACATGGCAATCTCACATAGAGAAAATCTCCCTCAAAGTATCCCGCAAGGAAGCCAGGCACAGTGTGCAAACCCAGTGTTTGGGAGAAGTTGGATGTAAGAGTTTGAGGCCGTCTTCAGTTACACAGAGTTCAAAGCTAGCCTAGGCTACAAGAAACTGTCAGAGAACGAGAGGAGGAGGGAAAAGGAGAGGGATAGGGAGGGAAAGGGACACACACACACACACAAACACACAGAGACTGACTGACTCATAGGGATGATGTAGTCACAAGGATATTCATTGTAACATTGCTTACACACTCACTCACACACACACACACACAGACTGACTGACTCATAGGGATGATTGATGTAGCCACAGGATATTCATTGTAACATTGCTTACACACACACACACACACACACACACACACTGATGTAGCCACAAGGATATTCATTGTAACATTGCTTACAACATTCCCATTGGACAACCAAAATGTCCATCAACAGAAGGGATTAACCTTGGCAGGACACAGCCACAGAGGAAGTAAAGCCAAACTGGTTGCTGACATGGAAAATATGTCCAAGACGCATTGCTTGGTGGGAAGAGAATGGAAGTTGTAAAACAACTTGTACTAGCAGCCATAGGCAGGTGTGGTGGTGCACACCCTTTATCTCAGCTCAGGGGCTGGGAGAGGAGGGCGGGACTGGAAGATCTCTGGGAGTCCCAGGCCTGCCCGAACTACAAAGTGAAACTGATAAAGTCTTGAAATGATAGCCTCAGGTTTGTTTTCCCTGTCAGTTAAAGAATTAAAGGCGGGGCTGGAGCGGTGGCTCAGTGGTTAAGAGCACTGGCTGCTCTTCCAGAAGTCCTGAGTTCAATTCCCAGCAACCACATGGTGGCTCACAACCACCTGTAATGGGATCTGATGCCCTCTTCTGGTGTGTCTGAAGACTGACAAGTGTACTCGTACATAAGATACGTAAATATTTTTTAAAATTGAATTAAAGGCAGGAAAGACTTCAAGTGGAACAGGTAGAATCAGAGAGAACTCAAGCACCCAGGGCTGAATGTGCAGATGGCACAGAAGCACACTTGTTGGCAGTGAGAAAACAGCAGACACACGTTTCCCCCTGCAAAGCCGAGGGGCACTCCGGAAGCTGGAAACCCGTTTTGTTTTGTTTTTTCCTTAGGGGCGGGGCTTTATTTTTCACTTGAGTGTTCTGCATATATCTTCGCAGGCCAGAAGAGGGCATCGGATCCCCGATGGCTGTGAGCCACCATGTGGTTGTTGGGAATTGAACTCAGGAAGAGCAGCCGGTGCTCTTAACCGCTGAGCCATCTCTCCAGCTCCAGGACTGGAGATTTTAAAACCCCAGAAGAATCTTCCTACTTCAGGGTTCCTGAGTTTTAAGAAAACAAAGGATGGTTGATTGCTCCCAGACTATTGTGTGACCTGTCTTGCTAGCTATGTCCTTAAACTCGCGGAGATAGTTCACGGGAAGCCCCCTGCTGATAGGAGACCAAAAAGCTCTCAAGCCTTTCTCTTATTGAAGGAAGAAGCCAGGACCCCTCTGTCCGCCTGTCTTTCTAACAGGGAATCTATCTCATTTCCAGTCTCTTGAGAAACAAAAGGAAAACACAAAATCAAGTAGGGCAGGAACCTGGAGGCAGGAGCTGATGCAGAAGCCGTGGACAGGTGACACGTACTGCCCTGCTCCCCTTGCTCAGCCTGACTGCTTACAAAACCCAAGACTGCCAATCTAGAGATGGCTCCACCCACAATGGGAGATACCCTCCTCATCAAACACTAATTAAGAAAATGCCGTATAGGCTTACCTTCAGCCTGATTTTATGGTGGCATTTTTCTCAACTGGGGTTCCCTCCGCTCAGATAATTCCAGCCTGTGTCAGGTTGATATAAAATAAGTCAGCACAATAGGGGAGGAAAAAAAGTTTAAAAACCCACAAAACGGCAAGATTTAAAAAAAAAAAAAAAAGCACCTCCCCAAAATACTAGTTAATGTCCCGTACAAAATAATATAAAATGAAATCACATTCAGGTGTTCTGTTCTCCTGGAAAGAAGTAATTTGGAATTCTCGATCTGTTTCATTATAACCAGAACGTCCCAGAGGCTGAGCCCTAATGAATAGTAAATTAAGCCAGGTTTGCCAGCACGAGATGGTGGGTCTGTGTCCTCAGAATGACCGAGTAGGAGACACACCAGCGGTGGCAGAGACGCGGGACCTTGAGCCCCTGCCCCGGCACAAGAGATCGGTGAAGCCGAGCCCCATCCCTTAGCACCAACCTAACTCGGTGCCGCTGCGCGTGGGCCTGGTCAAGCATCCTCTGAGATCACCCACCTGCTCACTGGTAAAGAGCCCTCTGCAGGTCCTGGTGAATGTCATCGTCAACAGTGGTCCCCGGGGAAGACTCCACAGGCATTGGATGAGCCGGGACAGGAGGCTGCGGATGTGTCCCCGCCTGGCGACTCAGGCCATCTGGCTGCTGAGCTCAGGTGCTCCTCAGAGTCCGGAACATCCAGACCGTGGCGGAGTGCTTTGAGAATGAGCTCATCCGGCCGCCGAGGACTCCTCCGAAACCTACGTAAGGAGGCATGGGCATGTGGCCTCCCTGACTCAGCTTATTAGAAATATTATGTGGTTACTGAGTTTTTGTCACCCCTTAAGTTGTGTACCCCAAATAAAAACCTCTCGCCTGGGTCCTTGCATTGATCCTTCAGTGGTGTTGCAAATTCCTCTCCAAGGTGGTTTTTACTATATTCTTTCCGTGTGTGTGTGTGTGTGTGTGTGTGTGTGTGTGTGAGTGTTCGCGCGCGCTCATTTTTTTGAGACAGGGTCTCACTATGTAGACTTGCCTGAACGTCACGTTGTAGTCTGGCACTCACAGAGATCCGACTGCTTTTGCCAATGCTAGGACTGAAAGTGTGGGACACCAGGGACAGCCTTATGTGCATATGTTAATTATATATACATATTTAGGAATAATATGCTAATGAGGATAGAACCCAGGGTCTCCTGCATGGGAAGAGAGTGCTCTACCATTGAGATATTAGCCCCAGCCCCCTCTGTTACTATTACTAATTTTGTTTATTATTACTAGTGTGTGAGTTCAGGTGCTCACGTGTGGAAGTCAAAGGACAGTTGGCTGGCGACAGTTCCGTCTTCGATGGGTTCCAGGCATCGAATCCAGGTCATTAGGCTTGCATAGGGAACACTACTTAGCCACTGAGCTACCTCACCGGGGTTACCTTGTATTTTTATATTGTTTTTAAATAACTTCTTACTTTAAAAAAATTTTGCTTTAAAAAAAAAAAAAAAAAAAAAAAAAAAAAAAAAAAAAAAAGCTGCTCCCGGTGGACCACACCTTTAATCCAGCCCTTGGGAGGCAGAGGCAGGCGGATCAAGCAGGACTACATAGGGAGGTCCTGTCAAATTGTTTGGGTTTTGTTTGTTTGTTTTTAAACTCAGGCTTCTTTCCCAGAGCTTCACTTGTATAAATATCCCAATGAACCTGACACTAGTGTTTCTGGAAGCCATTTGTCGTCTAGATTACCAGAGTCGGTGTCTGTTTTATCCTAATTACAAAAAGTACTGGTGTTTGTGAAGTTCTTTTATTTCAGATAAAAGAAATAAAGATACAACCATTTCTTTATCACCTGTGTGCATGCGCCTGTAAGCGCTGTTGTGTCTCCGTCAGAGGACAACCGCAAGACCACCTTCTGGGACTGAGGCTGGACCTCAGGCTATGTTACCAGGCTAGCTAGCTTTGAGCTTGTGATCCTCCTGCCTTCGGGCTCCTTGGACTGTGCGATCAGACCACACCAGGATGTTCATTTAACATATGTTAAGAATTATGTATTTATGTATGTGAGTGCACTGTAGCTCTTCAGACACAGAAGAGGGCATCAGATGTCATTACGGTGATCTATCATGTGGTTGTTGGGACTTGAACTCAGGACCTCTGGAAGAGCAGTCAGTGCTCTAACCACTGAGCCGTCTCTGCAGCCCCTGAATGCTCGTTTAGTTTCATTAATTGGCTGGTTCTGGAATACTCACTAGTCACAGGACCGGCTTTTGTTCCTTACTAGTCTGGAACTTGCGCATTCCTGATCCCTCTGCTTCTGTCTTTCAAGTGCTGGGGAGACGGGGGGTGGGGGGGGCGTAAAGGCGCGAACCTCCCTGATGACACATCAGTGTCCCACACAGCTCCGGCTGCACAGACCTTCCTTGCCTGGTCCTACTCTGCTTAAGAATTCTCAAAGAAATCTGTCCTTGGTTTGAAAGAGCTGAAGGGGGAGAAAAGAAAAAAAAGGGGAGGTAGAGGGAACTTGCCCTGCGAGAAAGCTGTGAGCATTGTGGAAAAATCAAACAAGTCCTTGTCACCTCCTCCGCCTGCAGAAGCAGATACAACACTCCGCCCTTCCTAACAAATGCAGAGACAGGGGGATGGACACAAATACAAATCATAATCATAGAACCAAAGCACAATCAAAGCATAATAAAAGCACAATCAAAACCAAGATAGGAACTTAAGACAGAAATAAGTAGTTAAGGTTTAATGAATAATATGTATCGAAAATGAATCCCAAGAAGAATAGTTAGATTAAACTATTTTTAAACCAGTAATATTCAGTCTCCGTAGAGACTGTCAAAAATTGCCAATGCCGACTATATTTCAAGTCGTCATGGCGGGGTATTGGGAAAAGTTTTCAATTAGCAATAATCGCGCCTCGGATAAACCTCATTGGCTACGATACTGCCACTGCGCAAAGCTGATGATCGAGTGTCCTCACATAGCATCCCAGGGCTAACAAACCCCATTATAGTCACGGTGACCTCCACTTCACTCGTGAACGCCACGTGACCGGGACCGAACCCAGAGGTTCCATCTCAGTCATCGGCGTGGACAGGTTCCTGCCCGTGGGTTATCTCGCGTCGCAACGTCCGTGTTTGCCAACCAACGCGGCAGTCGCTAGGGATGCTGGGGATTCTATGCAAATCAACCTAACGTCATCGCGACGGTCGGGATGGAGGCGTAACCGCGGTGGGAGAGGGTAAGGCGGAAGGAATGAGATCTGTAGTCGGATAGCAGTAGCCGACCTCCGGTAGTGGCATAGAGGAGCTAGTCGGTAATCCTAGCGCTCCGGAGGCGGAGGCAGGAGGATTACTACGAGTATCTGGCCAGCCAAGGATACAAACATGAGAGACCGAAGGCGGAGACAGGATTGCTACAGGCAGGGATAACAGAAACTTCTCAATATAAGCCACAAACTGGAGGGTGAAAGAGAAATAGTCAAAAAGAAACAGTTAAAGACAAAGACGCCGCACAGAAAACGCTGATAGACCTTAAGCTAAGAGTAGTCAAGAAAAGCTTGCATAGAGCTGAAACTTCGGAAGCTATTAGGAGAGAGTAAGATAGCTAAGTACAAATTTTTTCTTTTCAAACAAGAATTATTCAGTCTCCGTAGAGACTGTCAAAAATTGCCAATGCCGACTATATTGCAAGTCGTCACGGCGGGGTATTGGGAAAAGTTTTCAATTAGCAATAATCGCGCCTCGGATAAACCTCATTGGCTACGATACTGCCACTGCGCAAAGCTGACCTGCTCTGGCCCCAGCTCAGCGTTCCTAGGACGCAAGGACCCTATTTCAAAAACGGGGGTTCGAGCTGAACGAGAAAACCTTCGCTTATCGCTACACTGGAAACGGGAGTACCAAATACAATTGTATGATGCTCTCTATAGGATAGAAACGATGTGCGTGCTGGTTTTATATAAGGTTTCCGTGGAGGAAATGAAGCAATGCACTATGGGATCGAGCATACTAATGGACTCAACTCAGAGCCGGCTAGGGGAAAATGGGAGGAGTCAAGGGGTTAGGTTGGCTCGATGTTGCCAGTTTTTCCAAGAAGGCTTTCCTGTTTATGACTTTAAACACAAGAAAATATACGTATACAGTCTAGATAACATAACATCTTTTCACTCTTAAGGGTAATTTCAGTGTCGTTGTCTACATTCACGTTCATCTCAAGAACCTTCTGATCTTCCCAAACTTAAAACTCGGTAGGCATTAAACTCTGAGCTCCCTAGTCCCCTTTCTTGCCCAGCCGGTGGCAAACATTCTCACACTAGAGACTTTACACACTGAAAACACACACACACATACACACAGTGTATGTATCTTTAATGCTAGTACTTGGAGGTAAAGGCAGACGGATCTCTCTAAATTTGAGCCCAGCAAAGACTACAGAAAGACACTGTCTATAAAGAAAGAGGGAGGGAGAGGTTGTTGTTAAGATATATTCATGTGTATGAGTTTTACTCGTACATGTATTCCTCATGTGAATGCCTGGTGCCCGTGGAAGTCAGAAGAGGGTATCAGATCCTCTGGAACTGGAGTTACACGTTTGTGAGTCACCTTGTGGGTGCTAAGACCCCGATCCAGGAGCTCTGCAACAGCAGGCATTAACCACTGAGCCATCTTGCTTATGACTCATCTGTATTGTAGTATATATTGGTATTTCATGCCTTTTACTGCTCAATAATATTCCATCTAGTGGAATTTTATTTACTATTCAGTTTTCAATTAGCAATAATGGCGCCTTAGGTAGAACTCATTGGCTGTGCACCCTTGGATTGTCTGAACCTTTGGTCTAATACAAATAATGCCGATATTGACGCCCAAGTATCAGTTTAAGTTCGTGTTTTCTTTTCTTTCGGTCTTTCTCTTTCTTTCTTTCGGGTATATACTAGTAGTGGAGTTGCTGGCTTATATGGAATTCTATGTTTAATTCTAAATAAAGATTTTTGCTTGTTTGTTTGTTGTTTTGAGACAAGGTCTCACTGTGTAGAGCTGGCAGGCCTGGAATTTGCTGCCAGGCTGCCTTCAAACTCAGAGATTCTCCTGCCTCTGCCTTCCCACTGTTGAAGACTAAAGGCCTCCAAAGCAACCTCAACCCCTTTTCTGGTATACAAAATTAAATCCAACTTTTATACATGGAGGGCTTCCTAACCCTTCTGTGAAGAGCTGGCACCTTCTTCTGGCATGTCTGAAGACAGCTACAGTGTACACATATAAATAAAAATTAATAATAATTAAATAAATGAAATAAATTAATGAATTAAATAAATAAAATAAAATAAATGAAAAAAAAAAAAGAACTCATCATAGATGGTTGTGAGCCACCATGTGGCTGCTGAAAATTGAACTCAGGACCTCTGGAAGAGCAGCAGGTGATCTTGGCTGCCAAGCCTTCTCTCCAGACCCTCATTATGAGAATTTTAAAGCCCAAGGCAGCCAGCTTTTTTTTTTTTTTTTTTTCTAAATGAAATGAACGTCACCGAAAGAGCTTGTCTGGGGCTCAGGACATGAATCTTCCAAGTCCCAAAGCCCCCTGTTCTGGAGCTCATAGTTTATCTCATGGGGAGGGAACATCACAGCAGGGAAAAACAGAATGTCCTCCTATAGCTCCAGGCTGGGTGTAAAGAGCCCAGCAATCAGTTATGGAATGGGGGAAAGGGGAGAAAGGGTCCTTAGTCGGTTAACAAGGTTGTTGCCACTTCGAATTCTAAAGGTATGCACATAGTTGTGTCTGATTTAAAGGTAATGTTAATAATAATAATAATAATAATAACAAAAGCAAGACAAAAATCTGGAAGTAAGACAGTAAAAAACACAAGAAATAACTTTGGAGAGCTAAGCTGGTGCACACCTGTGATTCCAGGACTCAGAAGGTGGAGGCAGGAGGATCAAGAAATGAAGGTCATCCTAAGCTACAGCCTGGGCAAAATGAGGCCCTGCCCAAAAAACAAAACAGAACCAAAAAAGAACAAAAGCAAAAAGAGCTCCTTAAGTCAGAAGATGTCAAGAGACGGGACTGCATCAGCCTCTGTGTACTGTGCTTGGTTCTGCTCAGATTGGCTGCCAAAGCATCCATTATCAAGTTCATGGACACATTTCTTCATAATCCAAAGTGGTCGTGTGTTGGGGAGTGTACTGTGTGTGGAGGCCAGAGGGGAGTGTTGGGGATGCCCTCGTCCTTTCTACTGTCTTCCTTCTGAGGCAGAATCTGACAGCACCTCAATAAACACGGAGCTCCAGTTCTTCCCCTAGACTGAGAGTGAGCCATCTGATTGCTCTCTGTGCTGGGAGGGCAGTTAATGTGGGAACTGGGTACCCAGACCCGTGTCTCCATGCTTGAGCTGCAGTTCTGAACCTTGGGGGCGTCTCTCCAGCACCGGTAATCTATTTTTGCTTTTTAGAATAAAAATACTGTGTGTGTGTGGGCCAAAGTGGGAGTCGGTGGTTCCCTCCCACACTTATGTGGGTCCCAGGGATCAAAGCTGGGTTGTCGCCCTCATGGCAAAGTTTCACCTGCCTTGACAACCTGGTAGGCCTCTGTCAATACTTAACTTAGAGCAGGACATTTAAGTATTTTGCTGTGGAAGAGAACATAGGTCCTTAGGAGGAAAACAAGTCCAATCTGCCAACCATGGTGGCACACACTGTTAACCCCTGTTCCAGGGAGGCAGAGGCAGCTAAATCTCCATGAGTTCAAGGCCAATCCTGGTCACTTAACAAGTTCTAGGCCAGCCAAGGTTACATAGTAAGAACATGTCTCAAAAAACAAAAACAGAAGGGAGGGACCAATTATTTATTATTAAAAGTGTCAGACTACACAGTGAAACCCTGTCTTGGAAAATCAAAACAAAACAAAACAAAAAAAAAAAAAAAAAAAAAAAAAAAGAAGAAAGAAAGAAAGGTCTTTTGGGGAGGGGATGGAGGAGCTGGAGACTCCGCTCACTGGTTAAGAGCATTGCTACTCTTGCATCGGGCTCAGATTCCATCCCTAGCACCAAAGATGGCAGTTCACAAGCGGCATCACTCAAGTTCCAGGGGATCTAACGCCCTCTTTGGCCTTCAGGAGCTCCTGTTTGCATGTAGGCAAAACACCCACGCACATTATTTTTAAATCTATTTTAAGAAGCGTCTTTGGAGAAATGCCCACTAATATGAACTCAGGTTACCCAGAGAGATTATTGTCCTGTACTACTGGTGAGTTTCTTTCTTCCTTCCTTTCTTTCTTTCTTTCTTTTTTTTTTTTTTTTTTTTTTTTTTGTTTAAAAGTTGTGCCTTAATCTCTGCCATCAGCTACAATGCAATGAGACATGGATAAACTTTCACTAACATCCAGAGAATAAACTGCACACTTAAACTGACTCAGCGCAACAGCTTATTCCCTTACATTTAAAAAATTTAATTAAAGCTAGTTTATCTTCAGTGTAAAAACTTGGAGGTATAAACAAATGCAAGTATTATATACAGAAAAAAAATTCCTAAACTAGGGCTATTTGGATCCTATTTTACACTCAGGACATGGGAAATATTAACCACTTCTTTGCGAGGAGTGGTGGCACACGCCTCTAATCCCAGCACTTGTGAGGTGGAGAGGAGGATCAGGAATTTGGAGTCAGACCAGGCTACTTGAGACTCTCTCTCAGCAAACAACACGACAAACAAACACACAAGAACTTCGGAACCTTAACTCAGCTGAACAGGAAAGACAGACGGACGTTGGTGGAGGTGCGCCGTATAAACCTTGGCGTGAGACACGTAGGATTCTGGAACTTGTAGTTTTTTCCGATTACATAGGCTTTGAGGACTACACTTCCCAAGATGCACATGTAACAAGCTAGTCCCACTGTTGGGTGAGAATTGTGGAAGGTAAGTGTTCTTTTGATCCGGCTGTCGATTTCCCACTGAGCATTCTTACAAGTGATTCCGTTTGCCCTCGTTGTTCTCAAGGAGACACGGAGGATTTGTCCCAGCAAACCCCGACCGTTTTAGCTGTTCAGACGTAGCTGGGGAATGTCACGGAGAAGGCAGGGTCCTGAATTCATGGGTAGGAAGCCAAACCTAAAATGTGTGCCTGTCACTAGATAGTCCCTGCATTATATCAAAGACTGTGTCAAAGGTTTGTTTTTACAACTAGAAAACCAGACAGGCAAGTGTGTGTGCCTTGTCTTTTTCTGTGTCCAAGTAGCAGAATTTTCAGTGAAGGGTAAACTGATTATGTCGCGTCCCAGAGGTCCTGGATTTGATACCCAGCACTGTGTGGGGGGATAAAAAAGCCTGACATACTAGAATTTAAATATCTTATGGAGAAATAAGATAGTTGAGTTTAGTGGGTTTGCCCCGTATTCCCTGGCTTTTGCTACAGGCAATTCTGTCTGAAAAAAAAAAAACAAAAACAAAAACAAAAAACAAAAAAAAAAAAAATAGTACCTTGAGGAATAATAATACTAGCAAAAACATAAATATTACTATAACATGTTTACATTAGTAACAGGTGAAAAACAATGGGCTATTAAAAGTTTGGGTTTTTTTTTTTTTTTTTTTTTTTTTTTTTAGGGCTGGAGAGATGGCCCATCGGTTAAAAGTACACGCTGCTCTTCCAAACAACTTTAAGAAACCACGTGGTGGCTCACAACCATCTCTGATGAGTTCTGACGCCCTCTTCTGGGGTACAGGTGTACGTGTAGGTAGAGCATTCATATATACATAACATAAACAGACTTTTTAAAAAGTTTGTTTTCTTAAATATTTAACTTTTAAAAATTAAATGTTATTGTATGTGTTCTGGTATTTTACCTGCACTTGAATCTGCGTGCCACTTTTTTTCCCCCGGTGCTTGCAGAGCCCAGAAGAGGTGCTGAAACTGGAGTTAAAGATGGTTGTAAGCCACCATTGTAGGTGCTGAGACTTGAACTCAGCATCTTATCTTCTGGAAAGAACCTTTCTCCTTCTGTCCCCCAAATGCTACAATGGCAGGCATGGGCCACCATGGGAAAATTTTTCATAGGTGAATGGTATTCTCGTGAGTGGATAGGTAAAGTTTTGTATGTCTATCAACTGGTGGTTTACGACCTTTGTAAAACCCAGTTTCTCCCATGGATTTCCTTCTCCCCAGAGTGAGAATGAGTGGATTGACTTTGAGGCCGACAAGGGGCCGTTGGATCACCCAGCTCGGCCGGCCGCGTTCCCAGGGACCCACGGGGCTATTTGTGCCACCCAGCCCTCCTCTGGACCCCGAAAAGATCAAAGAGTTACAGCGCTTCATTAGCCTTTCCAAGAAACTGCTGGTGATGACGGGCGCGGGGATCTCCACCGAGTCCGGGATCCCAGACTACAGGTCGGAAAAGGTGGGACTCTACGCCCGCACTGACCGGAGACCCATCCAGCACGTGGATTTTGTCCGCAGTGCTCCGGTCCGCCAGCGGTACTGGGCCCGAAACTTTGTGGGCTGGCCTCAGTTCTCCTCACACCAACCCAACCCGGCGCACTGGGCTCTGAGCAACTGGGAGAAACTTGGCAAGCTGCACTGGCTGGTGACCCAGAACGTGGACGCTTTGCACTCGAAGGCAGGGAATCGGCGGCTGACGGAGCTCCACGGATGCATGCACAGGTGCAGGCGTCTGCGGGGCTTGGCCCTAGGACGACGTGTGGTCCCCCCCAGATGAACGGCCCCTGGCTGGCTGGACCAGGGTTGTCTTAGATCTAGTCCAAAGGTTTCCCGAGAGCCAAGTTGTTGATTTTGGAGTTAGGCCCAGTGAACGGAGAGAGGAAGTGGGGACAGAAGCGGGGGAGGGAGCAAGCCAGGAAAAGATGCCTTCCCGCTGGCTAGGGCCCACCGGTGCAGTGCTCACGCGTGTGAAGCTCTGGGCTCAGTTTCCCAGCACCAGGAAAAACTATCTCTGTGCCTGCTTCCTAACTGTAATTTTGCTAATGATAGGAATCCTAATGTAACTATCTTGCGTTTTCTTTTTTCATTTTTAATATTTATAAGTACACTGTCGCTGTCTTCAGACACACCAGAAGAGGGCATCAGATCTTATTACAGATGGTTGTGAGCCACCATGTGGTTGCTGGGAATTGAACTCAGGACCTCTGGAAGAGCAGCCAGTGCTCTTAACCGCTGAGCCTTCTCTCCAGCCCTATCTTGCGTTTTCTGATGGTCCTAGGCGACTCACAGGTTAAGAACCACTGTTCTAGAAGGTTTGCAAAGGGGAGAAAGAACACTTGGATGTCCTAAAATGTGCAGGGTTGCAGATAGGAAAAGAAAGTGACTGTTTTCTCCCCTGTTGGGGGGGTCAGGGGCTGAGAATGGTCAGGTTGCTCTGGAAGCTTTGCAACCCGACCCCCTCCCCAGAACTATATTCAGCAGATTTCCTATTTGTTTTTAGGGTCCTGTGCCTGAACTGCGGGGAGCAGACTGCCCGCAGGGTGCTGCAGGAGCGCTTCCAAGCCCTCAACCCTGGCTGGAGCGCTGAGGCGCAGGGCGTGGCCCCCGATGGCGACGTGTTCCTCACTGAGGAGCAGGTCCGCAGCTTCCAGATCCCGGCCTGCGATCGATGCGGCGGCCCCCTGAAGCCAGACGTCGTCTTCTTTGGGGACACGGTGAACCCAGACAAGGTTGACTTTGTGCACCGGCGTGTGAAAGAGGCTGACTCGCTGCTGGTGGTGGGCTCATCGTTGCAGGTACGTGACTCTTGTCGGGGTGGCTGTTGCCCTTGCCCATCTCACAGGGTGAGAGCTAGAGATTCCCTCTAATTTGGGTTTCATTTATTATTATTAGTCTTCGCGCGCGTGCGCCTGCGCATGCGTACGTTTGCGTGTCGGTCAGAGGACAACTTGGTGATGATGGTGGAGGGTCCGTGCTTCTTACCTTTCATCGTGTGGGGTTTGGGGAACTGAACTCAGGTTACCCACCTTTACCTGCTGAGCTGTCTCACCAGCCCCCCCCCACCCCCGTTCCTTTTTATGCTTTTTGTTTGGTTTCTGAGGCTGCGGGTGGTTCTTTTCCTGGATCTAGAGCGCTCACGCTGATCTGCTTGGGCAGGTGTATTCTGGTTACAGGTTCATCCTCACCGCCCGGGAGAAGAAGCTCCCAATCGCCATTCTGAACATCGGACCCACACGGTCAGATGATTTGGCGTGCCTGAAGCTGGATTCTCGCTGTGGAGAGTTGCTGCCCCTAATAGACCCACAGTGACAGCACCCTGATGTTCGAAGGCTGGACGTGGATTTTCCTTTGAGGCCCACGGCTGAAGGTAAAGTCGGCCTTCTCAGATAAAGGCTCTAGCCAGGCGTGGTGGCTCATGCCTGTAATCCAGCTCCCAGAGGCTGAGGAAAGCGGGTGACCTGGAGCTCAGGGCCAGTAGATCTGGTCACCGATATGACGCCCTAACTGCAAACAACAAAACAAAAGCCAGGTGACAGAGATTCAGCTTCCAGTTTCACCAAGTAATCCAGGTGCCAGACCAAAGAGACAATTCTAGACTTCTTAACATGTGACTATTTTTAAATTAAAACGACCTTTGAAAAAAATACGGTGGATGGTTTTATTGGGTGTGTCTGTGTGTGTCAAGACAGAGTTTCTTTATGTATCCTTGGCTGTCCTGGAACTCCCTCTGTAGACCTTGTACTCAGAGATGCATCTGTCTTTGCCTCCTGAGAGCTGGGATTAAAGGTATGGTCACCATGGCCCAGCTATTTGTCTTTCTTAAAACAAAACACAGGGTGTCCTGTAGTGTGCCCTGGTGTTGCAGAGGACTAGGGTTCAGTTCCCAGCACCCACGCTGGGTGGCTTACAACTTCCAGGGGAATCCCACATCCTCTTCTGAACTCTGAGGGCACCTGTACCCACATACACATGAGCACGTGTGTAACTGAAAATAACTCTTCAGGGCTGCATAGATGGCTCAGTGGTTAGAGCACTGACTGCTCTCCCAGAGGTCCTGAGTTCGAATCCCAGCAACCACATGGTGGCTCACAACCATCTGGAATGGGATCTGATGCCCTCTTCTGGTGTGTCTGAAGAGAGCTTCTTCTGGTGTATCTGAAGTCAGTGACAGTGACTCATATTAAAAAAAAAAAAAAACAAAAACTCTTAAAAGTATGTTTGATTGTATACTTTCAAAGTTGTATGTGGTTGTTAACTAATTATACAATTATCAACACTTCCAGACAACTTTTTAAAAAAAATATTTATTTATTATATATGAGTACACTGTCACAGTCTTTAGACACACCAGAAGAGGGCATCAGATCCCATTACAGATGGTTGTGAGCCACCATGTGGTTGCTGGGAATTGATCTCAGGACCTCTGGAAGAGCAGTCAGTGCTCTAACCACTGAGCCATCTCTCTAGCCCCAGAAGTCTTTACCCAAGGACCAGCCATTCCCACCGTCACTGCTATCCAACCTCTGGGAACAAATAAGTTTTTTCCATGTGAGCATCCATGTATTCATGTATCTGTGTACACATCAATGTGCCTACCTACCATCCACGCACACGTACATCCATTCACCGATGGACATCATGAAATGTAATGTAGCCTTTTTTGATATTCAGCCCAGACTAACTTCAAAGTTGAAGTCCCCCTGCCTCAGCTGTGTGTGTGCTGGTATTGCAGGCCTACACCTCCACACCTAGCCAGTAGATAGGTTTCTGTCTGGTTCCTCTACTTCAAATAATATATTTAAGACTTGTGTACCCTGCAGTTTATTTCTGTGCTTTTATGGTTCAGTAATATTCCATTGTATATTGTAACGTCCACCTTCAAACTCACAGAGATCTACTGGCTACTGTCTCTCACCTGTTTGTATAAATCAGCATTTTTAATGGGTTTTGTTTATTTTTGTGTTTTTGTGCATACGTATGGATGTGTGTGTGTGTGTGTGTGTGTGTGTGTGTGTGATGGCTACTTGTTTTTTTTTTTTTAAGATTTATTTATTTTATGCATGAGTACACTGTCGCTGTCTTCAGACACACCAGAAAAGGGCATCAGATCCCATTACAGATGGTTGTGAGCCACCATGTGGTTGCTGGGATTTGAACTCAGGACCTCTGGAAGAGCAGCCGGTGCTCTAACCACTGGGTCATCTCTCCAGCATGGAGACCTGGTTTTTAATGGGAAGGTGGATGGATGTTTCTTCTACCCCATTTCCAGTTTATTTATCTTGGCATTAACTTGTTTGTTTCTCTTCAGATCCCTAAGGATTGCCCCCTTTCCCCTCCAGCTAGAGGAAGCTTACTGACTGCATCCTATAGAGCCGTCAAAGCCATGCCTAGAGGCCGGCCCGCCTCTGCGCCCTCCCGTTCACAGAGAAAGCTGCTGCCTGGAGAAAGACTTTTTCACAGAAGTCACTGCTCTTGATGGATCAGCTGTGTCACCAGGTCACCAGGAAGAAGGACCAGCAAGAAGACAATAAACCAGAACAGTCTGTAAGGGGCAACATGGAGACCTCAGTCCTTCAGGGGTAACCAGAAGGGCATTTATAATTCATAAGTCCAAATGTTGCGTCTGGCTGAAGCACAGAGCAATAGCAAGCTCCGATTTTATTAACCAAATAATAAATTATTTTTATTAACACACCAAGTGTGTGGACTGTGAACTCACACATATTTTTTTTTTAACCAGCTAAGAAGAAGTCGGGCTTTATGCTCCTGTACCATAGGGATTTCTTCTTGATGTTAGCTGGCCCACAGTGACGCCTTCCTTGAACCTGGTTTGTAGAGAGAACAGCCAACTCCCTGTGGGCTCTTCAGATTACAGCCCTCACTGGAAAGAAATGGGAGGCACACAGGAGGCACAGTCTACTTCAGAAAGACTCATGTCTGAGCTGAGGACAGGTGACTCATGTTTACCCTGCACCGGCCACGGGACTAATCTCAGCTCTTGAGTACCCCAATGAAGTGTTGGGAGCCATTCTCTGAAAGAGTAGGTGGGCTCTTACCTCCTGAGCCATCTCTCTGGCTACCCTCCCCTCCCTTCTCACCTTGAGACAGGGCTCACTTGCAGACATGTTTTCTTTACTCTCTCTCTCAAGATTTATTTATCATATGTAAGTACACTGTCGCTGTCTTCAGACACATCAGAAGAGGGCCTCGGATTCCATTCCAGATGGTTGTGAGCCACCATGTGGCTGCTGGGAATTGAACTCAGGACTTCTGGAAGGGCAGCCAATGAATGCCCTCAGCCACTGAGCCATCTCTCCAGGCCCTTCATTTTCTTTCTTTCTTCCTTTCTTTCTTTCTTTTTTTTTTTTTTTTACTTTAATTAAAAACAAATCACAGCCAGGTGGTAGTGGTGCAGACCTTTAATTCCAGCCCTTGGGAGACAGGCTGGCAGATCTCTGAGTTCAAGGCTACCCTGGTCTACAGCATAAGACAGCCAGGGCTACACAGAGAGATCCTGTCTCAACAAACAAAACACAACCAACAACGGCACCAAATCACAAACGTTAGAGTCAAGACAAACGGAAGACACCTCCCATAGGAAAATATTCAACTTTTACAACTCACTTAGGAAGCACTTTACAAGGCATCTCCTCTCACCCAGCCCTCACAAGTCCGTGATGTGTAATACAGACACTATTGTTTCTTTCGAAAGATGACATTGTCAATGTGTGTGGTGTGTGTGTGTGGTGTGTAGCTTACTGTTAACAGCTTGCCTAGCATGTGTGGAGCCCTAAGTTCAATCGACTGCATCATAAAAATAATCAAAACCCCCTGAAAAGTAAGAATCCTGAAACATGGTCCTAGTTTGCTTTCTGTTGCTGTGGTAAACGCCATGATCAAAAGCAATTTGGAGAGAACGGGTTTATTTCTTACCTTATAGATTACAACCCATCATGGAGAGAAACCCAGAGAGGAGCTTGAAGCAGAAGCCAAGGAGGAATGCTTTCTCATACAGCCCACAACCACCACTACCTAGGGATGACACCGCCCACAGTGGGCTTGACCCTCTTTCATCAAGAAAATGCCCAACAGATATGCCTACAGGCCAATATGACGGAGACAATCTTTCAGAGGAGGATTTCCCTTCCCAGGTGTGCCAAGTTGCCTCAGGAGTTAAGAGCACTTTCTGCTCTTCCAGAGGACCAGGGTTCAATTCTCAGCATCCACATAGTGGCTGGCGAGCACTGTCTGCTGACCCAACACCTTCTCGCCTCTGCCTGTGAGTTCAGCCATGTCTCATACAGCACCCTAGCACTACATCACCTTCTTTCCCCCCATTCCTCACCTCTTACCAGGATAGAAAGATGCTCAAGCTTCCATTACCCTTTCAGCCAATTCTGGACAGCCATCCCCAGGTACAACCAGGCACTGCGCCTGCGCAGGCGGCTCTAGCAGCCTCTGCAGCGGCCCTGGTGTGACCTTTGGGAAGGAAGGGGTGGGGCGGAGAACTGTTCTCGAACTAAAGGCAAAGAGAGATCAAGAACTACGTGTCTTTACACCAATCATACATCTGGCCGCAAAATCCGTTTACTGGGAAATTAACCAGAAATTAACCTGGCTGTGCCCTCGGGGTCACGTGATCTAAAAGCGCTAGACACCCCCTCCCCCTCGGCGTGTGTTTTGCTTGTTCCAAAAAGTTACTTAGCGTGTGGCGTGAGCCAAGGCTCTGTGAAGATGTGACGGCCACCACGATGTAATCTTGCCTTCAAATCATTTACTGTCAGTCCCGTTAGGTTTCCTTTATCCAACTGATGCGCCTCGCGTCTGGTATTTTTAAGGCCAAGATTTAGCCTTTAGTGTTCATGTGACACTGCTTCTTTTTCTCTTCTCTCCCCTCCCCCTGCCTTGTCTCTCCCCTCCCTTCTCTCTTCTGCCCCCCCCCCACCTATATATCTTCAAAAAAGATCATTTTATGTATGAGTACACTGTCGCTGTCTTTAGACACACCAGAAGAGGGCATCAGATCCCATTACAGATGGTTGTGAGCCACCATGTGGTGGCTGGGAATTGATCTCAGGACCTCTGGAAGAACAGCCGGTGCTCTAACCACTGAGCCATCTCCCAGCCCAACCTTCACAGTTTTTTGAGGGTTAAGCTGCTACTCTGAGCTTTTGACTTTCAGCAGTGGTTTCGAAAGAACCTTAGGAACCAGAGATTCAAAGGTGGCTAAGGTGCAGGACACAAGTGAAGATGGAGGCTCCAGGCTTCGCTCGTCACCTGGAAATGAGTGACCTAGTGAGTACCAGGAATACGCCGTAAATCCCAGTCTCGAAAAATTATCATCCGTAGGGAATTCCAGGCCAGCCGGGCTCCCTCAGAGAAGGAAAACTGAACAAGGAGGCGGGAGGTTGGGGGCGTGGCTTGGGACGCTTGGAAAAAGCAGCAGCTGAACAGCTCAGATCAGAACTGGTTCAAGCAAAGCCAGAGCCCACTTGCCATCCTACCGCCTTGTCCCCTGGAGCTCGGTCTGGAGACCTGCCTGCCCTGCCTCCTGTGCGCCGGTGGACGGAGGATCACCAAACCCAGGCTCTTTCAGGGGGTGCTTTATTAGAGGGTGCGGTGTGGAGTAAGGCATCAGGGCGGGTGGGGGACGGCGTAGGCCGGAAGTGAGGTGACAGCCTAACAGAATTTCTTGGTGTCCAGGTCTTTGTGCGCCTTGTTGTACGGGGCCTTGGAGAAGCACATGGCAGCCTGGCGGTCACAGTTACAGATGAAGCTCTCACATTCGTTGTTTTTGTCTGGAGAGAAACCGAGAACAGAGAATCCAATCAGATGGTGGCTCGTAACCCTCTGTAACGGGATCTGACGCCCTCTTCTGGTGTGTCTGAAGACGGCGACAGTGTACTCATATATAATAAATAAATCTTTATAAAAACAAACCTGTCTCAAGCTTGTGTAAACAATGCTCACCATTTATCCTCTGACTTGTCAATAGAAGCTGAAAAGCCAATAATTAGGCAACAGAGAGAATAGGGTGGGACTTGTGGGAGGAGAAAGGGGGATTTGGGCAGGAGGAAGGAGAGTTCGCCTGGGGCAGGGAAGGCCCCAAGCGCAAATGTTTTTGGGATTTCAGCAGGGAGGTAGCAAGGTTAGATTAAAGGGTTAGAACAGAATTTTAGCGTCTAGTTATTGTGTTTTTAAGTTGTAAATAAATCCCAGTCTCTATGTCATTATTTGGGAACTACCTAGGTTTTGTTGAAGAAGAACCGCTCCTGCATTAACTTCCTGAACACATTTATAAAAACACTAATTGTTACATCAACTACTATTTACAAAATTATAAATCCGCCTCTCCTATATCTATCTATCTATCTATCTATCATCTATATACATATGTGCTGGGATCACACGTATGCGCGCTGCCATATCAATTTATGGGTTCCAGAGATGAAACTCAAGGCTCTGTGTATGCTAGACAAGCAATCTGTAACCGAGCTGTATTCCCAGCCCTCTGACTCCTCGCCTGTAAAATGGGTACAGTCAATCTTTCCCTGGTTAGATGTTCGGTTCAGTATCTGGTATAAAAGCAACGATACAGCGTCCAAGAGTTTAGCAAATACAGAATCAGTAATAATGTAGCAGTTAGGGGGAGCAGGCAAGCTGGCTCAGGGAATAAAGGAACTTGGTGCTAAGTCTGAGCCTGGGTCCCATCCCCAAGACCCACAAGTTGGAAGGAAAGAACTTATTTAAGGCCATTATGCATGGCTCCCATAAATACATAACATCTTTCAAATAATTTCAAAAAGAGGTTTTGGAATGATGTGGATCTCTCTACCTGATAAGGCAGTAGTGGGGTCAGATGAGACCAAGGAAAGGCGCACTAAACAGTGACTGACTGTCCCTGTCCCTCCCTCCCGCTTCCACCGCTAAAGGTCAAGCAGAGTCCGGAGGTCCGGGAGGGTAACCCTACCACTGCAGGTGATCACGTTCCCGGAGCATGTGTATGAGTAGGTGTTGGTGTAGGGGTTGTCTATGAGGAATTTGCAGCTTTTCAGCTTCTTGGCCTGGGTGTAGCAGTGGTCGTGAGTCTGGCAGCACCTGGAGAGGAAGGAACGGCAGAAGGAGGGGTGTGGACCCACCGGAAGGAAGGGCGTGGACCCTCCAGGGGTTCGTTCTCACTTTCAGTCTTTCTCAAACACGTGAGGCTAAGTTAAACACAGTGTCCCAAAAGGGATGGCTCTAAGGCTCCAGAATCTGTGTTCTCTATTCGCATATATTAATTGAAAGTAACTTTTGGGGGCTGGAGAGATGGCTCAGAGGTTAAGAGCACTGACTGCTCTCCCAGAGGTCCTGAGTTTGAATCCCAGCAACCACATGGTGGCTCACAACCATCTGTAATGAGATCTGATGCCCTCCTCTGGTGTCTCTGAGGGGGAGTGAGAGTGTACTCACATATAATAAATAAATAAATCTTTAAAAAAAAGAAAGTAACTTTTGACAGGTGCGTTGCCCCTCCCCCCGCCTGTATTTAATCCCAGTACTTGGAAGGCAGAGGCAGGTGGATCTCCAAGTGTGAGATCAGCCAGGGCTATGTAGCAAGATCCTGTCTCAAAAAAAAAAAAAAAAAAAAAAAAAGATTTAAAAAAAAGCTTCAGGAATACAGTGAAATTTTAAGATCTGAAACTGCCATGACCTTTTGAAGCCAAGGCTGACTTGTAGGTGGTTGGCAGTACCCCGCTCGGCCGCTAGGGGGCAGCGCAGCACACTTTACGTTCACATTTTCCACTTTTCTGGGACCACTACATAAGGGTCCTCTTGGATCGATTTCTTTACGTGACAAAAAATATACTGGGCGTTGTGATGCACTCCTTTAATTCCAGCACTCAGGAAGGAGAAGCTGGAGGATATCTGAGTTCACAGCCAGGGAGAGTTTGAGCTACACAGAGAAACCCCGACTGGGAAAAAAACAAAAGTAAGAATAATGAATAACTAAGCAAAAAGAAAATACTCCATGCTCACCGACTGCATGTCTCCCATTCCTGCCCCTCGAGAGACGACCGGCTTGTTCTCCGCCCCCATTCCCGTGCTCACACTCCACAGTGGAGCACCCGGAGAACTGCTCACCTGTCTAATTCGTCCACCGGGGTGCCTGAGCCGCCCAAGCCACAGAAGCAGCCGTAGTTGTTGTACTCCTTCAGGGGGTCACTCCCGGGGATGGTGCACTTGATCATATTGCGGAACTGCCACACAGCCCGAGGGCTGATGCTGTGTGCAGCAACGCCCGCTGCAAGAACGTACAACACATCCAAATCCATCCCCCGTCGCTTTACCCGGGGTCTGCTGTCTGCTACCTTCTCTCTCCTATCCTATCAGCTGCATCGGTCCCCGGGAACCTACTAACGCCGACGGGTGCGGACACTTGACTGCACCCGCGCACATGATTTTAAAAATGTACTTATTTTACTTGAGCGCTCTATCTGCAAGTACACCCACATGCCAGAAGAGGGCGCCAGATCCCATTACAGATGGTTGTGAGCCACCATGTGGTTGCTGGGATTTGAACTCAGGACCTCTAGAAGAGCAGTCAGTGCTCTCAACCACTGAGCCATTCCTCCAGCCCCACATCCATGTGCTCTTATGTGTCATGGTACACACAGGAGGTCAGAGGTCAGCTCTAGGGAGCTGGGTGTCTACTTCCATGATGTAGGACCCAGAGCTAAGTCATCAGACCTGAGCAGGAAGGTGTCTACCTTTTTGAGACAGAGAGTTGCCCTATAACTCAGGCTAGCCTCTGACTCCGTAGCAACCCTCCTGCCTCATCCTCCCCGAGTGGTAGGACTATAAACGAACACCACTGGACTGGCCTGGGATACCGCTCCGACCTTACATTATATAAAGATTGTCTTTTGCCTTGCCTGCCTTCTTACTGTTAGGGAAGACAGCCACCGTCCCGTGGGAAGTGGTTATTGTTTTACACAGGCAGGGTTAGAAGGAATCTGCGATATGGGCACACGCAGCTAATGTACAAGTTCAATAATCGTCAGTTCATCCTCTGTGTAACAGTGTTTTGACGTGACCCGCTGTTCATCAGCTGAGTAGTTCATTGCGTCAGGATTCAGCCGACAGTGGGATACTTGGCGGCCGTTAAGATGAAGGAGAAGCCAGGTATGGTGGCACACACTGCAATCCCAGCACTCTGGGGCTGAGGTAAGAGGATCAGAAGTTCAAGGTTATCTTCTTCCGGGGCAAGCTCTAGGCTTTCTCGGGTTATGTGAGAGCCTGGAGATGGAGGCAAGGACGGTTGAACGGCGTGGCGCTCAGTGCTTCCTGCACTCGGGGATTGCCAACAGGAAGGCTGACCAGTGGCTCCGCGTGGGCCACCTCTGAGCTTGTCTCGCTGTGCCCTCAGGACTGTGTTGATAAATGCAGGGATGCCCTGGATTTCCCTCAGCTCCAGGGTTGGTCCTGCACCTCAGCCTGCAGTTTCTCCCTTCCAAAGGTCTGAGACTCCACCTCATCTTTTTTTTCTCTCTGCCTCCACTCCTGCCCATGTCACCAACGGACAAGTGGCCAGAAGGACCCGCACGCTTACCTCTTCTGAGCCACTCTTTGCCAGGCCTTGGACTGAATTGTTACTATTTAAGCTTTTGCTTCCCTTCCTTCCTCCCTTCCTTCCTTCCTTCCTTCCTTCCTTCCTTCCTTCCTTCCTTCGTCTGCCTATATATTCCAGGCTTGTCTTAAATGCTCAATCCTCCTGCCTCAGCCTTCTGAATGGCTAGAGAGAACTTGGCCCCAATGCTTCCCTATTAAAGAGGACCTTCTGGGCTACACACCCAAGCAGTGCCTCTGCTGTGGCCTCTCTCCGTGCTCTTTTGGCTTCATAGTACTTGGGTTTGTGTTTGGATTCATATATGTGCGTGTGCATGTGTGCATATGTAGGTGGAGGCCAGAGTTCAGCAATCTGGAATCTTCATTCACGCTCTTGTTCTTGACACCGAGTCTCTCAGTGAGCCAGGAGTCTGCTGATTGGCTATGGTGGCTGAGCAGCAAGCCCCAGAGAACTTCCTGTCTCTGACATCGTGGGCTTCTGGGGCTGTCCTGCTGTGTCTGGGTTTTTTCTGTGGGTGCTAGGCATCCTAACTAGGTTCATGCTGCTTGGTAGCATTTCTTTTCACCCAGGTGACTGACGTGCTCCCTCCATCTCCCGTCTGTCTGCTGATGTGATGTGCTGCCTTCCCCTTTGTAGGACATGAGGTTCTCAAGAGAAGGTCTTGTCTTTATACTCCTTAAGGCCTATCATTGTGCCTAACACACGTTACGTTGTGTGTGTGTGCTTGTGGGTGTGGTGTGTTGTGTATATATATATATATATATATATATATATATATATATATATATATATATGTGTGTGTGTGTGTGTGTGTGTGTGTGTGTGTGTGTGCATTGTGTTGTGTGTTGTTTGTGTATGTTTGTACGTGTGTTTTCGTGTGCTGTGCGTGTATATGTGTGTGCGTTGTGTTGTGTGTTTTTGTATGTACATTTGTGTGTGGTGTGTGTTTGTGTATGTGATGTGTCTGTGTTTGTGTGTAGGTGGTGTGTGGTATGTTGTGTTTGTATATGTGTTTGTATGTGTGTACTTGTGTTTGTATGCATGTGTATGTATTTGTGTGTGTGTGTTTGTGTGTGTATGTATGCATGTGTATGTGTTTGTATGTTTTTGTATGCATGTGTGTATGTGATGAGCTGCATATAGATAAGAATAAACGTGGTAAAGTCTGTGCCTGGTACCCAGTAGATGCTCCATGAGACTGTTGAATGAACGAGCAAACCTGTCCCATGACGGTGCTTGCCCAAAGTGAGCACAGGCTTTGCACAGCAGACTTGGGGAACAGAGCCTGTCACCCGCTTGGGCAGAGTTCTGGGGTGTAACAAACACCACGAACAAGAGACTTTTGGGGTCCCGTCTCCTCAGTTACCAGTGTTGCTCTACTCCAGCTTTTAGTCTTTCTTTGGTTCTTTTTTATTTTTATATACTCTTTGAGACAAGGTCTGACTGTGCAGCCCTGGCTGGCATGGACTTACTGTGTAGACCTGGTCTTGAACCTGCAGGAATCCACCTGCCTCTGTTTCCCTAGTGCTGGGATTAAAGGCAAGAAGCACCCGGCTTTGCATCCTTCATTCATCCTTTCTGGGATAGGAGCTGGCATTGTAGAATAGGTCGGCCTTTAATTCATGGCAATCCTCCTGCCTCAGCCTCCAGAGAGCTAGAATTATGGACACCAGCACCACAACAGGGTTTTGCTATGTAAATAAGGCTGGCATCAAACTAGAAATCCTCCTGCCTCAGCCTTCTGAGCATGGGGATCAAGGGCATGTACCACCCTGCCCAGTTTTCTCTTCTTGCTCTCCATTTTTTAGGCGCATTTTGGCTAATCCCAGTCACCCCATATTGTGGGTGACCCCTGTGGTGGCAGTCAATAGGGACTGTATCCCTCTGTGATACAGCTAGACACCTGCTTTGCAGAAGCTAGACACACAGTCACAACTAACGTACAGTGTGTGCATGTGTGCATGTGTGTGCGAGCAAGTGTGTTTGAGCATGTGTGTGTGCATGTGTGTGCGAGCATGTGTGCTTCTGGAATGGGCACATGGCTCTCTTTCATCTCTGTGGCTCCGTCTACAACCTGACTCCTTGCAGGTCTTAATCATTCTTCAATGGCTATAAGTGACTTATATGCCAAATACGTTTGACTCAATGCACAGTGCCCAAAACTGTGTGTGTTCACGGAGCCGGGAATGTAATGCCTGTGTGTAGATGGTGCCAGAAAATGTAAATGAATCAACAAGGTGAGAATGGCAGACACGGGGTGGAGAGATGGCCCAGTGGTTAGAGCACTGGTTGCTCTTCCAGAGGTCCAAAGTTCAAATCCCAACAACCACATGGTGGCTCACAACCATATGATGGGATCTAATGCCCTCTTCTGGTGTGTCTGAAGACAGTGACAGTGTACTCACCTACATAACATAAATAAATCTTTTTTTTTTTTTTTTTTTAAGAGAATTGTAGACACAACCCAGGCACAGGCGAATGCTAACACAGATGGAATCCTAACACTTGGGAGGTTAAGAGAGGATGGTTCCAAGTCTTGAGCATCTAAGGGCATCTTGAGCCACATAGCAAGGCCACATCAATAAGATAATAATAATTAGTACTGATGGTGGTGATAATGAGGGCAGGATGGCAGGAACGATGGCTCAGAAGTCATGCAAACTCACTGTTCTTGTGTAGGACTCAGGTCTGGTCCCAGCACCCACGTGGCAGGCAGCTCACGATGGCTTATGACCCCACTTCTGCGGGCTCTGACGCCTCTTGTGGTTGCTATGGACACCACTCACTCGCAGTTTATATCACATGTGCGGGCAAAAGTCTCATACACATAAAAATTGTAACATACACATACATACACACACACACACACACACACACACACACACACATATTTGAGGCAGAGTTTCTCCATGTAGCCCTGACTGTCCTGGAGCTTGCTTTGTAGACCAGGCTGGCCTTGAATTTACAGAGATCCGCCTGCCTCTGCCTCCTGAGTGCTGGGACTAAAGGCGTGCGCTACCGTTACTGCTCAGAAAACAATAATTTTTTTTAAAAGAAAAAGAAAACAAACAGACAAACAAAACCAAGTTGCTAGAGTACTGTCAAGACCAAGGAGTGTGGTGCCAAGACAGCACCAGAGGCAGAACCAGGCTTTCTTTTCTTGGACAGGCAAATGGGGGAGATTTTTTTCTAAGGGATCATCTGAGTTCAGACCTAGAGGTTAAAAAGTACCAGCTGTCCTGAACACCAGGGTGAGAAGGGGACCCCAACCCAGGGGCTGTTAGAACCCAACGGGAACCCCAAAGAGTTCCAACGTGACCAGCGGGAGGGTGGCACTGGAGAAGGGGGAGGAGGTCCTCAGAGGGAGGGGATGGAGGGGAGGGCCATACCTGTGAGCAGAGCAGCCAGCAGAAGGAGTTTCATCTTGGGTGAGGAGAAGACTGGGTGGCTTCCCTCTTTATAGCTGGGGCCCCACACTCCCAAGATAAGGCTGTTTGCTTTGCTCTTAACTATTCTGGGCCGGCCTTGGGTCTATCAGGGAGTGACCCAGAGGGATTTGCCCGTAAGAGGGACTGAAAACAAAGCCATAGATCTGTGCCTGGCACTTCCTCCCCAAGGAGATGGTGTTCGGATCTTGGAATCTTTTACTTCTCCCCTCTCCCCTCATTATAACAAGTCTCAGGCTGTCCTTGAATTTATGGAGTATCTGAGAAAAGATTTGAACTTCTCTTTACCTTATTAACACACACACACACACACACACACACACACACACACATATTCTTTTTTGAGACAAGGTCTCTAGCCCAGGCTGGCCTCAAACTTGTTGTGTAGCTGAGGATAACCTTGAACTTCTCTTTTAGATTTTAAAAACAATAATAAAAAAACGTATTCATTTATGTATGAGTCGTTTGTCTGCATGCACAATGCAATGCCAGAAGAGGACATCTAGTCCCTTTTACAGTTGGTCACAAGCCACCATATGGTTGCTGGGAATTGAACTCAGGACCTCTGGAAGAATACCCTGTTGTAGAAATTACTTTAAATCTTGGCCTAAGGTTTCTACCCCACCTTAGACTATTTAAATTCCCGGACACACACAACCTTTATATAATAAGCCTCCAACAGCACAATTGCTGGACAGTTGTCTACCTCTATGCTACTAAAATCTAGTTTCCTATGGATAACCCCAAGTTATTACTATGTTCCATCTGGGCTGTTCTTAACTCCAATTGGCCAACCCACATGGCCACGTTTTCCTTCTCTCCTAACCCATGATGGCTTCTCCTTCCTCCTCTCCTCACCTGCTTCTCTGACCCCAAGCCTAGGAAACCTAACCCCCACCTATGTCTCTTCTGCTTAACTATTGGCTGTTGGCCTCTTTGGTTACCAACCAGAAATAAGTGTGTGGGGGGCAGGATCCAAGGGACTGTGTGCAGACTCCAGGTCTTGAGGGCTCACACTTGGCATCACAACAGACGGTAAACGACAAAGCCTCAGCACGGCCATTTCTCCTAACTACTGACCTATCCCACTAACCCCCTTGTATGTGCATGTGTGAGTGCAGATGCCACAGAAGCCAGAAGAGGGCGTTTGTGAGCCACTGACCTGAATGCTGGGAATGGAACTTGGTACTCTGCAACCGAGGTACCATCTTAAGACCCTGAGCTTCCTTCCGTTACTCCTGTCTCCAACCCCGCTCCTTAGCCTGGCTTCAAGGGGCAGAGTGGAGCTGCCTGCTGCCTTTGTGTCTTGGAATGCCTGGGTTTGCATGGGTCATCGAATGGCCCTGTCTGCCGTGCCCTCTACAGATGAGGAAAGGAGTTCAGAGAGGTTAAATAGTCTGCCGAAAGTCACACAGATTGTGAGCAGCAAGGCAAGGCTGGCTGATAGCTTTTTTTTAGGTCTGTTGGATTCCAAAGCACCCGTCTTAATTTCTTCCCACTCTGTAAACATCATTTTTTTTTTTTTTTTTTTTTACTTCGAAGTTTAGGTTTGTGAGAAAACTTTGGGGATGTGGAATCCTGCAGGCATGTGTGTGACTCAACAGAATACAAAAGAGCTTTAGTATGGCTACATCAAATATGTAGGTGGCATATGTTATGGTGTATGTGTGGAGATCAGAAGTCAACTTAAAGGACTTAGTTCTCTCTTTCCACTATGTGAGCTCCAGGGATCAAACTGAGGTAGTCAGCCTCAGCCCACAGTGTGTTCAGTCACTGAGCCTTCTGACCAGTCCCAGTATGTAACACTTTGGGTCACAGTTTATGTAACATAACACTATATACGTGTGTGTAAATGACTACGGTGTTCACTATGTTGTGTAACCACAACCCTTAATGAATTACAGAACATTTTTTTAAATTTTACCATCTGTAACTTTAATTTTTCCCCCCAAACCTATTTTTAATGATGGTTCTTGAATGCTTTAATCTCCCTTCTAGCCCACCACTGGCCAGAGATAGGAGGAAGTGGACTTGTTTAGAAAGGTTCTTTGGAGCAACTCCATCTGTGCTGTCTGGAAATCGGCCATTCAGTTCACAGGTCGGCAGCGGCAGCTCGGTCCACTCGCAAACACTTCACGGATACACCAGCCGTCCAGTTCGCTAGAGTGGGGTTAGCAGACCTTAGCAGAGACAACCAGACCTCAGCCTCAGCAGGAGGGACCAGGGAGGGACACCAGGAAAAGTTCTCAGCTGTGCCTCTCTCAGGGAAGCAAAGGTCAGCTAAGACTCGAGGCCCACAAGCATCGCACAACTAGCTCTACAAGCCAAGCCCAGCCTCCAACACTGTCCTCGTGGGTTCTATTTTTACACCCTCCAAACATGTGTGCGCTCCACAGGTCTTTGCTGTAGCATGTCTGTCTCAGGTGACATTGCTCTGTCAATCTGCCCGAGTCTAAGAAAGCAACAAGAAACTACAGCACACCATCTGAAGCTTTTTTTGTTGCTTTTTCTCCCGGCAAAAGATGCTCCATTACGCAGTGTAAGACGGATCAATACCTTCGTGCTTTTATCAAAGAATCCTTCATCGAATGTCCTCTCACGGGCTTGCGTTAGCAGAACGTCCTCTCTCTGCTTCAGCAAAGTGCTCCTTCAGGAGACGGCCTTAGCCCTTCATACCTGTGTCCACTCTAACAAAACCGTCCTTCACCTGTTCGCCCCAGCAAAGCACCGTCCAACCGACTTTCCAAAGGACCCTCAGGTTTCCACTTCAATTATTCCCAAGAAGAAACCTTGTTCCCACTGATAATTATTTCTTTCCAACTACTAATCCACTATGTGGTGTCCCGTGGGCTTCCTTCTTCTGGAACTTTTGCATACACATTGAATATTCTTATTCAGATCTACAGGCTAGAGTGATGGCCCAAGGGTTAAGAGCACTGGCTATTTGTCCAGAGGACCCAGGTTCGATTCCCAGCACCCACATGGTAGCTCACAACTGTCTATAATTCCAGTTCCAGAAAAATCTAATGTCCTCTTCTGGCCTCTAAGGAAAGCAGACATGTACATGGTTTACATGCATACATGCACACAGAACACATAAACAAAACTAAATATAAAAATATTTAAATGCAAAATGCAGAGCAGGGAATGTTGGCGCACACCTTTAGACCCAGCACTTGGGAGGCAGAGGCAGGCAGATCTCTGAATTCGAGGCCAGCCTGGTCTACAGGACTAGTTTCCAGGACAGCCAAGGCTACACAGAGAAACCTGTCTTGAAAACAAAACAAAAATTAAGACAGAATACATAATTTCAAGGCCTTACCAACCTCAGGCCACAATTAGGAAATTCACTTCATGTACAGGATGTTCAGATATGCAAGAAATATAGTATAAAATTACTTATTGCTTCCAAATTACATGTGTGAGTATTTATAGAGCATACATGACTTTTATTTTTAGACTTGAGCTCCCTACCTAAGATACCTTGTTACAGACACACACACACACACACACACACACACACACCAAAACCTGAGAAAAATCTGGCCTGGTGGTGTCGAAAAGCACAGTTAATCAATGACAAGTGTCACATGATTTTCTTGGGGCATTGAGAACTGACATCTATTGACTTTATATAGCTAACAAGGGCCAATGGGAATGATTCTTCCTGAGGCTAACACGGTGAGCCAGTGAGTTCACAGGGCTTACTTACAGGAACCTGGGTGTCCCCGTCCCCAGTCATCCAAACCCCCCACCTCAGCATGCATGGGTGATGATCTTCAAGATTTCCATATGTAGGATCCCAGGAATGCTGGAGACCACACTCAGTTGACAGGGTTACGTACATCTGGGGACAGGGAGGAAGGAACACAAAGCTGGAACAGCCGACGGGGGTCCAATGTCCCTCCTGTCAGCACCCAGGCTGATCTCATGAAGTTCTCGTGAGTCATGACTGCTCTGAACTCACAATGGTGATAGCTCTGTCACCCTTGGAGGACCACGATCCCCAATGATATTACATACTACATGTTTCAGTGTCCCTTACCCCACGCAATTGAGACCAGACTATTTTAGGTGTTGGGTCTCATGGAACTGGAAAAGTAGTCAGCTCAAAGGTGCCTCGTGGGTGCTGGGAACTGGAGCCAGGTCCTGAGCAGGAGTAACAAGTGGCCCTAACCACTGAGCAATATCCCCAGCCTCAGGTCTTTTACCTCATCACATTTATCTTCTCATTTGATTACTCTTCTTTTTTTTAAGAGCCATTTTTTAAAAAAGATTTTATTTTATTTTTATGTATGAGTACACTGTTGCTGTCTTTCAGACACACCAGAAGAGGGCATCAGATCCCATTACAGATGGTTGTGAGCCACCATGTGGTTGCTGGGAATTGAACTCCAGTCCTCTGGAAGAGCTGTCAGTGTTCTTAACCGTTGAGCCAGCCCTTGTTGGATTATTTCTATTGAGCAGAGATTTTCCTTGTTAACCAGCATCTTACGTTCGTATGGTATACCTTTCATGACTAATGAAGCATTAGTATGTTGCTAACCATAGTACTATTAAACTGACCTGCAAGTTCACTGATGTTTCCTTATTGTTTAAATTCATTTTATTATTATTTTGATGAGTCGGAGTGTTGTGCCTGCCTGTGTGTCTGTGTATGATGCGTGTCTCCCGGAAGGCCTCAAGATCATTGATGTCCTGGTGCTGGAGTTACAGATGGTTGTGAGCCTTCGTGTGAGTGCCGGGAACCGAACCTGGATCCTCTGGAAAAGCAGCCCAAGCTCAGCAATGAACCATCTTTCTAGTCTCTCCCCACCCCCGTTGTTTTGAGACAGGGTTTCAAGCTGTATCCTAAGCTTGTCTCAAACTCAGTTCTTAGCCAAGGATGGCCCCTGGACTCTTTTATTTATTTTTATTTCTTGTGACAGGGTCTCACTATGTGGCTATGGCTATTCTGGAACTCACTCTGTAGATCAGGCTGGACTTAAATTCACAAGATCCTCCTGCCCTGCCTCTGCCTCCTGAGTGCTACAATTAAAGGTGCGTGCCATCCTCGCCCGGCTGACCTTGAACTCTCGACCTGCATCCGGCTCTGGGGTGCTGAGATGGCAGGTGTGGATCACCACCGCGTCCGGTGTCCGGTGATGCTGCCGTTGGAGCACAGGGCTTCGTGGCTGTTGTAACATGCTTTACCAATTGAGCTACATCCCCAGACTCTTTTGTTTGTTTGAGACAGTCTCTGTGTAGCCCAGGCTAGCTTCAAACTTTCAATCTTCCCCCCCTCCCGGCCTCCAGCTTGGAGGCATATACTACCACACCTGCCTGTGTGTACTTTGTGTCCAGGGTGTGCCCATGTGTGTGTGTCTGAACTGTGTATGTTGTACGTTGTGCACGCCTGTGCATGTTCGTGTATGTGGATACTAGAAATTCTTCCTCAGTCACTCTGAGGAAGTTTTGGGACATGGTCTCTCAATGACCCTGGGGATCACCAGGTTGGCTAGAGTGGCCACCTCCAGGGATCTGCCTGCCTCTGTGCTCCGGGCCTAGCTTTTCCAGAGATCCCAGGGATCCACTCAGGTTCTTATACCCGCATGGCAACTGCTTTACCCACTGAGCCATCTCCCCAGGCTCTTTTTTCCTTTTTCTGTTTTACAGACAGGGTCTTCAAAGCCAAGGCTGGCTTTGAACTACCTAATCCTCCTGCCTCAGCCTACCAAATGATTGTAGGTGTGCACCAATCCAGATAGACCAGGCTGCCCCTAACTTGTAGTGGTCCTTCTGCCTCTGCCTCCTAGAGATGAGACCACAGATGTGGCCACAATCCTCCATGTGTGTTTCACCCTAACATGGTGGCTTCCCGGCCTTCTCTCTCTGTGGTCTTGATAGTTCTGACTGCCCTGGTCAGGTGGCCATCTTGTAGGACGCGCCCTGTGATGACATGTGGGAGTAAGCACCATTTAAGCACACTGACCTGTTTTGCTGAATCGATTTCAGGTGGGGAACAGCAGGCACAGCATGGGGTAGATCTAGAAATGACCACACCTGCAGCTTTCCACAGATCCCTCCTCCTCCACCTTGAGCGAGGTCATCTCCTGTGGGAGCCCTGGCAGAATCAACTCTTTCTCATCTAAGTGAGCCAGAATCTCATTCTGACCTCTGTGATCCCAGCTCTTGAGGATACACCAGGGCTGATAGCATGGCTCAGTGTTGGAGTGTTTGCTTGGCCTGTGTGAGGCCAGGAGTTCAACCTTAGCATTGTACACACACACACACACACACACACACATGCACGTGCACACACACTTGCATACACACATGCATGAACACATGCATGCACACAGGTACACATGTACATACACATACATGCATGTGCACACTAGCACACACTTGTGCACACTCACATGCACTTGTGCACACTCACATGCACTCGAGCTCGCACACACACACACACACACACATACACACAAAGATGAACTCAAAGAAAATAAAATGGGCATGATGCAGTGTGACTGTAATCCAAACAACTCAGGAGGCTGCACAGGAGAATTGAGAGTCCCAGGCTAGCCTGGGCTACAGAGCCATTCTCACTCCTCTAGCTGTGCTCTGACAGTGTGCAGTCTGTGGTCACTGTGTGCATAGCTCACACACAGAATGCATACACCTGCACGGGCAGTGCCGACTGGAGAGGGCCACAGAGACTGAATCCATGCCGATGACAAAGCAAAGAAAAAGGGCTAGCTCAAGACCCTATACCAGCTCATATGCAGTGACCAGCAAAGTGCCAAGTCCTTCCCCCATGGACGCTATGAGGTCAAAAGAAGATAGAAAGGTAAACATTGCTCCTGGGGTTGGGACTGAAGGCTGCTAAGGGGTAGCAATGTGTGGTCCACGGCACAAGTAGCTGGCACATAGTCCTCCACGTTTACTGTGTAAGTGCTGAGTCTGTCCCAAGAACCTGACCTAGCCTTTGAGGTAGATCCAGTTAGAAATTCTATTGTTGGGCTGGAGAGATGGCTCAGCGGTTAGCGCACTGACTACTCTTCTAGAGGTCCTGAGTTCAATTCCCAGCAACCACACGGTGGCTCACAACCATCTGTAATGGGATCTGATGCCCTCCTCTGTTGTGTCAGAGACAGTGACAGTGTACTCACATACATAAAGAAATAATTCTTATTAAAATAATAGAATTTCTTATTTTAAAAAGATGTATTTATTTATTTCAGTACACTGTGACTATCTTCAGACACAGCAGAAGAGGGCATTGGATTTCATTACAGATGGTTGTGAGCCATCATGTGGTTGCTGGGAATTGAACTCAGGACCTCTGGAGGAGCAGTCAGTGCTCTTAACCATTGAGCCATCTCTCTAGCTCCAAAATTTAATTTTTAATTGGTTAGTTAATGTGTGTGTGTATGTAGTCAGCACACAGTGTATGTGTGTGTGTGTGTGTGTGTGTGTGTGTGTGTAACCAGAGTCACCATATTCAGGGCCATGAGTGTCGAAGGTTTCTCCAGGGCAGTCTGGACAAGTTCTTCTGTGCCATGCTAAGCGGAGAGGCCAAGCTAAGCGACAGCTCCTGGGCCGCAGTCCCTGCAGAAGTTCCCTGAAGACTTCCGAGGCTCTTGCAGTCTGTGCTTTGGTTTCTGCTGGCCGCGATCCATGCACAGGTGTGTGCAGCACACCTCTCCGTGCCTGGAAAAAACAATAAACGCTCAAGTGGAAAGTTTAGCCCCGATAGCTTCTTGACTTTCAGGTGCCGGCAAACCCACAGCAAAGCAAGGTCAAGGTCACATCTGTTTCACCCTCAAAGGATAAGGCTCCTGCTTCCTGGAAATGCTTAGAAGACCCGCACACTGCCTCGGGTAAGCACTCCTGCAGGCTTGGCATGGAAGGCAGTGAACTTTGCCTGTGACGCTTAGCAACAGGTCTCCTGATAGTGTTATGAACGTCATCCTCCCCACTTGACAGGATGAAGTGGGGCTCAGAGAAGCTGGGTAATTTGTTCAAAGTCACACAGCCTGAAAGGGATAGAAGTGGAATGGGGTGGGGCTGTACTGCAGGCCAGAGATCCCAGCACTTGGGAGGCTGAAGCCGGAGACTTGTGAGTTCCAAGTCAACCTGGGTTACAGAGTGAAACTGAGTCTGAAAACAAGGTAGTTGGGCAGAGGCTGGAAAGATCGCCCGGAAGTTAAAAGCACTGTCCGTTCTTCCAAAGGACCCACGTTCAATTCTCAATACCCACATGTCCTCTTCTGATTTCTGCAGGCACCAGGCCTGCAACAGAACCATTCAGGCAAAACACCTCTTATACATATAAGATAAAAATGATGAAAAGGGAGGAGAGGGCTGGGAAGATGGTTCAGAGAGTAACTGCTTGCAAGCAGGGTTCAAGACGACCAGGGTTCAAATCCCTAGAGCTCATTCAATGCTGGGGATGAATGACAACCTTCTTGCAACTCACAGGGAGATGGAGAAAGGAGATCTCACCACCCAGCACCATGACTAGCTTGGCTGTCCCATATCAGAGAGCTCTGGGTTCAACTGAGAGACCCTTCTAAATGACTAGAGAGTGAGGGGGGCTGCATGTCAGCCTCAGGCTTTCACACACAAGTTCACACCCATACACACGTATGTGCCCACTTGTCCGAGACCAGCTCCGGTATACACCAGGGGTTCCCCCAGGGCTGGAGCGAGGATTGAAAGAAAAAGGAGATATGGTTAGTTAAAGCTGCAGCATGACTTCGGCCTGACTTGAGGCCGAAACCTCGTGGCCGAAGCAAAGCTTGGTTTAATTCGTCCTCTTTTTAAATCATTTTAATTACATGCAAAAAGGTAACTACGGTTTTGAGACAGGGATCAAGGGAGATAACAACCAAAGATCCTGCAAACATCTTACTGGAGGTCAGGTGAAAAGGTCAGAGACAAAAATGGATACTGCTGTGCCTACTTCCTGAAATCCCCCCAGCTCTGAGCTACATTCCTAAGGATACAGCCTGGAGCTTCAGATAGGAATGTACTTCCCGGTGACACACTCTTAAAAGCCCTGCCCCAAACTTCAGATGTAGATGTGCTTCCTTATAGCCCCATTCTTAAGAGCCCTGCCTAGAGCTACGGATAGGTGCCAACGAGCTTCGCCTTACAGGGCATAGCACAGAGGCCAGATTCCTGCCGTGGCCAGCCCCAAGATGTCCTGGGATAATATTAACATTACTCCGCCATCAACTGTTCAGAGGTGCCAAAGATGCTCTCCACACCCACTCACAGGAGAACAGGCACACACACATACACATGTTGTAGTAAATATTAAAAAATAAAAATGGCTTATCTCTTTACCAGCCCTGGGGTCCCACTCCTCAGGCCCCACCCTGATATGAAGCCACGTGAACCTCTGGCGCCCTGTCCGCGGTGTCACCGAGGTTCAGTTTGTCTGAGAAACTCCCTTCCCTGGCGGTTTTCTTCTGCCTGCTCTCTGCCTCTGTCCTGGGGTGTTTCTCTACCCCAAAATCCCACATAACTACAACGCTACAGCCTGATAGCTTTTCATTCAGGTTTATATATTCAACTCTCAGTCCACAAACCCTCTACACAACAAGATTACATCAAATAGACAAAGATACAAACTGCCCTTCTATATCAGATACTAGACCTATAAAATCCTTAATGTTCATAACAACTTAATGCCAATTAATATCACCTGGGTCTAGCTGGTCCTTGGGAACTTCCATCTTGCCACGACCTTCACCCTCTGTCCTCTGACCTCTTGTCCTCTGACCTTTTAGCCCTCCCTTCTCTCCACGACCTTCACCCAGCCCAGTCTCGGGCTTTCCTTTATTTTACTAATTAAAATGGAAAGTTTCAGATATTCACCTCTTGAGTACGTGACTGGGCAGTCCTTCTTAGGGAAGTGGAATTAACATTAAAATACAAACAGCTTTAGGACAATCTACACACACACACACACACACACACACACACACACACACACACGGAGTGGTGGGCCCACATGCATGTAGTCCCAGCTACTTGGCAGGCTGAGGAAGGACCCCGTAAGCCTAGGAATTAAAATCTAGCAACATAGTGAGGCCAGAATAAAGCAGAACGCTTATATATGTTTCTCTAATTTTTGTTGCATATGTGTGGACATGCAGTGAAAAAGCAATGTACATGTGTATGCAGAGAAAGGGAAGACGGCAAACCAAACTCACGTAGCAACGCTCAGCCCCAGTTCTTGCCAACATTTCTCAGTCTTCTTCCTTTGTTTCTTTTTTTCCCCTCTACATTGGACGTTTGTTTTGTTTGTTTTTTGAGACAGGGTCTCCTGCGTCTCCAGGTGACCTTAGACTCGACAGCGCAGACAAGGGTGATGACCTTTGACTTTTGATCTTGTTCCCACCTCTCAAGTTGTAGACTAATAGGTATACATCACTGCACCGGATGCAGGCTCTTGGAACACCCTTTCAGTGGGGGGGGGGGGGCACCTCCAGACAGTTCCATTTCTTTTATGGTTGGTGCGTATGTGTGTGTGTGAGAGAGCAAGCAAGAGAGAGATAGAGAAGGGGGTGAAGGGGAGGGAGGGAGGGAGACAAGGAAGGGAAGAGAGGGACAGAGAAGAGGAAGGGGAGGGAAGGCCACACATATGAAAGTCAAAGGACAACTTCTACGAATCAAGGGATACACATCAGATGTATCTAGGGACAGAACTCAGGTCATCAGACTTGCGTGGTACCCAATGTCACCCTCAGCTACCTTGGCAGCCCCATTGCTTGCATTTTTTATTGGCAGTTTTATTTGTACGCATGCGTGTGCCCCTGCCTGTCTGTATGTGCACCAGGAGTATGCAAGAGTCTGTGGAGGCCGGAAAAGGGTGTCAGATGCTCTGGGACTGGAGTGAGGAGGAGGTCGGGAGATGTTCACTGTGGGTGCTGGGAAGTATATTCACATCGCTAAGGTTTCACCGGCACCTCTGAAATGCTGATCCCAATGGAACTACGCCTCATTCCCTCCTAGCCACTGGCAACTATTATAGTCTTGGAGAAGAAGGAGCCCCCAGACCCCACATGCTAGGTAAGTCCTTGGTCACTGAGTTATATCAGAGGAGCCATGGCTGCAACTTCAATAGACTTAAGATCTTTCATATAGCACTCTACCAAATAGGCTGTTTCTCCCCTTTCCCCCCCCCCCCAGCTGAGCCACACCAATGACATTCCTGTCATTGATGCAAGTAGTCCAGGGCCCATCCAAGCTTCTTTCATGCCCCCTCCCCCATTTTTAAAGCTTTATTCATTATGTGTATGTTCTGCCTGCATGCATACCTGTGGGCCAGAAGAGGGCGCCAGATCCCATTACAGATGGTTGTGAGCCACCATGTGGTTGCTGGGAACCGAACTCAGTGCCTCTGGAAGAGCAGTCAGTGCTCTTAACTGCTGAGCCATCTCTCCAGCTGTTCATCCTTTTTTTATACTTCCTGGCTTCCCCCCTCCCTGTTTTTCTTTCTTCTGAGCTTGGCCAAGAAGCTGGAGACAGATGGGTCAAGTGGAAAGTCAGGACCACTCCCAGAAAGAAAATAGGTCAGGACAAAGGTAGTTAAAAAATTGTGTATTAGGGGCTGGAGAGATGGCTCAGTGGTTAAGAGCACTGACTGCTCTTCCAGAGGTCCTGAGTTCAATTCCCAGCAACCACATGGTGGCTCACAACCACCTGGGATGGGATCTGATGCCCTCTTCTGGTGTGTCTGAAGGAAGACAGCTACAGTGTATTCATAAATAATCTTTAAGGGGAAAAAGAAAAGAAATTGTGTTATCAGGGAAACCTTTTGGAAGTCAAAGGGTAACTCTGTGGAGGAGTCAGTTCTCCATCTTTGCATGGGCTCTAGGCATCTCGTCACCAGGTCTGTGTAACAAGCATTTTTACCCACCGAGGGATTTGAGTCGTGAGGGCAAATGAGATGGTTCCTGGAGCAAAAGCTGATGTGTGAGTTCAACCGCCATAAACCACACAAGTTCAAAACAAAACTAACCAGAGGGTTTTGTTTTTGAGATGGGATCCTTGACACGTAGACCGGGTTGGTCTTGAACTCACAGAGCTCTGATTATCTCTGTCTCCCAGGAGTCAGAACCAAAGATGAGTATTACCATGACCCGTCCCCAAAATGTTTTGTTTGGGGTGGGAGGTGAGACAGGACCTGTGTAGCTTTGGCGGGCTTGGAACTCACTATGTAGTCCAGACCTACCTTGAATTTGCAGAGATCTTCCTGTCTTGGCCCTAAGTACTGGGACTGTGGTCAGAAACCATTAAGCCTGGCTTTTTCCTGTTGGTCTGAGACAGGGTTTCACCATGGAGCCGTGCTAGTTTGATTCTTTTGCTCTGGCTTCCTGATTGCTGGGATTGCAGGCACACACCTGGTCCTGCGAGTCAAACCTTTTTTTTTTTTTTTTTGGGGGGGGGTATTGTTTTTGTGTGTGTGCGTCCACATACACACACGAATAAAAGCAAATTTTCAAATAATTTATTAGGAATTTAAAACAAAACAAAACCTGGAAAAGAAGTTACAGATGCGGAGGGAAAAGACACTGAGGGTGGAAGTTGCTGGCTTCAAAACACCATGTAACATCTTAAAAAGAAAGTTCGTTTTTTTTCCTCAAATGAATCAGAAATGTAAATCCCAGAACCACAGTAAGGCCCAGTGGGGTGAGAGGGCCCAGGGATGAGGGTGAAAAAAGGAAGCCAAAGTCTCCTGGGGCTCAGCTCAGATGTAAAGAAAAATTAAAGATAAAGTCCAATAAAATGAAGCTTCTCTTTTATTAGGAAATATTAAAAACAAAAAAACCCAACAACAAAGGCAAACAGCCGCATCTCGGTGACGAAGATTATTGCTTTGAGTTCTCGGGGCTTATTGGTTGAGTGAGCGCCTCACACGAACAGTTAACTCTCCAAAGGGGGCTTTGAAGGCGGGGGGCTCTGCTGGGGAAGGCAGCTTGAGGCCCCAGCCTCGGGAGCGACAGAGAGGGGGTGACAGCAGGTAGACTCAAGTCCTGCCATGACAGGTCTCACCTCACGCTCACACCCTGAGCCTGGCTCTGTGAAGGGGCTCCAGGGTAGGGGGTTACCCAGGGCTCTGGTGGCGGGACTATCCTGGTGGGAAGCTTCAGTGAGAATGTGGGGGTTCCCTGAGAAGCCCTTTGCTTTCCTGGTATCTACTCCTTGCTGAAGCGCTTCCTGATGCCCACTCATGGTGGGGGGGGGGCTCAGAGCAGAAACCATGAAGGTCCCACCCAGACAGGGGCAAGGAGGGGCCTTTGGAGAGCTAATTCCTTCCCAGCCCTGGCTCTAGGCAAGCCCTCCCCTTCCCTGGCCCCTTGCCCCCCAACCGGGGGTTTTTGGGGAGAGTCTGCCCAAGGTCTTGAACCCGGGGCCTGAGAGTGTGGGCCTGCTGTGGCCGGAGCTGAGGTCTGCAAGCTTACAGTAACGGTGTCTGAGGAGGAAGGGACAGAGAGGGGGAGGAGGGAGTGGACCTTTGCCCAGTGGGGTTAGGCAAATGCTGTCACCCCAAGGGGTCTTAGAGAAGGGTTGGGGTAGGGCTTCACCTCACAGTATTTACATATGATACAGGACGGGATGATTCCAGGGGCTCGGCCTGGCCTACCCCGCAGCCCGCCCTGCCCTCCTCTCCAAGGCTGGAGGGAGGAGGCCAGGAGCCAACACCCACATAGACACTTTCTTCTTAGCTGGTGTGGGGGGCACCTGGCCCCTTGCCCCCTGCGGCCTGGGGCTTCACATTCACAAACCTAGAAATAGTTTAAAAACAGTTTCTTTAAAAAAAAAAGAAAGAAAGAAAAAGAAAAAGAGCAAAAGACGGAAAAGCCAGAATTGAAAAAAAAAAAAAAAAAATCAAAAAACAAAACCGGGTTGGGGCCTCGGTCTGTATCAGGCCCCCTCTGCCCGCCCTCCAGCTATGCGGATACAAAAGCCTTCCTGGGGGGTGTCCTAAAGGGGGCAGCAGGGAGGGAGTGGGGCAGACCCGAGAGGGCAGGTCTGGGGGGGTGAGCGGGAGAGGGCAACTGGCTAATCCAAAATAAATAAAATCGAACAGGGAGAGGCAGATAGGGGAGAAAAGGCAAGGTCAGAACAGGGGGGTTAGTAGGGGAGCCAGACTCGGATGGCAGGGCGGGGGACAGGCAGTAGCGGTCCGAGTTGCAGCCAAGGGGCTGGGCTGCTGCGGCTGAGGTGTCCCAATCCCCTTGCTGGCTCACTCTGGTCCTCAGTCAGCTGCAGGCTGGGGCGCTGAAAGGCAGTAAAAGATAGAGGGGGCTCTGACCCGATCTGGTCTGTCTTTAGGGCCTGCACAAAAGGCATGCCCGCTGTCTTTCCCAATCCCTTCCTGGATGGATTTTGTTCAAATCTTGTACTTTCTGTTACTTGGGTTGGCACTGGGCCCTTTCCCCAGATCTTGAACGGCTACATTTATGTTGTGCTCCAGGAAGCTTTATCTGAGCCCCGCTGGAAAAGCACCTTGTAAACTATTTAGAAGTATTTCGTTTATTAGTCTTGTTCTTATTGTTTTCATAGACCTCACTGTTCTTTATTATTATGTGTTCAGCCATGTTGACTTCTGGGTCTGGTGGTGCACGCGCGTGCACACACACACACACATACACACACACACACGCACACACACACAGGGCGTATATACACATATGTGCAGGCAAAATCTTCATATGGATATGATAAATTTAAACAAAAACAAATCTGGATAGAGCCTGGGCTGTAACTCAGTGTAGATCATGCTAGGCACTTAGAAGCCCTGGCTGAGTTCAGTGCCAGCACAAATTAAAAATCTCTACACAGAACACTGTCCTTTGGGAACTTGGAGCCAGTTTACACAAAGAGCAATGTTGGGTGTCATTAGTTGTAAAAGAAAAACTTTGCCGGTCCAACAAAATAGGATTAATTTGTATTTCATTTACATATTTGTTACATTAATTAATATTCTTTCTCTTTTGTTTTTTGAGACAGGGTTTCATTGTGTAGCCCTGGCTGTCTGAGAATTCACTCTGTAGACTAGGTTGACCTCGAATTCAGGGGAATCTTCCTGCCTCTGCCTCCCGAGTGCCGGGATTAAGGGCATGTACCACCATTGCCACGCCTCGCTAATACCGGATTTCTTAACGCGGCAGCTTACTCTGTAGCCCAGCCTGGCTTTGAACTTGTAAGCCAGACAGCCTCTGCCTCCCCTGTGCTGGGCTAATTTATAAACGTTATTGGCATAGATGCATGTGGTGTATGCATGTATATATGCGGTCGTTAAGTACACGTGTGTGTGCATGTGGAAGCCTAAGGTTGATGGAAGCCTTCTCCAGTTTTGCTTTTTGAGACAGGGACTCCCATTGGCTAGAATGGCTGGTTAACAAGCACCAGGGACCCACCTGTCAGTGTTAGGGTTCCAGGGGATCTCAGGTCTTCTTGTTTGTTCAGCAGGTACTTTACCAACTCGGACATCTCCCCAGAGCCTCCCTGTGTACCCCTAGCTGGCCTAGAACTCAAAGTAATCCTCCTGCCTCGGCCTCAGATTATAGATAGGCAAGTGCCACCATGCCTGGCTTAATTTAAACGGGAATGTGGCAGGCTAAGCATCTTCTCTTGCGTTTGCTGGCAGCTCCGTGGCCCCGCCCCTTCCCCTCTTCTCACCTCCTGCTGCCGCCTCCCTGCTTCAGTGGTACCCATTGGTGAAGGCTGTGGCAATCAAGGGACCCTGAAAAGAAAAGAGTTAGACTCCTAGGATCCTGGAGTGAGTTCAGACAAACCGGGGGCTCCTGCCACTCCTGCGGGACCGCTATGTGTTCAGTCTACGGCATGGGTTGCCCTGGTACAGATCGGCTATGGCACAGATCTACTCGTGCGCAAAGCAGGGCCTGGGAACCTGCACGGAGCCAGTTCCCTGGTTAAAACTAGGACGCCCCCCCCACCCCCGGCCTGGACCCTGACCACACAGAAAGGAGATGATATTGCATTTGTACAACATCCTGGAGCCGCTGGACAGTGTCCAGGGTAAAGCTTATCGCAGGACCCCCTCTTGTCCTTATGGATACTTTCTTCCTGTCACCCTCCCTCAAGTCCTGCCCCCCAGGATAGACAAGGCCTCTCCCTCCCCCAGCTTTAGAGATCTCCCAGAATGAAGGTGAGGTGGAGGCCTTGGGCCTGGCCACTCACCCCAAGACTGTGGCCAAAACCAGTGCTGGGGGCGGGGCTGGCGGCGCTGATGTAACTGCTGACCCCCGAGTCCTGGTTGGCTGCCCCGTAGAGCTCAGCCATGGGGCCAGGGCTTGTGGTCCCCAGGAAGCCCCCTGTGCGGCTGGGAGTAGAACCTGGAGGGGGAGCCATCGTCCAGGGGTGAGAGCCTGGCAACCCAGAAAGAACAGAGTGATAGCCCATGTACCCAAGGCTACCCCACACACCCATTCCAACTCCCTCCCAGCCCAGCCCTGAGACTCCCCTCCCTGGAGATTGCTCTTGCTCATCTTCTCTGGTCCCTGTCCCGTCTTGACCGCTGGACAGCCTCCTCTCCCTCTGAGCCTATTCAAGTCTTCCTCTAGTGCATTTTCTAAGGCTTGCCTACGTCACTGCTGCTTGAAACTCCACTGGCCCACTTTCCTTAGCTGACCAGTGCAAACTGGCTGTCCCCTGGGCTACAACAACCTGTTTCTCCTCCCGTAAACCTTTCTTCAGCCTTCCCTAAAGCAGCAGCTGACAACTCTCCCCCAATACCCAGTGTCCTCAGAGCCCCAGCAGTGATCCGCAGGGCGCGAACACCCCACAGCTCAGATGCTCTGGGGGACACGGCCAGTGTCACTCTCTGCTGGCTGGTATGCTCAGTTCAGCCAATACTTGGGTAAAAACAAACCCCTGTGTCAGTGGTGGTGAGAGAGCCTCTTTCCTTCCTTCTGGACTCCTCCACCTCCACCCTGGGTTCCCTTCCCAGAAGGCCTCACCTGTCCCTCGAACTACAGCCGCTGCTGCCGCCGCCGCCGCCATTGGACCATAAGCAGTGAGAGGGATGGCTGGAAGACAAGGTATACGCACTGAGTTGGGGGAGAAGCATTTGAGGAGAAAGGACCCTACTGCCTGCTAGAGCTTCTCCCACCTAGGCCTTGTGTGGAGATGGGGTCGAAGCACAGACATCGTGGACAGCCATTTTGTACCCTAACCCAGTACGCCCCAGGGAGCAGCTCAGCCTCCCTCTCCAAATGAGACTCTAGAACACGTCTGAGTAAGTTGCATGAGAAAAACAGTCCTCACCTGCTATGGGTAAAACGTTGATTAGTACTTTCTCCACAGGGCCCTGGGCATTAGGATTCTTTAATTTTTTACGTATTCACTTTACATCCTGCTCACTGCTCCCCTGCCTCAATCCTTCCCCCTTTTCTCCTCTGAGTGGGTGGTGGCCCCCTGGGTATCCCCTCACCCTGGCACTAGTCTCTGTGGGGCTAGACGCTTTCCCACTGAGGCCAGACAGGCAGCCCAACCAGAATGTATCCCACCAGACAACGGCTTTTGGGGTACCACCACCTCCTCTCCCCCACACCCCCCCATTTCAGTTGTTCGGGACCCACACCATGACCAAGCTGCACATCTGCTACATGTGAGCGGGAGGCCTAGGTCAGCCGGTGTCACTCTTTGGTTGGTGGTCAGACTGTGACAGCCCCAAGGATCCAGGTCAGTTGACTGTGTCGATCTGTGCTCCTTTCCAGAGCTAGTTACTGACTGTCCCTGGGCACAGGCTTATTGTCTCTCGGCAGGACCGCCCAGGGACTGTGAGCTACCGCCCTGGCTCTGTTATGTCCTGCTGCTGTGTGTCCCACATCCTCTCACGGTCCTCAGGGCCTCCCTGACCACCAGGCTGAATGACCAGTTCCTCCTCCAAGTCCCCCAGCCCCTCTTCTGTCTTCCTGTTTTCATTCTGCCGCTCTGTATACAGTACGCACTTAATAAATATCTGCACTAAAAGGGTAAAAGAAACCTTTTTTTTTTTTTTTTGTCTTCTTTTTGAGACAAGGCCTTGTTATGTAGCCCAGGCCGGTCTCGAACTCACGCCTAATTCCCCCTGTTTCACAAGGCCTGGGATAGAGGCATCTTCCATCCTAAGTGGTACCATACAGGGCTTCAGCCTGGAACCAGAGCTCAGTGCATATGACACAGACCGACTACCAGATAAACGGAGCCCTGGTCCATCCGCTGAAGATCTTTAGTGAAGTTGTTCTGCAGGAGACTCAAACCCATGGCGCTGTGGTGCCTGAGTTCTGGATTCAGCTTTCTGTGACCCATCCAACCAGCTTCTCGATGATACTCTGTCCCCTCGCCTTCTTCTCGCCCATTCAGTCCTAACCACTCAGCTTCCCGAGGAACCGTTTCCTTAATTAATCCATTTGCCTCTGTTAGCATACCAGCTCCTGGAGGGCAGGGGCCTTATCTGCTCCTTTATGTGTGTGCCCCCTACCCAGAGCCTGGCCAAGCTTCAGCACAATAAATATGTACCGAACACATAAAAGAAATGCTCTGTTCCAAGCCAAGAGAAAAGTTCAGACACCACACTCCAAAGGGCCACAGAAACTGGCCCATGTGCTCCTCGGCCGAGACACCTTTGGCATCGACATTTCCTGACTCAGGCCTACAATAAGCAGTAAGGTCTCAGGGTTCTAACCCTTCAGAAAGCAAACTCTAAGTGGACAACCTCACCAAGCACTTACTGCAGAGTAAAGAATTGTTCTTGGCATAAGTATTTATTAGTCTCTCTAACCTGTGCATTTGGTTAAGAGTAGGTCCTGGGGCACACCTGCTTTCATGCCTGGTAGCCTGGTGGTGCATGCTGCACACAGTAGGTCCTCACACAGAGTTCTTACATGAGGAGGGAGAAAGCCCCGCCCCCTGCCCCAGACCCTCTGATCCTTGCCCTGCTCCCTCCTCCCCTTTCTTCATTCCACATCGCTCTTCCCCTTGGAACCTTTCGCCGAACCCTTGGAAGGAAGATCTGGAGCAGTTTCCCACACACAGCCAGGGTGGGGCAGAGTCCACAGGTAGGGTGGAAGAAAAGTGGGTTGGACAGAGAAGCCCCTTGTGGCCCACCTCACGTGCACACCACTCAGCCTGGCCCAGCTCCACAGAGGAGTTGTTTCTCCCCCGTGGCCAAATGCTTTGGCCTCATTTTCCAAGAAGGAGCCCGCAGGCAGCCCTGGGGTCAGATGGGGCCATCAGATGCATGTCACTTGGGCCCAAGTATCTTGAGAACTTGGGGTGTGCTAACAAGACAGAGCAAGGACTGAAAAGTTTTACAAGACTAAAGCTGGGGGTTCTAGCTTCTGGGGGGAATGAGATGCGAATGCTCTATCTGCGGCCCTCCGAGGGTGGGCTGGCACTGGGTACAGGTACCCTCAGTTCTGCGTATAAAGTCCCTCTTAGCCCACTGTGCTCCAAGTTCGTGACCCTGGCCTGTTCACCACTGGGTACCAGAGCCTCCATGGTGCCTGGCACACGGGAGACACTAGATAAATATTTGCCAAATGGACGAATGAGCGACTTTACCTCCATCTGCTTGGCTTGGCCTCCCGCCCCACCCTCGAGGGCCAGTGCCCAGGTGCGCTCTGCCGCGTCCTCACAGCCTTGGGGCTGGCGGGCAGGAGGAGAGGGTCCTACCAGCTTTACCCTGGGAAGGCCCCTCTCCCCTTCTCTCTCCCCACGTGGCCCTAGGAGATGTACAAAATCCGAGCCACTGACCTGTAAGCTCGGGGAGGACTGGGGCGCTCGGGAGAGGGGTCCGCTCTACACGGAATTCTAAAATAAAACGTAAAACAGCTTAGGAAATTGTAGGGGAGCCCCTCTGGCGTGGCTCAGGGGGGAGAAATGCACCCACAGGGACCACGGGAGAGGGGATGGGCCATGCACGGGACTCGAGAACTGGGAGTGGAAAATGCACATCCCCAGTAGGTGAGGTGGGACAGAGGGGTGACGGACGGACCGATGGACAGACAGACAGACAGACAGAGAGAAAAAGAGATTAGGGTGGGGGATGAAAGGGAGAACGATCCAAACTAGAGGTGCCGCCTAATCCTGGGCACAAAGTACTGTGAACAGTGGGCTTGCCGAGGTCTGGTGCTGAGAATTGAGCCCAGGGCTTTACACAAGCTAGAGAAACCCTGTTACTGATCTGCACTGGGGGCCCCAACTGTGTCTTGTCTTTAAAGGTTTGTTTATTTTATGTGTATGCCTATGGCCTTCAGAGTTCAGGAGAGCGTTTTAGATCCCCTGTGAAAGGAGGTAGACATTTGCCAGCCACCACGGGAGGGGTGGGTGGGGTGGGGTGGGGCTGGCTGGGAACTGAACCTTTTTCCTCTGGAGCAGCCAGCTTCCTAACTGGGGCTACTTAGTTCCCAGTGACACCACTTCCCAGCTCGCTCTTTGCAGCAGCTTTCCTGTCCTCCGAGTGGTTTCTCGGTCTACACAACAGGATTCCTGAGAGGGTTAAGCATCGGACTACAAGCTAAACAGCCCAAGGGAGGGGGACGTAAATGCTTAGGGACCCCCTCCAGTAAATGAGGCATAAAGGGACTGGGGCATGTGTGAGGTCCACCCAGTACTACAGAGACAAAGAAACGAGGTTTTGAAAATGATCTGATACTCAACAGAAAACAATATTAAATAATAGCAGGATAGCCCAGCTGCTTTTTGCTTTTGCTTTGAATTTCTGTTTAAAAAACGGGTCTGGTGTCATCCTGTGAGTGCTGCAGCTTTAAGGCTCATGGTGTAAGCTCGCAGGCTCTGTACAGAACTCAGTACCCCATAAAGACTCAGTGCAGCACCTTTAAGTACATTTGTGAGGACGTGATTCCCAGGGGCCCTTGGGGAAGCCCCGACTACAAGTCCAGTGCTGTCTTTGGAGCGACTGGCAATTCTGGAGTGAGGCAGGGACGGAGAAAGTCAGAAGACAGGCAGAGGATGGATGGCCAGGGCGAGAACTGGGCCATGCAGGGCCACCCCAGGAACCCCACACTCTCCGCTTCATGGAGGGGGTAGGAGAAAGGCGGGAGGACTTTTCCCTCAGACATGCCCTTCCTTCTGAGCATCCAGCCATGCACTCTAGACGTCACCACCCTGAGGAGTCACACTGTCTGGAACTGGGGACATGCTGGTGGTGGAGACTCACCAGGGGGACTTACCAGGGAACTGGTAGGTGTAACCAGGGGCAAGGCCTGTGTAACTCCGGCTGGCGTAGGTCGTGGCTTGGAAACCTGGGTAACCTGATAGGACAAAGGGACAGTATGAGATGCCCTGCCCTCAGCTGGGGCATGGCCGGCTTGGATCTGAGGTCGCACTCAGTCTTCCTGCAGCTTGTCACAGATGACTCTCAGGCGTCCACACGTCTGCGCACTGGGCCCTGAGCTGGGCATGGTGTACATTTTATCATCTCATTAAACCTCAAAAGCTCTGTAACAGGGAGGTACAGTGAGGGGCCTCGATGTGCAATGTGACCCCGTTACCCAACTCTTCCCACTGTGATCCGCTCTCACGCTCTTCCTCCCGCCTCCACACCCTGACTTGCTGCTTCTCCAGTATGCAGGCCTTGGCGGAGGGCCTTTGCACACGCTGTGATCTCCGCCTGTGGCACCCGCACGGGACCACTGAGGGCTTACCACGCTGGTGTCAGACAGGTCTCCCCAACGTGAGGCCTTCTGCACAGAAGCTACAGTTCCTCCAGTGCCGACCCATGATCCCTCTGAGGGCGGACATTCTATCGCCCAGAAGAAAAGCCCTGACAATAATCTGGTCCTGGTTCTTCCCCACCAGCCTCACAAGTTCCGCCTGTGCGATGCACTGGTGTGTGTGTGTGTGTGTGTGGTCTCAGACACTCACGAGAGTGTCCTTTCCTGTCACTCTGCCTTATTTTATTTTCAGGCTGGGTCTCTCACGGAGCCTAGGGCTTCCTCACTATCTACACCGGGTGACCAGTGAGCCCCCAGCACAGAGGTTCCAGATGTATGTTTTCAGGACAGTGCTGGGGATAAAGTCCCGCTGTGACTGCACAGCAGACGGTCTACCCACCGAGACATCTCCCCAGCACTGTTTATTACACTTTTCTCTAGTGGTTAGAAATCACTTAAGCCAAAAACCAAAGACAACAGACAAAGGTGGTTCTCAAAGTACGGGCTGGGAAGAAAGCAAAAGAGGCAGTGAACCACCTCATTCCAGCCCCAGGCGGTCTGGGAGAACAGCACTGGGGCTGGGGATGGAGCTTGCTTGGTAGAGTACTTGCTAAGCAAAAATAAAGCCCGGAGCTCCACCTCCAAGCTGGTCACCGTGGCGGTGTCACAAACCTGCCAGTCACCTCAGGAGGATCTGGCGTTCCAGATGAGTTCTAGACTATCCTGGGCTACACAGTCCATCTCAAAAAATAAAAATAAGATAGAACCAGGCATGGTACCATGAACCTTTCATCCCAGCCCGTGAGAGGCAGAGGCAGGTGGACCACTGTAAATCCGAGGCCAGCCTGGTCCAGGACAGCCAGGGCTACAAAGTGAAACCCTGTCTCAAACAAACAGACAAAAAAAAAAATCCAAAAGATTTCAGTCAACTAGTAACAGTAGAAAACAGTACATTAGATGTACGTATTTAATCAATAAAAAGCTGTAATGCTGTAACAGCACCCTGCATGTACTCAAAATAATACACTTTAAAGATTACAAAAAACACATAAGACAGTTGGAGGGAGGGGCAGAGGAAGGCCGATCTCTGTATGTTTAAAGCCGCCCTGGTCTACAGAACAAGTTCCAGGATACCAGTTACCAAGAGATCCTGTCTCAAAAACCAACCAACCAACCAACCCATCATAGTTTTGACCTTTTCCTCAAATGACCCAGGACAAACACATACTGGGCGGGAGAGATGGCTTAGCGCTTTCTTTAGAAAATGTATTCTATTACTATTATTATTATTAAGTTTTTTGAGGCAGGGTCTCACTATGTAGCCTTAGATGTCCTGGAACTCACTGTAGACCCCAGCTTTCAGAGATCACCTGCCTCTGCCTCTGTCTCCTGAGAGCAGGAATTAAAGGTGTGCCACTGTCACCACCACCCGGCATAAGTTATATTTTAAATTTATACTTAAAATTATAATTTAATTAGCACGTATGTGGTGGGGCTGTGTGTGGGAGCCCTCGGATCTCCACAGAGGCCCACAAAGAGTCAAATTCACAGGCATGAGCTGTTAGACACAGGTGCTGGGAACCGAACTCAGGTCCTCTATAAAACGATTTAACACTTAGCCACACACCCATCTCTTCAGCCTTGTCCTGGACCACGATAGCCACTAACTCCCCCTGGTTGCATGTTCATCTTTTTCACGTTTGTTTTTAAACTTTACTATGTTTATGTGTGTGTTTGTATGCAAGTCTGCTCTATGCACACCACCTGCACGGAAGGTGAGGAGCTGTAGGGTCCCCTGGAACTGAAGTGAGGGGAGGTGTGAGCACAGGGAACGAAACCCAGGATCCCTACAGAAGCAGTTAATACTGTTAAGTGCTGAGCTAGCTCTCCAGCCTCTATTCACTGTGTGTGTGTGTGTCTGCATGTATGTGTCTGTGTGTATGCATGTATGTGTCTGCATGTGTCTGTGTGTCTGCATGTATGTGCGTCTGTGTGTATGCATATGCATGTATGTGTCTATGCATGTGTCTGTGTGTATGTGTGTGTCTGTATGTATGTATGTGTGTATATCTGTGTATATATATGTGTGTATCTGTTTGTATGTGTATGTGTAAGTATGTGTTTAAGTATGTGTATGCTGTGTGTATGTCCTCTCACATGTGCTTCCAAAGGGCTGAGCATACATGTTATATATAACACCTCACGATCTAGGTACTTTTTTTTTTAAAGGTGCTTTTTAAAAAAAATTTAATGTGTGAGTATCTGCATGTACACCTGCATAACAGAAGACCCAAGATCCCATTACAGATGGTTGGGAGCCGCCATGTGGTCACTGGGAATTGAACTCAGGACCTCTGGAGGAGCAGTCAGTGCTCTAACCACTGATCCACCTCTCCAGCCCCCTTTCTTTTTAGTAAAAAACATTTTTATGCAAATATGATTTCTTTTGTGTGCACGAGTGATTTTCAAGGTTCATGGCCAGTCCCATCACCCACTCCAGGGAGCCCCCTGTGGTTATTTAGGTGGCTCCCTGGCCCTCCCATGGCCACCAGTCCCTCTAGAGACACTCGGGTCTTTCAGTTGGACCACAGCCCTGTGATGGCAGATCCTATACCTCAAAACAAAAGAAAACAGAACACCCCAAATAACAACAACAAACAACATAAAAATGAGCTGAGTGAGGTGAAGACGCTTTCTTTAACCCTCTGTAAATGCTACTCCCCCCACCCCATGTGTGGTACACCTTCCCCCTCTTCTCTGTGACCGCCCGGAGATGTCCACTCAACCTGCAGACTCAGCGTTAACTCTTATGTGGTTTCTGGTTCTCCAGAGTTCTGGTCCGATTCCCTGTGACCACTCTCTCTTGGTGGCCTATACTTCACCCTGAACTCAGGAAAATCATTGCTGGAATTCCTGGCACACATAAGGTGCTCAACACTGGATGCATACAGATACCCCAAATAGAGACCAAATAATATGGAACGACTGCAGTATACCAGAACTACCACAAGAGGGCAGTGTTCCACGCCAATCGGTCCACCTTGGGCAGGCCTGACAGATCTGAGGCACAGTTTTGTCTCTGACTCAGACAGAAGGGCAGACCATGGAGAAGTCACACCCACACAGCCCCCCAGAAGCCCCAGGGGCAGGACTAGGCAGGAAAAAGCCACAGGTGTAGGTCTGGCACGTACCCAGCATGCCAATGCCCAGCATGAAAGCATCCATCCCATAGGGCATGACTCGAGACCTGCCCCGGGCTGAGCCTGTCGGGGACATCACCTCCTTTGGCTGAGCTTTCTTGCATTCCACCTGCAATGGAAGATGACGGTCAGAGCTTGTTTCTACGGCAGGCCTCTGTATCCTTAGTTCAATTACCGTTTACAGGCTGGCCTTGAACTTGTGACAACCCTTTTGCTCAGAAAGCTGAGACTGTAGATGTGTTCCATCACATAGAGCTGGGATTCCCACCTCTCCCCTCCCCCTTTCCTTTTCTTTCTTTCTTTCTTTCTTTCTTTCTTTCTTTCTTTCTTTCTTTCTTTCTTTCTTTCTTTCTTTCTTTCTTTTCTTTTTTGACACAGGGTTTCTGTGTGGCCCTGGCTCTCCTGGAACGCACTTGGTGGACCAGGCTGGGGTAAAAGGCATACACCACCATTGTCACCAGGCCAGGCTCTTATATTCCCATATAAGAGGCACGCGTACTTCCTGTTTGCATCCTGAAGTGTTCAGAATGGCAGACTGTTGATTTCTGGGAGAGTCCCACTTCGACCTGTTTACAGAACCCCAGAGCTTCCCCGACTGCCTCCCCCAGTCACTCCCTGAACCCTGACTCGGAACCCCAGCCTCGGAACCCCGACCTCTGTACCCCAACCTCCGACTCATCCCAGCTCACCATTTTGTTGTTGATTTCATGGAAGTGGATGTCACACACTTTCTCTACAATGTCTTCACTCTCGAACGTGACAAACCCAAACCCTAGAGGTTGGACAAGGGCGGGGTCAGAAGCAGGGCTCATGGTCATTGCCCAGTCCCACGCCACATACACCACGGCTCGCCTTTTGCGGGCAAGTGTCTGAGAGTTAATGAAAGGCCCTGCCCGTAGCCTAAGAGCATCTCGACTACTGGCTGAGTCAAGGTTTCAAGTCCCAAATTACAGATGAGCAGGCCCGAGGCTCAGAGAGGTGAACTAACACATCTAAGGTCACACAGCAAGTTAGAGAGTGGTCACATTGGAGCTGGAGGGGCAGTTCAGTAGCTAAGAGCGCTTGCTGCTCTTCCAGATGCCCCGAGTTCACTTCCCCCACACTCTCATGAGGCAGCTCACAAGAGCCTGGAACTCCAGCTGTCCTCCGGGGGCACCCACACACATACGGCATACATTTCACACAGACGCACATACATAAATAAAAATGTTTTGGTTTCCCGAGACAGGGTTTCTTTGGGTAGACTCTGCTGTCCTGAAACTCGCTTAAACCAGGCTGGCCTTGAATTCAGAGATCCGCCAGCCATCTGCCTCCCTATCTCTTCTGGGATTAAAGCCTTGCCCCACCACTGCCTGGCAAACCTTTTTTTTTTTTTTTTTTTTAAGTGGCAGAGTCACCATGAAAATCCCCATCCTTTGGAATCAGAGCAGTAAAGGGTCCTAGGTTCTCACCCTGACCCCCAAATCTCTACGCTGTGCTCAAGTTCCTTATACAAAAGGCAGGTTTGCACAGAATCCACCCACATCCTTCTGTGAATGCCTCATCCCCGGCACACATGCTCAGTACATCCCGTTACCCTCTATGGCTTGAGGGGATGGACGCCGGCTCGGTACGGATGTAACTCTGGACATCGGGGCTCTCTCTCTCTCTCTCTCTCTCACTTTCTCTCTCTCTCTCTCTCTCTCTCTCTCTCTCTCTCTCTCTCTCTCTCTCTCTCTCTCTCTCTCTCTCTCTCTCTCTCCCCCTGAAGATAAAGAGGGTCTGGCATCTCTTACCGTCTCAGCCCTTTCAATACCACTGGGGGGTGGGCTGGGAAAACTGAGGTTGCTTGAACCCAAAAAAGCAACGTTCACAGAAACAGAAGGATAACTTCAGCTAACAGCCTCTTATTCACCTCAGCTGTGCGGGCACAAACCTTCCTATAGGAAACCCCATTTCACAGACACTCAGGGCCGCAAGCATGCTTGCCTGAAGTACCATACACAGTCACAGCTCACACCAATCTGCTCAAAGAAGCTAAAAGCCCCAAAGCCTTGAAGCCACTCAGAAACTGCCCCAACAGCCTCTTCAGGGAGTCCCCCAGGGCCTGGGAGGAAACATCCAGGCAGAACACAAACAGTATAGATGCCCAGATGTGATCAGGTTCAGGGCCAAGGACAGGGTCTGCGGAGCCCGGGCTTAGCTTGGTGTGGAAGCAGTGGCGAGCCAGACCGCCTCAGGCTGTAGAGTGGAGCCTGATCCTGGGGCAGCCAGGCCGCAGCTCTGGTTTCCAGGGATAAGGTAAGCCCAGGCCGGAGCAGACACTGGCCAGGGAGGAGTGCAGGGCACTGTTGGGGGGTGTCCTCAGCTCCTCTGCAATTGGCAAAGTTTCTGACGCAGGAAAGGAGAGGACAAAAGCCTTCTGTAAGGCCAGGCCTTGGAGAGGATGCAGATCCCCAGGGGTAGAATGTCAGGAGGCAACATGAAAGAGCAGCTGTGACCTGCAGCCCCCTGGCTGACCAGGGCTCTGGGCCCAGCCTGGGAAGGGGGAGGGGCCACACACACTCACCTCTGTGCCTGTTGGTGGTTTTGTCAAACATCAGCATGGCATCATCCACCTGAAACACACACTTCTGTGTTAGAACCGCAGACACCAGCCGCCCCCCCCAAAAAAAACCCTACACCCCTTTTTGTCTACTCTCCAGGAGACAACATCCTAGCCATGGAACCCATTAGAGACAACCATCAGATTCTCAGCAGATCAGTCCGTATTTATTAAACTCCAAACGTACGCCTGACACTCTGCCTCTAGCATCCCAGCATGCTCGGCACAGGCCCATCCCTGCTGTATAGTTAAGAAAATGGGCTCAGAGGGTGAAGCCGCCTGCCCAAAGTCACACAGCAAATCCTGCATGAAGTCAGGGAGGAAGAGGCACAGAAGTAGGTGCTACAGGAAGATATATGGGGAGCAAGATTACGAGGTGGGGAAACCAAAGCCTCTTCCCATTTTGGAAAAGGCCAGCAGCCAGACTCCTTTCTGCTACAGCCCTGTTCTCTAATTGAGGTTTCCTTTGGCTAGAGGCTGTAATTAAAGCAAGTGGAGTTCACTGCCTGAGCCGCCCCGCCTCGCACTGGCTGGGGGAGGGGAAGGGGAGAAGGAGGGTCTACATTAGATACACTCCCCTGAACCCCAGCCCTGGCTCCTAGTTACTCCCTTCAGGCATCCTCTCAGACACTGGGACAACCAAGAGCAGCCTCATCTCTGCCAGCCAGCATCCCATGCCTCCTTCTTGGGCTACTATGTCTGACCCTCCCCGTCATGGTCTGAACCCCCCCCATGGGCTTTCACACCCCTCTCCAACCACTGACTCCAGATGGCAGAGGAAAGTCCTCAGACCAGGAGGCACAGCCCAGCCACAGAACTCCAGGCTCCTTGGCTGTCTTCTGTCTCTCAGGCCTCAGAACTATAGTGAGTCTCCTTGGGGAACCTGGAAGCTCTCCTTAGGGACCAATCTAGACCAGGCCACCCCAAACTAGGAGGTAGTGGGGTTCCTGGAGAATCTCAGAGAAGCAATCGTTTTTGTTTTTGTTTTTTCTGCTGCAGAACGCCATCTTGGCTCTCAAGCAGATGACCATGCTCTTATCCCTAACCCCAACGAGGCAGTCAAGCCACACTTTAGGCTCAGTTTATCCCAAGCATTGGAAAATGGAAACCCAGGAGGGTGTGATCTAAGCCCAGGCTTCGAGTAGGTTAGCATCTTGGATACTGTGTTTGCTGGCTGGCTGTCGTCCTGGGTAAATGGTTTTAGGTTTCTATGGCTTTGATCCCTCAGCCTGTAAAATGGGTACGGGACTGACTATTTCCCACAGGAGTTAAGTCAGGGCTAGGGTTCAGGGTGCACTCCATCAACAGCAGCTGCTAATCTTTATCATTATGGAGGGGACTCGCCCACAGTCCCAACAGGGGAGGATTCTTAGGTCCCACCAGGACAGCTGCTTTGGTTATCACCATCACTATTCTGCTGAGCGTCCTGACTTGTGCTCAATTAATTATTTTTTGAACGGATGAGTGAATGAACAGAAAAACCAGCCACACCTTCCTCCTTAATCCCGCAGCTTTGAGTTTCTTGCCTGACCCACAAACTGATTCAGGTCAAAGCCAGTCCTTCCGGTTCCCTGGTTCCCTTCTATCCAACCGTCCAAACCCAACATCCTTGGTCCCCAGTACCCTTCAAGCTGGGGTTAGCTGGACAGACCCCCATTGCTGTGATGGTGTTGTGGCTAGGGAAGCCCCCCTCCCACACGGGAAAAGTGGCTAGGGGTCCAGGGTACCCCCACCGGCGGTGTCCCCTCCTGAGGCTGGCTGAGGGGAGGGAGGCTCCCAGCGCAGTGTCCTTAATAGGCTTTGGTCTCCATGGGAACCTGGGGGCAGGGGGGCTCCGGAGGGGGGAGGGGAGGCGACCGGGGCCTGCTGACCAGTGGGAGCCGCCAAGTTCGGCGGCGGCTAAGCCTGAGTGGCAGCCATGGCGGCTGACCATTGTTCCCCCCTTGGTGGCGGCCCCTCGATCCGGGCGGGGTGGGGGGGCAGCCGCGGGGCCCTTGGCATTCCCGGCTGTCCCCCTCGCTCCCTGGCAGCCTATTCTCCAGCTCCCCCTGGCCTCCCCGGGCCGGTTTCACATGCCAACGCCGATTTAGGCCCGAACAAAAGACGCGGCCGCTGACGGCTTCTCCTGGGGCCCGGTTGCCATGGCAACGCCGGCCCCGGGGGCAGGCGGCCTCCAATCACAGCTGCTGGATCAGATTAGTGCGGGCTCTAATGCTCGGTGCTCAGACACAAAGACACCCCGCCGGAGCCGAGCCGGGCCTGCAGCTTCCCAGGAGCGCCCTTCCCTCTGGGGCCCAGGCTCTGCCTGCCCTGCGTCTTGGACTCAGATCCCCAAGGAGGCGCCTGAGCCAAGGCCTCTGGCCTCAACACGTCAGCATCCTCTGGCCTACAGACCCCCCCACCCAGCCGCCGCTCATTGCCTATCTCCCAAGCCTGGTCCAGCTTGTCCCGATGGGGAATTCACCATGATGGAGAGAGCATGGGGCCCAGACCACCTGAAACACTCAAACAGGCATTCCTCCTTCATCCCTGAGACAGACCCCTTAACCATTTCCTCACGGAATCTTGAGGTTTACCCTGCTTGCTTTTGTATAGATACCTTTATTGTCTGGGTGGTACCACACCCACCTCCCTTTCACGGACCACCTCAGCCCGAGGCTCAGAAATTAAATCCTGACACACCCAAGACCTCTCTGGGCTGAAGCCGACTTTGGGGTGTTTTCTTCAGTTCCAATACCTGGGGATTAGCAGCCATCCCCAGCTCCCCACCTGTTTAAGCAGGGTACCCAAATGCAATACGGATTCTTATTTATTGCTTTCTTATCATCCTCCCTAGGAAGGGGGGGGGGAGGTGCAGCTGCCTGTGGCCTGGACAGGTGCAAGCTCCCAAGAGGGCAAGGGGAGGGGAGCGCTGGATTGAACTGGTTACAGAAGCACCTCCTCCCTCGGGAGAGTGAAGTAGGAGAAAAATACAGAGGAAGGGTAGAAAGGTAATGAGAGAGGTTCTATTGAAGAGGCCCAGAGCCTGGGGCCCACAGAGGGGTCTGGATCCCAAACTGACTGCCATTTAGAGTAACTGAGATGACCCGACTGCCACCCCCCCAGCCTGCGCCTCCTGATGGGCCCCAGCAGAGCACCCCGGAGGGAGAGACCTACCTTTCCGAACTGCTCAAAATAGTGTTTCACGTCCTCCACCGTGGTGTTCACAGACAGCCCCCCCACGAAGATCTTCTTCGTTCGAGTGACCATCTGTCAGGGGAAGGAAGGAGAAAGTGGGCATCTGAGTCCTGTGGCCTACAGCCACCAGCAGGGGCTGTGTGTGGGGGGGTCCCCCCTGCCAGGATGGCAGCTGACAAGCTCTCTGTGGCCCCAGCTTCTCCAAGGCCCCCTTCCAAGCACCCCCTTGGACTCCTGCCTCTAGGCCTGTCATAGGCAGCTGTGTGCCCCACACCCTGGCTGGCTTGAGTGTGCTTTCCTCCCTGGGGTCTGTGTATAGAAAATGCCTTCCCTAAGGAACGGTACAAGGAAGGGGTGGGGGTGTGCCAATGGCCTAGACTCACTGCCTAGCATGCAGACTTCACCACTTCTCCTGGGAGACACCAAAGCAAACCCCGGGGTGTCACCCAACGTAGCACCAACAGTTTCCTCATCAACCTTCCTCCCAAGCCAACCTCTGGCAGCCCCTTGGCCCCAGCCCTGTTTTAGGAAGACCACATGGTCCTAATTACCCCAGGAGCGCATGGCTAATCCGAGGCAATTCCCAGCCCCATCCTAACACTAAGGCACCTTCTGTCACCAAACTGCTTAATGGAATTAACCCAATTCTGACCATGTGCTCCCTTGTGTGGCTTCCTTGGAATACCTGCCCCATAATTGCTTTCAGACCCTCAGCTGGACCCTTTCCAAGGATGCCCCTTTCTTGTCTTCTAAAACTTCTTCCATTCTCTCTCCCCAGCAGACCCTGGCAGCTTTGATGGAATTCATGCCTCAGAATCTCAGAGCACCTTGGTTGCCATCAAGGGAGAAACTGAGACCTCCAGGAGAAGGGACATCCAGTCCCGGGAAGATCTCGACAAACAAACATGGGGGTCCGGACTCCTGGTACTATAACTTAGCCTTTCTTCCTGTCCCCTTAAGTCAACTGCTTAAAACTGAAGATCTGGCCAGTGGCCACAATGTCTGGACTCAAATCTAAGGTCCTCGTCCTGCATCACAAATCTGCCCGCTCTCTGCTCAACTGCTTGGAAATCTTTTACAGAGCCACAGAGGTTCAAGTTAAAACACAACAGGTGACAGAGACTGAAAGGCCCCACCTCCCTTCCCCTCTGAAAGCCTAACACACCTCAGACCATGGACAGGGTGACTAGAGTAGGAGGCAAGCTCCCTCACCTAAGCCTAGGACAAGCTCACCCTGTCTGCCCCCACAAGGCTCAGCATCCAAAGGCCAGAATGACACTCTGGGTCCAAACTGTTTTGGTTTCAAATACAGAACAACAAAGCAAACTCCCCCTGCATCTGCCGTCCACCCCAGCAGTGGGTGGGAAGAGCAGTGTCTAAATTATACACAACAGACATGCTCTCTCCTTACCCCTTCCCCTGTCCAAGAAACACTCTAAGAAGATGCTCTAGAAGCATCTGCCGCAGAAGAGCATGCTGGGAAAACCACTACCCCAACTAGCCCAGAGTAAAGCAATTTTCCCAGCACCCCCTCCCGGCCCCTCACCACCCCATCACACACCTACCTTAGGTTGTGCCCTCCGAGGAAAAGCCACCTTGGGGTCAATCTGTAAGAGAAGGGACATATTCAGAGTCTTGGGTATCACATGTAGCCTCGGTGGCCACAGAACCTCCAGCCTCCTTCATCTCAGGACACAGAAGAGAAAACCACAACGGCTTTAGGCAGAACAACTCAAGCTATGGGGTCCTGAGTTCAAGACTCTGGACAACTTAGCCTACCCCGAAAGGTCCATCTGCAGATTACTTCAGAAAATGCCCACAGCGAAAAACCAAAACAACGTGAGCTAAGACTTATTCCACCCAATATCGGATACAGCAAAGGTCTGGCCAAACAGACCCCCACAAGGGTGTCAGCGTCATAACCTACTTACTGCTTGTGTGGCGAGGGTAATTCTGACTTTGCAAATGAGACTTTTGCAAGACTATCTAGTCTTTGCCGGAAGAGGACAGGAAGGTCAGGGTTCGGACCCACCAGCAATAGGCTCAGTACTGTTTCCCCACCACCTCCAACCACTGACAGCCCTCCTTAGAGGTCCCAGACAGCTCCTATTGGACATGGAGGCTCCAGGTGAAGCTGCCTATGGGGAAGGAGACTTAGAAGCTCTGGGCTACAGGCCAAGTTTGTAATCTTGGTACCTTCATTGGTCTATTCTAAGCCTCAGTCTACCCATCTGCAGAGTGGGGACAATCACACCCACTCCGGCTGAGGGCAGCTGCGGGGGGGAATCTGAGATAAAGGGTGAAAGCGGCCCTTTGTCAACGTCCCTCCGCTGCACAAACAAAGGTGTCATTACCAGGCTACCTTTGCCCTTGACGAAATCAGGACACACCTGGGTACTGATCCTAGGTGCTTTAGCCATGCTGACAGTAAGAAACAGGACCTGTGAGGCCCGGTCATGACAATCCTTGCCGTTCCCACGGATGGACATCATTTACAAGTTACCAGCCAATCACAGGCAAGATCTACCTTTTTCCCAAAGTTCCTTCTGTTCAAAACTCAGTATTCTAGACAACTGGCCCCAGCTCCTCTCTGCCCACATGGCATGAACCAGGAAGCAGGCTTCTGCCAGCTCCCCTACTGGAATCTGCCCAGAGACTGATTCCAAAGCTCACACCAGGGCAATGTCCCTCCTTGTAGCGAGGCCCTATGATCTCTAGGGAAAAAAAAAAAAAAAACAAAAAAAAAAACAAACCCAAACCCACCCGCTGCTTCATCTGAATTGTGATTTCATACATCTTCACCCTACTTCTTCCAGATGCAGCTTCCCCAGACACTGACCTCAAACATTCCCCTGCACACACCCTGATGGAAAGACTGTATCCAAGCCGCACCCCCCAACCCCCCCAAACACACACACACACACACACACAACCACCTCCCCTCTGACTCACAGCTGGACAACATGAATAAAGCCCAACAAGTAAATAAAAGGTGATATTCAGAACCCAAAATAGACCTCTTTCCCGCCCCCTTTCCCAGCCCAGAGATGCTAAACACAGACAAAGCCCTTGCCATTGGCAGCCTCCAAATCCTAAGGATGCTAAGATGGGCATCCTCCCCCCCAACCCCCTTATCAATCTTGGACTCCTCCGGCCCCCCGGCCCCAGCACTCAGCTTCCTGAGAGCAGCAGAAGCCATCGGTGCATTCTGAGGACAGGGGGACAGTAGGAGAACAGGCAGCTTGACTGCAGATAATCGCCAAAAACAATAGGCCACTGTGTCTTCTTTCCCAGCCTGGGTCACTCGGGCTGAGCCAAGATCCTTTCAGAAGAGGCAAAGTTGAGGCCTGGCCTCATTTGCTCATTACTGTGTGCAGGAGTGGGAGCCACTGGGCAGAGATAACAGGAGACGGGGACAGTCGGTAATTTAACAAATTCTTGGGCACAACCAGCCATTGTTGCAGGTAAACAGGAGCCAGTAACTGGCCCAAGCCGGGAGGCCCAGGGCTGGGGAAGAACGGGGGAGTGTGGAGGGAGGTCACATTGTCCCGGCCCCACTGGCAGATAGACACCCCCATCATCAATTGAGCCTTCCTTTGGTTTTCTCCTCCTTCTGGAACCCCTGAGCTGGCCTACGCCAGCGCCCCCTGCAGGGTCCAAGACACTGGGAACACTGGGAAAGAAGCAAAATGTTCCAGGAGTTTGAATACTAAACAGGCAGGGTCTCCTAAGATCTGGTCGGCAGAGCACTTTTTTTTTTTTTCTTTTCCATGCAAGCTAGTTCCCTGTTCATAAATCCCCTGTAAGAATAAAGAAGGTGCGTGTCTTCTACAAAAGCGAGGAGCTCATTGACCAAAGTCCGGGAAGGGGGGGGGGTGCTGTGATGCTTTGCCATTGGTCTGGAATGGAAAAGGGGGTGTCACAAGAGGTCAAATAGTAATTAGATTTCAGAGAAGCCACCGTGGGTAACTGTAGTCCTGACTCAATCTGGGGTAGGAGAGGGACCCGGCTCCACCCCAAAGCCAGAAGTACCAAGATTGGTACTCAGAAAGGGTAGTAGTTGCTGCATCCCTCACCAATACTCGAGGTGGGATGTGTGGCATCTTTTCCCAGGCCTGAGTTTTTGGTTTTTTTTTTTTTTTTTTTTTCTTTCCTCCCTCTGTCCCCAACTCTACTGACAAACTTTCAGGGCATGACAGCTCTCGCACTCCACAAACTCCATTCAACTGTCCCCACGAGAGAGAGTCCCGGATCTCTCTCTCCTCAGGCAGCCTCCCTCTCCCAAGGGACCCCCGAAACCCCGAGGGCCACTCACTGTTTTGGAGTCGAGCTCGTGCCGCGATTGCGCCAGCACTTTATCCACCCCCGCCTGGTCCATGAAAGTGACGAAGCCGAAACCCCTGCGCCGCGTAGTGAGGGAGAGGCAGATGGTTACAAGGACGGCGAGTGGCCGCGGCGGGAGGGGCGAGCCCGGTGGCAGGAGAGGTCTCCGGGACTCACCTGGATCTTTTGGTCAGGGGGTCCCGCATCACCAGACACTCTTTCACCTCCCCGAACTGGCCGAAGTATTCGCGCAGCCCTTCTGTAACCACACACTCGCCTTCGGACCAGCCCAGGCCCAGAGCCCTTCCCCCTCCTCCCCCGTCCTTTGCCCCCGGTGACCCCAGCGCGGCCCCGCCGCCCCCGCGCCGAGCTGCCCGCGCGCGCTCTCCGAGGCCGGCCCCCCCACTCCTGCCCTCGCTGGGGGGGGGTGTTCCCGTGGAGCCTTCCTGGCGCCCACCGGGGCCTCGGCAAGGCAAGGGCCGGGGCCGGGGCCGGGTTGGAGTGGGGGACCGCTCCGGTTGGGTTCCCGCCGCTCCGGGAGCAGCCTCACAAAAGTTTGAGCCGCAGGTGCGAGCGGAGTTGGAGCTGCCGCTGGCGGGTCCCGGGGGCCCAGCCCGCCCCCCATGCCCCCTGAACCCCCCCCAACTGCTCCCCAACCCGCGCCGGGCAGTGCGCGCTCGCCGAGCGTGCTGCTCTCTCGGGGTCCCCGGGGCGGGGCGCGGAAGAGGGCACGAGGGCGCCCGGGGTCAGCAGGGCGCGGGGCCGGGCAGGGGCGTCCGGGGTTGGGGCGCCGCAAGGAAGGGGTGCAGGGTGGCGGTGCGGGGGCCGGCGGGCGATCCCCGGGCTGGCTCACCCTGCGTGGTCTGCCAACTGAGTCCTCCGATGAACATCTTGCTGCGGGAGGAGCAGAGACACAAAGGGCCCGCGTGAGCGCCGGGCGCCAGGGAGCAGGGGGCGCGGGCCCGGGCCCCGGGGAGGCCCCGGCCCGACCCGGATCGGCCATGTTGGCGGGGCCGGGGCGGACGCGGGCTGGGCAGGCCGGGCCGGGCCGGGCCGGACCGTACCAGGGGTCGTGCGGCGAGTCCGGGGAGGCGAGGCCGGGCTGGGGCGCGTCAGTCTCCATCGGGAGCCGCGGGCGGCGCGGGCAGCGGAGCGGCGGCGGCGGCGGCGCTCGGCGCGGGGCAGATGAGGAGCGCGGCGAAGGGGGCCGGACGGACAGGCCATGCTGCCCCCTCCCCCGACCCCGCTCGGGCGGGCGGGCGGGGACGGCCAAGGGGAGGGCCCGCCGGGGGCCGACCTGCCGGCTCCTCCCCCCGCCGCCCTGCGCGCATAAAGCCCGGCGCGCGCCCGGGCGCCCGCGGAGGCGGCGGCGGCGCCGGGACCCCTCACCCCCTCCCTCGGGGTTCCTGTGTGTCCGGGGGGCGAGCGAGGTCCCCTGATTCCTGGTGCGGGCTCGGGTCTGGGGCGCGGCCGCACCCCTCACCCACAGCGGCGCGGGGGGCCCAGCCTCGGGGAACGCCCTCCCGGGATGAAGCGCTTCCCGGTGCGTTCAAGGTAGCTGGTCTTCGGATGGGGGAACCCGCCCTAGTCCTTCCTCCCAGGTCCCATCTATTCAGAATTTAGAAGATGCCCCCAATCTTTCTGGGTCGGGTTGGAGGTAGCCCAGTGCCCCCCAATCCCTACCCCTTCCAACTGATAAGAACCTCTCCTCTCAGTCCGAGCGAGAAGCCGCCCTTGGAGCCCCCACCCCCAGTTTCTCCTAATTTAGAGTGCCCTGACAACGGTCTCCAGTCCACTCCTAGTTTCCCACGTCCAATTTGGGGAGCCCTCGCAGTGCCTCACATCCCGAGTGGGGAGTATCTATCAGCACACTAGTAGAATCTTTCTCAGTTTTGAGTGCTCCTCTTCAGCCCTTGCTGTCCAAATTAAGTGTGCCTTTCCGACTCCCTAAATCTCTTCTCTTCACACCTGGGACCCCTGTGGTCTGTTGAGAGAATGCCCAGCCTCGAGCCAGGTTTCCCAGGTTGTCAACTCCCCATCCTTTTGTGGGCTGCTTGTCTTACTTGTAGCCCCTTTCGGACCCTCTGGAGTGTGTGTGGGGGGACCTGATTCCAGACCCCCGCCGGCCTGGTCCTCAATGAAGCGGAGAGAGAAGTCGGTGTCACGGAGGGAGATTCCGGTGGGATTCCGGTGACCCTCCTCACCTGGGCTGCCATCCGCCGGGTTTAGAGTTAATTTCCCTCAGTAACTCATTTCCCTCTGTGAAGCCAAATCCTGTCGTCTTCCCTCTAACTCATGGCTCTTTAGCATCTCCTCCTAGTATTTTAACCCCATGTCTCTTTATTCACCCTTCATCTCCTTCTCTCCAGCCTGGGAAGACCAAGAAAGTCCCTTATTTATGATGAGAGGCAGAGCCACCCTCCTCGATCAAGCCCAAGGGATGTCTTCACTTCCCTGGTTGACATCACCTTAGAAATGGTCCAAACAGAAGGCTAAGGTGTCTTTACAAGCCCCTCCTTACCACCTAACTCGAATCCCTACCTCCTCTTCCTTACATCTGCCCAGTGTGACCCAGTACCTCTGTACCTATCCTGTACCTGTTCACCTTTGTAATAATGTGTACCCCAGCCCTGGCATCCCAACCTGGAGGCGCTATCCTGTTCCTCTTAGCACACACCCCTCCCCCATCCATCAACACCAGGGAGAGAGAGAACCTTTTTTAAGTTTCCTTAGGAACCTTTGTAGGAAAGCTCAGCAGGTACATCCTGCCACTGGGTACAAATAAATTTGCTTCCCCCCCCCCTTTTTTTGTCTCCTACTCTCCCAGTCTCTCAGGATCCCCTGGATTGGGAGGTGGGATGGGGAATATCCTGTACATACCATCTGGACCTAAGATGGAACTTGAGGTGTATCCTGGGAGGGAGTTGGGGGTGAGGTCAGCAGGTAACCACTCCCTGTGCCCTGTGTTAGTGACCTGATTTCTTCCTAGAAATTCCGGCTCCTTGTGTATAAAATGTTCAGAGACATGTCGGGAAGGGCAGATCTGTGAGTGCCCGTGAGCACTGGCTTTTGGCAGGTGGCTCAGAGGCTGGGAAATAGTAGGCATCTTTGGTCAGAGCCAGCCAAAGCTGGATGTAGCAGCTTGGGAGGGCATCCTTTCTTGGTATCTTCATTCAGTACCCCGGAGCAGAAAGCCTGCACTTCCTTGTTTCAATAACTAGCTGGTGGCACCGCAGTACCCAGTGACTCAGGTCACTGCAGGTTCAGTGCTACCTAGCTGGTTCAGTTCACTGTGCTCACAAGGGGCAACAAATCCTTCTCAGGGTGGCCCCTCCCAGGACAATGCATGACCTGCATAGTAAATGGAGAATCCGGACCGTATTAAGGGCCAAGAATCGAACTGAGAGATTAAAGATGTAGCCCCGGCCCCTTGGCTCCTGTATGACATACATGAGCCCACTCCAGGAATGAAAGAATTTGCTGGATCATGCCTTCCGATCCTCTTGAGAAAGACATCTCAGACAAGTGATGTTGCTCCCAGCAACCGAGATAATATAGCCTGTCTCAAATATTTACAGAACACCTACTGTCTAGCCTCTACCCAAGTACAGTAATGGCCACAGCCACCATTATGATGGTTGATTTGTGCCAACAAAAATCAGACGAATACACAGGAGCACTGTTTAAGTGTTGTAGACAAGGGATGGGGAGGTTGGGGGATATGCAGATTTATGTATTTATGCAACACAGTCTGCCCTGGAACTCAGGATCCTCGATCCTCCTGCCTCAGCTTCCTAAGTGCCAGAGCTACAGGTAGGAGATGCCATACTTGATTTGATGTACAATTTTGATTCCTATATTTTATTTAGTGTGTGAGTACACACACTGTGGCCCACAGAAGAGAGTCTGAGGATAATTCTCAAAAGTCAGTTCTGCCTCTCGTCCTGTAGGTCCTAAGGACCTGACTCAGAAAGTCAAGTTTGACAGCAAATGCTTTTACTGTCTTGTTGGCTCTTTTATTTAATTTTAAATCAGCAACTTACTCATAAAGAAGGGGTGACTCCATAAATCTACTGTGTTATCTGGAACTTTTTGGTGTGGTTGGTTTTGGTTTGGGTTTTGGTTGTTGAGACAAAGTTTCTAGGTGTAGCTCTGGCTGTCCTGAAACTCACTCTGTAGAACAGGCTGGCCTCAGACTCAGAGATCTGCCTGCCTCTGCATCCCATGTGCTGGGATTAAAGTGTGTGTCACCACTACACAGTTTTTCTCCCCTTTGGAGCAAGAGCTCTCATGTAGTCCAGGCTGGCCCATACAGCAATGATGACCTTGAATTTCTGACCCTTCTCTACTTTCTTCCCAAACGCTGGGATCATACTTACCTGGGGCTTCATATAAGGCAAGAAAATGCCATGTGCTGAGAATCATCCAGAAAGTTGCCCCCAACTTTTTTGAGACAAGAGTCTCAGTCTTTGCCCAGGTTGGTCTGGAAACTACTGTGAAAGCCAGGCTAGCCTCAAACTCAAGAGAATGTTCCTGCCTCATCTTCCAAGTGCCTGTGTTCCAGACGTGTAGCATCATGCCTGACAGCAGATGTCTGACGTCAGCTTTTTTTTTAAAGGAGCTTACCATTGGATGATGCTGAAAGCTGAGGTCTCCCTAAGGCAGGTTTTCGGGACACACTACTTTAAAATAAACTAACGAACTCTGTAGGGCAACTGCCAAACTGAAGGCTGAAGTCTAAAGTTTGCTTTGAGTTTTTGTAGGATTTAGTTTAAAATGTCTCGATTTATGGCTGTGGCCCGTGGGAGCATGCCGGCACACTGCGTCACACATGTGAAAACCAAAGGACAGCATGAGGGGGCGGGTGTTCTCTCCACTGCTAGCCCAGGGTTAGCACCCCCACCCCTGGCATTTCTCTCCATTAATTAATGTATTTATTCACTTCACATCCCGATAGTTGCCCCCTTCCACACCCTGCATCTGACATCTTTACATGGTTCTTGGCTAGAACTCGGACCCTTACGGTTGGGTTGGCAAGCAATTCACAAACGTAGCCGTCTTCCCAGCTCCTGACTTTCATTCTTGTTCTGTTTTGATTTTTGGTTTTTGCTTTAAAAAAAAAAAAAGATTTATTTATTTTGTGTATGTGAGTACACTGTGGCTGTCCTCAGACACACCAGAAGAAGGCATTAGATCTCGTTAAAGATGGTTGTGAGCCGCCATGTGGTTGCTGGGAATTGAACTCAGGACCTCTGGAAGAACCGTCAGTGCTCTTAATCGTCTTTCTAGCTCCTCTTGTTTTGTTTTGAAACAGGGGTCTCATAGGGCTCAGGCTGGCCTTGAACCCTTGATCAGCCGGACTCCACCTCCCAAGGGCTGGTATTACAGGTGTGTGCTGGCATACCTGCCCACACCGGTTTCATTTTACTGCCTCCCCTCATTTAAAAACGGTAAAAGCGGTGTGATTTTTAGAGTGGTTTTGGGTTTGTAGCAACACTGATCAGAAGGTACAGAGACTGGCATACATACCTGGCCGCCACACTCTCACCACACTGCCCAAGGTCAACATGGCCACCACCAACCCCTTCATTTGTAGCAACAGCAAATGTATACAGATACAGTATCAGTAGAACTCCTTGGTCTTGCTCCCAGGTTACTGTTGGGTTGCATTCTAGAATGCACACTCTAGTGTGCTGTGTATCGGCCAGCATAGCATAGGATCAAATAAGGTAGTTTTGCCCCTCTCAAGAGTCCTCCACATTCTGCCCCTTTCCCTTTTAAACACCCTTGATCTCCATACTGTTTCCACAGTCGTATATCCTCGGGAACTTTCTAGAAGGCATACTGTACATTGCCGTCCTTGAAGGAGTAGTGAACATTTGAAGTCCCTCCATATATTTTCATTTCCTGATTTCATTCATTCGTTCATTCATTCATTCATTCATCATCATCTACTTACTTAGTTTAAGACAAGGTCTCATCACGTAGTTCACCTGACATAGATCTCTCTCTAGTCTAGGCTGCCCTTGAACTCCTAGAAATCTCTGCCTCTGCCTCCTGAGAGCTTCGAGAAAAGGTGAGTGATACCATGCCTAGCCCACTCCTTTGCAGTGCTGAATAATATTTTATTTCTTGTGTGTTCCTGTTTCCTCACTGTGGCCGCTTTCAAGTCTATGCAATTTATAAACAAAGCTACTAAGACAGCCATGTGCAATTTTGTTTGTTTTTGCTGTGCAGACAGAGGTTTTTAGTCTGCTTTTTTGTTGTTTTAATTTTTCTCTCCTTTTTTTTTTTCTTTTTTTCTTTTCTCAAATTTCTGGACTCTACCAGGAATTAATAAATCGGGATACTAAGAGCAGCTGCCTCGGAGTCAGATGAACCCATAGATTAGTGTCAAGATCTTGACTGCCCTGGTTGGGTCTAGAGCTTCACCAGGAAGCCTTTCGAGCTCTGTGTCTTCTCAGGGTTGCTATGGTGGTGAGACTGTATATTTGGAAGCACCTGAAACTCTGAAGTGTGTGGAAAGATACGGGAGCTCTCTGTGTATTCCCTGGTCCAGTTAATTCGGTCTAGTTCAAATTGTCAAGACAGAAGTGGACAGCTCTCAGAGGTCCTAGCACTTATAAGTAGCCCTCTGGGTTCAATCCCCAGCACCAAGGGGAAAAGGGGGAAAAGAAAAGATAAAGGAACCGTGTATAGTATTAGCAGACCTCGAGATATACAGATCAATAGGAGAGAACTGGCAATTTAGCAATAAGCTCTTGTGGGCTGCACAGAGGGCTCATCCATTAGAGGCACTCACTGTTCTTCCAGAGGACATGAATTCTATTCCTAGTACGCACATCTGGGAGCTATGACAACCTGTAACTCCAGCTCTAGGGATCTGACTTCCCTGGTCCCAGAAGCCACCTCCATTCACACACACACACACACACACAGAGAGAGAGAGAGAGAGAGAGAGAGAGAGAAAGAGAATTAAAAATAAAATAAATGGTCTGGAGAGATGGCTCAGAGGTTAAGAGCACTGATGCTCTTCCAGAGGTCCTGAGTTCAAATCCCAACAACCACATGGTGGTTCACAATCATCTATAATGGGATCCGATGCCTTCTTCTGGTGTGTCTGAAGACAGCTACAGTGTACTCACCTAGAATAAATAATTAAATAAGTAAATAAATATTATTTAAAAGGAAATAAGCTCTTGCATTTCTAGTGTGTTCATATCTAACGGGGGGTATCAAGATAGGGGTTGTCTCGTCTATAAATGACGCACAAAGAAATGAAGTTGTGCCACACCCCACTCCACCCTCAGTGTCAATCCCACACCCCACTCCACCCTCAATGTCAATCCCACACCCCACTCCACCCTCAGTGTCAATCCCACACCCCACTCCACCCTTAGTGTCAATCCCATATCCCACTCCACTCTCAGTTGTCAATCCTACACCCCACTCCACCCTCAGTGTCAATCCCACACCCCACTCTACCCTCAGTGTCAGTCCCACACCCCACTCCACCCTCAGTGTCAATCCCACACCCCACTCCACTCTCAGTTGTCAATCCCACATCCCACTCCACCCTCAGTGTCAATCACAAATGGATCAAAAACCTAAACGTTGGAGCTGAACTATAGCAGAAAAATAAATCAGTTGGACAACATCAAAATTAAAAATTATATACTTGTGCACCATGGCGGATACACATAAAACTGTAGGAAAGTCAACAGCTGTGCCCACATATGAACACATACATTTAATTTCACTCCCCCTACTCCGACAGGGTTTCTCTGTAGCCCCAGCTGTCCTGGAAGTTGCTCTGTAGACCAGGCTGGTCTTGAATTCAGAGATCTGCCTCTACCTCCTGAGTGCTGGGATTAAAGGTGTTGACCCCACTGCTCTTTTAAAAGAATATGTGTGTTTCAAAGAACTCCATCAATAAAAGGGAAAGGCAGTGGAAGGGAGTTTGCCATGCAAGTGTAAGAGGACCTTGGGTCACTGGCTGGGTGTGGCAGCTTGCTTCTGTAACCCTCGTGGGAGGATTGGAGATAGAGAGCAGCAACCTGAGGGCTCCAAGTTCAGAGAGAGACCCTGCCTCCAAAAGGGAGGTGAATAACAGGCAAAGCGTGGTATCACACACATTTGATCCAAATGCTCAAGAGGCCAAGGCAAGCATATCTCTGAGTTTGAGGCCAGCCTGGTCTACACAGTGAACTTCAGGACAGTCTGGGCTACATGAAGAAGCATTGTCTCAAAACAAAAAACAAACAAACAAAAACAGAAAAGAAAGAAAGGAGGTGAAAGCCAATGGAAAACATCCTGATATCAATCTCTAGCCTTCATATACACCCATACCTGCACATACACGTGTGCTTATGCATACACTATACATACACACACACTAAATAATTATGTAATGCAGGCTCATGTCTAGAATGCATGTACAACTCAGGCAACTCATTAACAAAATAGTAAGCGGCTCAATTAAAAATAGGCAGGTTCTCTCATACGATGGCTTCTGCATGCCCCAAGGTGCTTGTGGTGGTTTCTGTCACCACATGCTATCTACCCCAACATGCCCAGCAAAGCATAGGAGCTAAGGGCTGAGGAACAGGGCCTGCTGCCATCAAACTCCAGTACTGTGAAAAAGGAGCTGGACTTGCACAGTGCCATCTCAGGGCAGTTTTATTTCAAAGATACCGTCTGGGCTTTGGAGCTCATGAGGACAGTGGTCTTGTAGGCTGAGAATTCCAACTGCCATCTTGAATGATTTAAAGTGGACATGGTCTTCAAGCTCCAGAGCACCCATTAGCAAGCAGACATTTCAGGTTGCATCACTCACAGCAGGGTCCACAACAGACTCCAGCCTTTGAGCACCTTAGAGGCAGTGAGTGTTGAAAACAGGATTCCTGGGAGGCATCAAGGGGACGCGTTTGAGGCTCAGTGTGACTCTGTGCTCCGTGTGGGTGAAATCCTGGGTTTACCTTAGCATTAAAAAGCAAGCCGACAAACAAAACACCTGGGTCAGGAAGGTGGGTCAGCAGGTAAAAGTGCTTGCTGCCAAACCGTATGGCCAAAGTTCAATCCCCAAGACCTAAGGGTAGAAAGAAAGCAGTCTCCTGCAAGTGTGTGTGTGTGTTTCTGGCTAGCCTGAAACTCATTAGGTAGATCAGGCTGGCCTTGGACTCAGAGTCCTGCTTCTGCACCTGAGTGCTGGGATAAGTGATACATCTTTTGCTTTATAGCCTTGGCTGCCCTAGAACTCACAGACATCCAGCTGCCTCCACCTCCTCAGTGCTGTTCTGTTTTTTAATCATAGTTTTTGAAACATTGTCTCATGTAGCACAGGCTAGCCTCTTCCTTAAATTTATCATGTTTTGTGCGCACACATATACATGCACTCGAGAGTGAGCGTGTATGCTTGTACATATATGTAGAGGGAATGTAGAAGCAATTTTAAAAATTACTTTTCTTCTTCTGTCTTGTGAGTCCAGAGATGAATCATCTTCGGCCATGGTGAGAGGCATCTTTATACACTGAGCTGTGCCACTGGCCCTTAGGCTGGCCTCTTCTTCACTCGGTCCCTGACCCTAACTGGCCTTGAAATGCCCCTCTCTCACACCAGAGCGCCGGGATTCCAGTGATGGTGCTACCACACCTGGAATAATGAAAATGTCCTAACATTGATCATGGTGGTGTTTCAGAACTCCGTGAGTCTATTTTGAGAACTGAAGTAGGTAAATTGGATGGTATGTGAATTACGTTGCAGCAAAAATGTTGCCAAAAAAAAAAAAAAAATATGTCACTTTACCTAGCATGACCCTTTCTTGAATCCAGTGCCTACCAACAGAATTAATTTGCAGCACCCTTACTCCCTTACCACAGCGTCCTTTTTTTTTTTTTAAATCATCTGAACACGATTAAGATATGCTTACCTGCCAGACACACTGTACTAAGTACCTCCCAGGATTTTCTAATTTCCTCCTCCCGGCAACTCTATTCTGTTTTGTTTGTTTGTTTGTTTGTTTGTTTGTTTTACCAAGCAGGAAAACAAATGGTGGGAGAAGTCATATAATAAATGTTAACATCTCAGTGCAAGGATTAGGTACCAAGGTCTATGGTGACACCGGACCACCAGCCTGTTCATTCAATGCTGACAGCTACTCTGGGACAGGACCCTTATCTTACAACCCAAGAGACAGAAGCACCGAGGAGCAAATGTTCCCCTATAGCTCTGGTTGGCCAGTTGTGATGGTTTACATCTGTAGCATTAGCACTGTCTAGAGCACTAATTTGAGGACCATTAATTTGAGGCCAGGCTGGGCTACATAGTGAGACCTCATGTCAAACAGCGACAACCAAATGTCAGATTGACAGCGAGTAGGTGAGCTGGGGACGTCAGACACATTCATGAGGTCATTAATTCCATCATAAACCATGATAGCATGTTACCCACCTCTTTAAAGAATACACAATAAACCTATTAATTATAGATGTTTCTGGACTGTTTATTGTACTAGAACAGAAGCCGCTGAGTGCAGGGACCCTATGCTAAGCCCGTTTGAATTCTCTTCCACCCCCCTCTCCACCCTTTGAAGCCCGTGTACTTAATGCAACATACTTCATTAAGGATTAGCCCAGATTGGGGCTGGAGAGATGGCTCAGTGGTTAAGAGCACTGACTGCTCTTCCAGAAGTCCTGAGTTCAGTTCCTAGCAACCAAATCTTCTTGTGTGCCCTCTTCTGGTGTGTGTGTCTGAGGACAGCACCAGTGTACTCATATACAAAATAAATATTAAAAAAATTTTTTAAAGAAGTGAACATTTCCTTAAAATAAAAAAATTATCCCAGAGGCCAGGCTTGGCGACGCTTTCCCACCATGCTGGAGGGTCAGGTAAAAGCACCACGAGTTCAAGATCAGCAGCAGTTGCTAGAGTACTTGTTTAGGGTTCAACCCCCCAAAACACACAAACTTGGTGGCACATGCTGCCATCTCAGCCCTCAGGAGGTGGAGACAGGAGGATCGGAGGTTCAAGGTCATCTTGGGTAACGTGGGGTGGTGAGTGAACCCGCTATCACTGCGCTGTCGAAGGCAAGCACAGATTTATGTCTGCTGGCTTGTCACTTAACAGCGATGTGTTCTGAGAAGTGAGTTGTTGAGGAGTTAGCTGCATGAATGGCAACGCAAATCAGCTGCCCTTGACCATCCTAATGTTGGGACCCTTTAATACAGCGCCTCAGGCACATAGGCACAAACACACACACACACACACACACACACAGAGTTCAGAGAACATCTTGGAACATCCATCCCAGTATGGATGAGAGAGTCTCATGAAATCCCACCCCAAACTGAGGAGCTATAGGCAGGTGACAGATGCTGGTGCTGGGGGGACAGGGGACCCGTAGCTATTGATAAGTTTCCTGTGATCCATTAGATAACTCTGCACCAATGTACAAACGAATTAGATTAATCAGCAATGGGGCCGCCAGTGTTCTCAGGTGGGAAGATCCTGACTTCATTCTTCAATACCAAGAAACGAGTGGATAAACTAACCAAAGACAGCAAGAGAGGCAGTGTAGCACAGTGAGCAGAAAGCCCGTGACAGCCTGCTTAGGAGGCATGCATGCTACACACTTGTGTGACATAATCACGTGTGCCGTGAGCCTATAATGCCTGACTGTTCCCAGTAGGGTGGCACACACCTGCAATCTTCACGACTTGGAAGGTGCGGGCAGGAGGGTCAGGAGTTCAAGGCCAGCTGGGCTACATGTCAAGTTGAAAGCCCACCTGGGTTTCACATACATATAAATGATAAATGGATGAATGAGTAAGTAGGCAGAGCTTGACCGTGCTTGTGTGTACACGTCAGGTTTGTACAAGTCAGGTTTGCACAGGGTCTTTCTCGGTGTAGCTCAGGCTGACTTTAATATTGCAATCCTCCTGCCTCAGCCTCCTATGCACTTGGAAGGAAGGGTGTGTTGTCAAAATAACTGTAACTGTACTTCTCTTTTTACTGTCTCCCTCTCTCCCTCCCTCCCTCTCTCCTTCCCTCTGTCTATCTCTTTCTGCCTCTCTCCCAAAGTATTCTTTATGTTTGCCTTTTTTTTTTTTTTAATTGGTTCTGGGTATCAAATCCATGCTGGGCATTCTTTATCCCACTGAGGTGTTGTGTGCACGCCTAAGTTTGGTTTTGGTTGGGGTGGAGGTCACACTCTATTACTCGGAGGACTTTTAACTCCTTGGCTCAAGCAAGCATCCTGCCTTGACTTTATCAGTAGCTAGGGTGAGCACACTATATACTGTCCCCGTAGTCAGTCTTTCATGTTTATGTGTACATGCTGACACATGTGCCCCAGTGTGCATGCTAAGGTCAGAGGTCAATGTCCTTCTGCCATGTTGGGCCCATAGATGGAACTCAGGTTGGTCAGGCTTAGTGGCAATCCCTTTACCCCCTGAGCTGTCTCCCTGGTCTAGGGTTCCATATATACCTAGGGAATCTAGCATAGCATACAGGTTATGTTCTTGTGCCCATCCTACAGGTGAAAAAACTGAGGCTGAGACGCCTAGGTAAGGGCACAAAGCCGGCCCTCTAAGGAGCTCACGTGAACTAGACTCAAACATCACAAATGTCCCTTTTACTTTTTTGCTCCACCCTGACGTGAGGGAATGAAATGATTCTGCTTGCCCAGCTGAGGACAGCCAGTCTGTCCCGACCTGCTGACTCCCACTTTCTCACCGTCGCTTCCAATGACAACCAGAGCGAGCGTGATGTGTTGGTGAGGGCGGGTGTGTGTGTGCGTGCCTGTGTGTGTTCAGAATTCTATGTTTTCAGAAACTGAAGTTGCCTCCTGCCTGTAATTAACTATTTGATTTAGTCTGGTCAATTAATAATCCCACAATTCAGGGACTGAACACGAAGATGCTAAAAGCACACTTTCTTTATTTAAAAAAACAAAAAACAAAAAAAAAAACCAAAAAAAAAAACCAAAACCCAGTGTTTATTTTGGGAAACTGAACAGAAACCACAGGTCTGTTGCTGGTGCCTTGTGGGGGAGGGGCTGCCAGGCTGTTTGCTGGCAGGGGCTTCCATTACACTTCAGGCAGGGCTTAGAGATGAAGGGGCTGGATGGAGGGCAGGGTCCCCTACTCTCTGCCTTCTCCCTAGAGACCAGGTTTTCAGTGGTCTCAGGAAAAATAGCTTTTAGAGTCAGTGGCTACAGTGGAAAAAGCATTTGACAGGGAGGCCGGAGCCTGGGGCTCTGTCTCTGACCTTGAAGCAGGCTCTTCCCCTCCCAGAGTCCTAGTTTATTCATGTGCAAAATGGAAAGTGGCCAAATTATACTCGAGATGGGAAATTGAATTCAGTTTTTCTACTAACTGGCAGTGGCTGCAGCTGGGTGAGGATAGAAATCTATGATTGATTATCAATGTCTGCCATGGACACAGGTAATTGGGGAATAGGGCAAGATGTGCCTAATATGGTAAGCCCTCAGTATCTAAAGGTTTACATCCATGAATTTAAGGGACCATGGCCTAAAGGGGTGTGTGTGTGTGTGTGTGTGTGTGTGTGTGTGTGTGTATGTGTGTGTGTTTTGCTGCTGCTGCTGCTGGAAATTAGGGCTTCATGCGTGCTGAGCAAGCACTCATATGAGCCACATATACATCTTCTATGACCCATCCTTTCTTTTTGAGAAAGGGTCTTATTCCGTAGCCCAGGCTGGCCTTGAACTTGCTATGTAGCCCAGACTCTTCTGGAACTCTCTGCAATCTTCCTACTCAGCCTCCCGAATGCTGGGATTATAAGCAAGAGCTATCGCATACAGCTCCCCTAATGGGAGGAATTACTTACATGGTTAGGGCTGGTAAGATGGGTTCAGAGATGTCATGGTTTGAATATGCTTGACCCAGGGAGTAGCACTATTTGGAAGTGTGGCCTTGTTGGAGTAGGTGTGTCACTGTGGGCTTTAAGACCCTCATCCTAACTTCCTGGAAGTCAGTCTTCTGATAGCAGCCTTCAAATGAAAATGTAGAACTCTCCTGTACCATGCCTGCCTGGATGCTGCCATGTCCCCACTTTGATGATAATGGACTGAACCTCTGAACGGGTAAGCCAGCCACAATCAAATGTTGTCCTTTTAAGAGTTGCTTTGGTCATGGTGCCTGTTTACAACAGTGAAACCCTAAACTAAGTGGCACACATGGTAGAAAGAAGTAGTCAGCTTCCAAAAGTTGTCCTCTGACTTCAACATGTGCCATGTGGTAGTTTGAATATGCTTGGCCTATAAAGAGTGGCACTATTAGGAGGTGTTGCCTTGGTCATGGTGTCTGTTCACAGTAATGAAACCCTAACTCAGACATGCTCTGTAGTGTACACGCCCATGGACACACACAGCTAACAGTGATAAGTCAGGCAGGCATGCTTCTGTAGTGAGGCAGGAAGACACGCTACTGCAATCCTAGAGTCTGGACACAGAGACTGGAGAGTCAGAAGGTTGGGATCACACAGCCAAGGGTAGAACCTCCAGAGTGAGAATTTCACTAGTACTGATCATAGTTCTACACACACAGAGGAAATACCTGGGAAGAGTTATATTGACTGATAAGCCATTACCATGAGGGTGCAGAGAGGAGAGTGAACTTATTTTGTGTTAGCATGAATATGGTATTTTTCCCTGTAAATATGGATTCATCTTAACAACCAAAAAAAAAAAAAAAAAAAATAGTGAAGATGATTTGAGCCAGACTGCCTAAACCCATCGATGGCAGAATTGTTCATGAAAGCCGGAAACTAGAAACTGTACTAGTGTCTGTTGGCAGGAGAATGGGTGAAGAATAATATTCTTACTCAATGGAGTACTACACAAAAGGAAAAGAAACAGTTGACTGGTTCACACAATACAGCTAAATCTCAAAAACAGTATGTTTAGAAAGAAGACATGGGTTGGAGAGATGGCTCAGTGGTTAAGAGCACCGACTGCTCTTCCAAAGGTCCTGAGTTCAAATCCCAGCAACCATATGGTGGCTCACAACCATCTGTAATGAGATCTGATGCCCTCTTCTGGCATGTCTGAAGACAGCTATATATAATAAATAAATAAACCTTTAAAAAAAAAAAAAAGAAAGAAAGAAAGAAGACATACACAGATTGACAGACAGACTCATCCAAAGAAAGAAAAAAAAAACTTGCAACTATTCAAGTGTGTTTGTTATACTTTCAGAGCCTGGTTCAAATCACTTTTTACTATATTTATTTGGCTGCTAAGACACATCCATCTTTACAGGAAAAAAAAATCCATAATCATGCTAACACAAAATAAGTCCACTTTACCCCCTGCAACCCTATGTTGATGGTTTGCCAGTCATTATAAGTCTTTCCGGGTGCTTCCTCTGTGTGTAGAACCACACGTGATCAGTATCAATTGTCCGTGTATGTGTGAAGTTCTAACATAGACCAAACTGATCCATGAGAAAGTGGAGCACCGTTCAATCTCTGTGGAGAAAGGAACAGGGTTCTATAGACTTGGAAGCAGGCAAAAGTTTCCATCCAAAGAAAACATTTGAACCAGGATCTTACTATGTAGCCCAGGCTAGCCCGAGATTTACAATCCTTCCCCCTCACTTTGCCAAGAGCTGGGATCGCAGGCATGTACCACCCGTGGGTGGGAAGTATTCTGTATAATAACACCAAGGTTGGGGTGACAGCTCAGTTGGTACTGTTTTCCAGGAAGCCATGAGGATCTATGTTTGGATCGTCTGCACTCTTAGAAAACATTGGGCGTGTGTACATAAAATCCCAGGCTGGGGACAGTTTGATCCCTGACACTCACAGATCGGCCTTGCCGTATCAGTGAGTACCGGATGGGGAGAAGTTGAAGAAAACACTAGATGTCAAACTCTGGCCTACACACAGGCACACACACAAGAAAACATAGGCAATTCACACCCCCTCCACACACACACAAAGGAAGGGTATGGTGATGTACACCTTCAATCCCAGCATTGAGGAGGTGGGACTCTGTGAGTTCAAGGCTAGACTGGTCTATAGTGCAAGCTCCAGTTCATCTAGGAATACGTAGTAAGACTCTGTCTCCCAAACAAAAAGATTATTTATTTTTATTTTGTGTATATTTGTGTTTTGCCTGCAGGTAAGCATGCGTGCCATGTGAGTGCCTTGTGCCCTTGGAGGCCAGAGGACTGTCAGATCTACAGGAACCAGAGTCACAGATGGTTGTGAGGCAGCGTGTGGGTGCTGGGAACTGAACTCTGGTCCTCTGCAAGAGCAGCCAGTGCTCTTAACTCTGGAATAATCTCTGTAAGCCTCTGTCTCCACTGATTATTGAAAAGGTATGAAAGAAAGGAGAGAGGAAGGAAGGAAGGAAGAAACAAAGGAAGAAAGAAGAAAGAGAGGGTGAAGGAGGAAGGGAGAGAGAGTGGAAACTAATTAGGGAGAGCAGTGTGGAAGTTATGTCCACTACTGATGTCATGCATGTCCCCATGCTCTCCTGATGCAGAGATGGGAGATGGATCTGGGGTTACTTAGAACTTCAGGTTCATCTATTAGAATACCCACGGGCCCGTATCACAAGGAAGGTTGTCGGTCTTCAGTGAGCCATGGCCACGAAGGGAGGCTCTGCCGCTTCCCCCGACTTACAAGTGGACCTAGATGAGGAAGTGTCCAGTGCAAGGTCACATGGCTAGCTTGTTCACTCAGTGGACCAGTTTTACCTTTTCTACGCCATCATAGTTATGTCAGCAGAATCCCACCCCACCCCCACCCAGCAGTTCTTACAGAGCTGAGCCTCAGATGAAAGAACAACAGAGAATGGGGTCCTCAGGGAACGTGAAGGCTCAAAGGAAGAAGACCTTGGGATGGAAAGGAAAGAAGGTTGGTATTTGGACAGAATCAGAGAGGCAAACATGAAAGGTAGAACACTCCTTGTAGCTTTGCTGAACTGGTGTTCTGCCCGGCTTCACAGTTGTCTCTAGTATCCACCACGGTGTCATTGTGCTCCGTCTACAAAGCTCAGCCAGGGTCACTGACTTACAGGGGATAAAATTCATTCTGGCACAAGATGGAGAGAGAGAAAGCCAGGCTATGATCTTGGCACTTAGGAGGTAAAGGGGGGAAGTCTTGGGAGTTCAAGGTCTTCCTCCACTGTGTTGTATGTCTGAGGCCCCTGTACAAGAGACTCAATCACCAAAAATAAATTAAATAAATAAATAAATAAATAAATAAATAAATAAATAAAGTGTTAAGAGCTGTCCTTGGAACCTTGGGAGTTGACTCAACTCTACCAACAACCACCAATCCCATCTTTCCCTCCCCTCTTCCTGACTTAAGTAAGATAGCAGACATTCACAAAACATCCCATGGGCTTGCTGGGCAATTTACACAACTGGTTCATTTAGTCATTCCTCAAGGGGGAAAAATGGCCTGGGGGAGTGGTGTCTGGGACTCAGACCCCAAGTATACCAAGTCTGTTCTTCACTAGGGACTGACACCCTCAGCTTTAATTTCACACAACAGAAGAAAGCCAATCCCAGGGAGCAAGCATAGACCTTAGGCCACAAAGCAAAGAAATGGGGAGCCTGGATTTGAACTTGGACTCTAAGTTACACTTGAAACCAATCACTTCTATCAATTGAATTCAGGAGCTGTCATCCTGCGGTGATTTTAGCACTAGTGTGGCTACAACTGGCTCTGTCCACGAAAGGGCCAAGGGTATGAGAACCTCACTTCTGTTCCTCAGCAACTAAGTAAAAACCAAGCTTGGCTGCGCACGCCTGTAAACTTAGTACCAGGGAGGCAGGGACAGGGACATCTCTGAAGCTCCCTCACCAGAGTTTTGCTGAATCAGGAACCTTTGGGTTTTGTGAAAAGTCTGCGTCAAAAATTAAGATGGAAGCTAGAGAGACAGCTCAGCAGTTAAGAGTCAGTCACTGGCTGTTCTTCCAGAGGTCCTGAGTTCAAATCCCAGCAACCACATGGTGGCTCACAACCATCTGTAGCTCCTGTTCCAGGGGATTGAACACCCTCCCACTGATACACATACGGTCAAACAGCAATGTACAGAAAATAAAAATACATTATTTTTTTTTACTGTTCACACACTCGCGCATGCACACACACACACACACACACACACACACACACACAGGGTGGGGGGGACAATATGTGACCTTCTGGTGTCATTATACTGGCTAGCTGAAACTCCTCAATAGCTCCCTTGCACCGATAGAGTAAATCCCAAATATTGCCGGTAGACAGAGTGGCCTGATCCCTGCCTCACCTGCCCCACAGCTGTTGACCCCACCCCTTTAATCAACTGACCCTGTAGAGCCCAGAAATCACCAGACTCATCCTTGGCACAGGGCCTTTGAACACCCTCTCCCTGGGTAGAATATCCACCCTTTACATTTAGGGCAGACACTCCTCTTCCCCTGGACCTAGAGCCCTGGTTCTCAACCTTCCCCAATGCTGCAATAGCTTTAACTCAGTTCCTCCTGTTGTGGTAACTGCCAAAGTTATTTTTGTTGCTATTCCGTAACTAGACGTTTGCTACTGTTATGAATCTTGATACAAATATCCCTGTCTCCTGTTGGTTTGAGGAAACCCCTGTGAAAGGATCATCCAGTCCCCCCCGCAAAGGGGTCACAGTTCACAGGTTGACAATGCTGGCCTGGAGCATTCTTCCCCATGAGGCAATATCTTCCTGCTACGGACAAGTCCACCTTAGCCACATCCTGCCTCAGCCTGAGCTGTCTTTCCCCAGCTGTGTCCTCTCCTTCCTGTGCCTTGAGAAATTTCCTTCAGCGAGTGTCCCCCATGAATTGTCACTTTCCCACAGAGAACCTCCAGGTTTATCCTCCATTTTCCTTTCCCAGGAACCTTTGCTGCAATTGTGTGGTTTTGTACCTGTGTGAGTGTGTGCATGCCTATGAATCTCTTCCTCTCATTCCCCTCCAGCTCCTTTGCCCTTTCCTCCTTGAGACAGTCTCATGTAGCCCAGGCTGGCTTAAAACCCAAGATGAAGTTGGACATAAACTTGATTGGAATCCTTTGGTCTCCGTTCCCCACTACGGTGGGAACCGGCTTATGAACCACTTGGTGTGGGGCCCAGGATTCACATTAGACAAGCACTCTACCAACTGAGCTACATCTCAGCCTCTTTAAACCCTTCCCAAAAGTTAGGGCTATTTTCTCTTGCTCCCCATGGCGTGGGCTGGCTCGTTAGGCACTCTGTCCATCTTGAATGCACAGTGCAGTAGACACATCGCCCTCCTTAAGCCTTTGGATGTAATAATAATGACCACTGTGGTTTATTGAGCTCTTGGAGCAGCCGAAGCCATTTCTCATGCTATTTCATTGGCTCATCGGATAACTTATGATGCTGCCTTAATTACTAGTATATCCATCGGATGGATGAGTATCTGAGGTTCAGAGACATGCCACCCCTTGGCTAAAATGACAAGACATCTAAGAGGAAGAGCAGGGCTGCTGCCCAGGGCTCTTCCACACCTTTACACTGAGCAAATTGGTTGGTGCCAGAGGGTGGGGCTGGCTGTTCCGGTCCTTGCTGTCCTCTCCTGCCCTCTCCCACACCCAGGGGTTTCTGCCTTGAACTCTAGAGCTGCCATCAGGGGATCAGCAAACCTGTGAAAGCAGCTCCTTAATTTAGTATCATAGCACTGAGAAAGAGCAGGCAGCAGGGTTCAAACATCTGCCCTTCTGACTGTGACCCAGAAGGGGGAGGCTCAACCGGAAAAGTAGAGACTTCCCAATTCTTCTTTACTATAAGTGACCCAGATGTCCCCACAGCGGTGCCGATCTTGCTGGGTCATGGGCATCCGCAGGCTCTAGAGAAGCCAGAGTCCCTGGGCGCTTCACAGAACGATCCAGCAAGGGAAGCCTAGGTCATCAATACGTATTCATCATATATATAAAGTTTGTATAGTCATTCTTGCAGGTTTCACATGTGAGAAAAAGCAAAAGCAAAAACAAACAAAACACCTGTGCACATCTGTAAATTACAGAATTGGGGAGGTGGAGGCAAGATCAGGAGCTTCAGGGTCATCTTCAGCTAGATAGCCAGTTTGAGGCTAGCCTGGGCTACACAGCAAGACCCTACCTCAAAAACAGATAAAACTACGGGCCGGGGGAGATGCCTACTGCATAGAAGTACGAAACTGACAGTTCCAGGACCAGAGCTCAAGTCCACAGAGCCTACAGATCCGGGAGTTTTAAAAAGTATCTGTAATCCCAGCTCCTACAGAGGCATGGGAGGGGCAGACAGGAGAATCCTTGGAATCGAGGGAGCCAGTTGGCCTGACGAACACAGTGGGCAAACAACAAGGAGACCCGTGTCCACATACATTACATACATGCACACTGTATTCACACCACATGCACGAACACACACACACACACACACACACATGAAACAACTTCAGAATGTTGTTCGATGGCTTATGGGTTTGATCCAGACAGTGTTGGCATGTGCCTTTAATCCCAACACTCAGGCAGATCTCTGAATTCAAGACCAGGCCTGATTACAGAGCGAGTTCCAGGACAGTCAAGGCTACACAGAGAAACCCTGTCATGAAAAACAAACAGCAAACAAACAAACAGAACTTGGGTTTGGTTCCCCAGCACTTTAAAGTTTCCTTCCCCACTTCGTTGGTTGTTTTAATTTTTCAAGGTAACTCGGCTGCTGTGGTACTGGGATTGAACTCACAGCCTCACAAAAAGTTTTGCTGGTTCAAGTTCTGTGTCCCAGCATGAGAGAAGAAACAAAGACAGGAGAGCAGCGGGCTGATATCAGCCACACGTAAGTGGGGGCTACAAAGACTCAGTCCAGGAAGTGTCTGCCTCTCACTCAAGCTAAGGACCCGAGTTAAAGCCAGGAACCCATGTAAAGCTGGGCTTAGAGGCTGGGCAGTCAGACACAGGAGGATGCCTGGGGCTTCCTGGCCAGCACATCTGGTTGAGTCAGCAAGCTCCCTGTTCAGGGAGAGACCCTTCTCAGTGAGGCTGAGGGACTGAACAGACAGCTCAGTGGAGAAAACTCTTGCCATGCAAGTGTGAAGACAGGAGGTAAGGTCCTCAGAGCCCACATAAAACCTGGCAAGCCTGGACAAGCTGCCTAGCCAGACTGGCCAGAAATAGTGAGTTCCTGGTTCATGCGCAGTCCCTGACTCGTAAATAATGTGAAGAGCAATTGAGGGAGACATCTGATGCTAGCACTTGCACACACGTGTGCACACACACATACACACTCACACACACACTTGGGGGTATGCACACATACACACACTCACACTCATACACACATGGTGCAATCGAGCATGCACACACACATACACACACATGTATATGTACCCAAACACAGATGTGTGCTCACACAATTGTGGACACACACATACACATACGTTCACATACCACACACATACACCAAAAAGCCCAATCAAAAACAAAAACAAACAAAAAAACTAAATAAAAATGAAAAATGAAATTAAAAACAAAATCGTGATTGATGAAGATAGTCAACATGGACCCCCTAACCTACACACACTTGTTAATGCATACCTGCACACTCATGTATACACACATTAAAAAACATGCTAAGTAAACATAGATCTGCTTAGCTAGACAGAAAATACCACGTATTTCCATCTGCTTGAAATATCTAAACCGGGCCAAATCTCAAGAAGCAGAAGGCAGGTCAGGAGCTGCCTCAAAAAGAGGGGAGAGATGGGTAAATGAGCCATAGCTGTCCCTGAGGTGAAAGGAAGCCAAGCTGGAAGGAGTCGGTGCTACCTAGCACTGGGAAGAGCCTAGGATGCACACTTTGAGGTGGCCGACCGGGGGCTGGGCATGCTTGCCTAGTGTGTCAAAGACCCTGGTTCAATGCCCAGTACCAGAAAGAGGGGGGAAGTCCTGTTTGCCAGGTATACTTGCAAGCCCAGCAACAGAGGCTGAGGAGGCAGGAAGGGGGAAAAATTCCAATAAATAAACGTGTACATGTGGTTTCAGGTGCCCACAGATGCCAAAGGCATTGGCTCCTCTGACGGCCAGGCACTTGTGAACTGTCTGATGTGCGTGCTCTGAAAGAGGCATCTTTCCTTGTCTTACACAGATGGGATTACACTATACTCACCAACCTTCCTGGCAACTAACATATCAATTAAAATCTCAGGTCAATGTATTTCCCCCTTCCCTTTTTATTCTGGAGACAGGGTCTTACTGTGTAGCCACAGCTGGCCTAGTACTATGTGGACCAGGCTAGCCTTGAACTCACAGAGATCCACCTGCCTCTACTTCCTGAGTGCTGCTGGTGTTAAAGATGACTCTTCCTATTCTCTCTGGCTCTTCCAGGGGTCCTAACTGACCCACTCTTTCCCTCAAAGATCAAACTCCAACTAGTCTGCCCCAAGGCTTGCCTGTGACTGTGACCTCCTCCCAGCAGGTGACTGACCCCACAGGCTGCCTGCTTTGACCTGGTCACCTTGTCTTTCAGAATCGGCTAAGTGTCCAGACTCCCTTTCTGTCGGAAGCTACCTAAACTCTGTGAGCTGCAGTCTCCTCAGATGCATTGAGGAGGTTAGGGGGGGGGGGGGCAGAGCACGCAGGGCACAGCTCAGGGCCAGCTGGTGTCATCTGATCTCTCAGGAAGAAAAAGTGGGCAGAGCCCTAGGTCTGTGGCCACCTGCTTTGGGTAGGGCATTGAAGCTGAGGCGGGAAGGTGAGGCCGAGCTGGGCGGCCCTGGGAACCCGGGAGAGAGGCGAGGCTGGAGTGGAACCCTTTAGGAAGAGAACAAACGGGCTCCTGAATGGGACCTTTTATTCCTGCCGCAGAGGGCTTTGTTCCTCAAACACGTGACACACAAAAGCCTCTACTTGAATTCGGGAACCCAAATTGGTTCTCAGGTGGGGGAGGAGAGGGGTGTCCGGATTTCGGGATTCCTTAAAGGGACAATGCCCCTGGTTAGCCGGTCTCAGGGTTCAGTTCTCATTGTCAGAGGGGAGAGGGGAGGGAAGGGAAAAGGGGTGTGGGTGTGAACTGGACCTGTGGGGGCGGGGCGGCTGTTCTGAAGAGGATGAAGAGGGGAGGGAGGGGGTCGAGAAGAAGTGGAGAAGACAGCCCTGGCCTCCTGCCTGAGAAACAGAAGGCATTGAAAGGGAGAAGAGAAAGGAGACAAGTAAAAACGTGGTTAGAAAGTTCTTAGTGCATCCACCGCCCTGCTTGGCCAAGGCTCGCCCTATTTCTCAGCCCCTCCGGCTGTCTGCCCTGTAGTTCCTCCAAGCCCCAAGCAAGATCTTGCCTCTGGGCCTCAGCAGTTGCCTTCTCCCCACACCTGACCTGCTTCCCACCCACCCACAGGATTACACTGATCCGGTAATCCCAGACGCCACCCCCACGGAGGGAAAGAGAAACCTGCTATGCCTCATCCATCTTGTGCCCAGCTCTCTCCTAGAGGTCACCGCCATGGCTTCTCACAGTGGTGACACAACAAGACACCACACTGGGGCCAGCCGGTCTGGCTAAGAGGGGCAAGGGTGGTGTCTGCCACTGCGCCAGTCCCTTCCCCATGGAAAAACCATTGTCTTTATAATCAGATGGACTTGAGCCAATCTGTGAAACTTGGTAGGTGGGTGTCTTGGGCAAGCCTCTGACTTCATTTCCCCTCCTCCCTCCCTCCCTCTCTTTCCGCCCTTGTTTTGAAATATCATCTACCTATAGAGACTAGCCTGGCCTTGAACTCCCGATCCGCCTCAGTCTCCTGAGTGTTGGGATTACAGGCATAGAACACCCTGTCTGGCTTGACTGGTTATTTCTGAATCAGGTTTTTGTTTACCTGAGGTGCTGGAGACCCAAACTAGGATCGTGAGTGTGCCAGGCCAACATTCTACCACAGACGCTATACACCCAGTCCCTCCCCCCAGCATGACTTGATGAATCCTATTTACAGACAATAAAATCCTCTGAGGAAGAAAGAAACACACAACTGGATGTGCAGCTGCCTCTCACCCCAAAGCTTGTGTCCTGTTTCTTTGCTCTGAGGTCCTCTTTGGTTTCTGAAGCTTGGAAGTCTGAGAGGCAGCCCATGTTGAAGCTGGAAGAACAGAAGGGGCTACCCCAGATCCCAGCACCAGCGTCCAGCCCAAGGCCTTATTATAATGTGGGTAGAGCTTTGAGTTCTACGCCACTGGCTCTGTGGTTTAATTACCTTAAAGCTTCTAAGTGAGACCCAGTTTCATAGCACACACCTTTAACCCCAGCACTCAGAGACAGAGGCAGAAAGAATCCCTGAGTTCAAGGCCAGCCTGGTCTATGGAGTGATTTCCAGGACGGTCAGAGCTGTACAGTTAGACTCTCTCTGGAGATTTTTTTCCCCCTTCCACTTGCATATATACATATTAAAGTTTAAAAGAAAAAATATTTTTGAAGAAGTATATTTGAGGTCGAGGATATAGATTGCTGTTTAGTAGACACAACAGACTTTAACTTCTAGTACTGTGTAAATGGGGGTCCTGGGGATGCAAGCCTTGCGTTCCTAGCATTTGGGTGGTGGGAAGATCAGAAATTTAAAGTTATCCTTGGCATTTTTGGGAATCAGAGACCAGCTTGCAGCTACAAATGCTGTGTCAAAAAAAAAAAAAAAAAAAAAAAAAAGGAAAAAACGTTATTAAACGTGTCTCCTGTGTTATGCTTACTGACTAGAAAGCTGGGGCAGGAGACTCCTTTGATCCCAGGAACTGGAGGTCAGCCTGGGAAATGAGTGTGTCCAAGCCCCTAACTCACACAGGGTGTTTCTGTCTGGATGGCCTGATGGTTGTGGCAGAAGAGAACTAAAGGTGATAGAAAGAGAAAACCCAGAGAACTCTGTGGTGGGAGCACATCTTCAGCCTGGGGATGCATCCGGGATACAACATACTGTCTGGGCTGAAGTGGAGATTCTGGAGTGTCCCCATATTGTCTGGGCTGAACGAGAGAATCCGGGGTACACCCATACTGTCCAGGCTGAAGGGGAGGATTTGGAGCTCCCCAGACTGTACGGGCTGAGGAAACTGTCGGCAGGTCACTCTCGGGCCTGGAGCTCCAGACTGGGCCTTGGGCACAGAGGCCCTCTAAGAAGGTTGTGCCCCCAGTTCCCTCCCTAAGTAGCTAGCTAAAGAAAGCTGGCTTGAAATGGGATTGCGCAGACCCAGCTTTGGGAAGCAGGGTCGGATGAGGATTGTTCCGCTAATCCGCTGAGATCATCAGTTTCTGTGCCCTGGGCTCTGTGCCCTTCAGGTAGCCGGTAGTGATTCTGCATGGATGCCAATGGAGAAGAGCCTGGCTTCTATAGGCTTCCCTCCTGCTTCCTGCTTCCTCCACTCCAGCTAGTTTACCCACCTACCTGTTATCCTATCGTCTGCCCCCCAAAAGTCCATTTAAGCTCCCCCCACCTTCCAAATAGCCACTCACCTTTGAGCTAGGTACTGGTAGGGGCCAGAGCTGGGAAGGAGGAAACACATCCTTATAACTTGCTCTATTCTGTAAGTAGGAGCCACATCTCTCTGGCACTTGGCTTAGGAGACCATACTGTGAGTTACCTTTGCCCTTTATCATGCCTCCTTAGCAAGTGACTTGGCCTCCCTCTGCCTCTGTTTACCCATCTGTGAAATGGGAGTGTGACAATAGTATCTATCTCAAAGGTTTGATGGGATAAAGCAGGCATCCAATGTGCCCAGATCACTAATTTGGGATAAAGATCTTGATATGAGGACCTTTGAAATGGCTCAACACGCAAAGGCTCTTGCCACTCAGTGTGACAACCTGAGTGTGATCCCCTGTCACACACATAGGTGTGCAAGTCCCCCACAATAAGTCAACAAACAAGTGTAAAATAATATCAAAAAAAAATTAAAAACTTGATAGTGACTCCCATGTGGGCTAGCCATGTTCCTTTTATTATTATTTTTTATTGTTCTTGATTTGAGACAGAATCTTATGTAGCCCAGGCTGGCTCAGAAATCACTGCTGCCTCATGTAGTCTAAGATGGATGTCTTCAGCTTCTGGGTCTCCAGCATGTTGGGATTACAGCAACAGCACGCCCTGCTGTGTATTTTCTCCTAGGCATTACCCCATGTTGCCTTCCAACTACCTAGGGAGCTAATTAACACCATCATTCCACGGACAAACCTAGGAGCAGAGGGTCTCTCTTGTCTGGGGTTCACTGAGCCATCCGTTCTGTTCTCCCCACATCTGTACAGGCTAGCAGAGACTCTGTGCACACAGGGCAAGTGCTCTAACATTCTATCTCCAGTCTTGTTTGTTCTTGTAAATTCTAATCTTCCACAGAAGAAGGCAGTCTCAGAGCTCACGTCAATCTATCACTGTCTCAGGCCGAGTTCACGTGCAGCAGGAGAAATGAAAGCAGCATCGGAAGTCTTTGAACTGCTCCGGTTTCTGCTCCGGTGATACATAGTGAAGTCCTTGCAAGTGACTAGTCCGGATGCAGATAAAGTGGTGAGGGCTGGGGCGTTGTAGTGCGCACCTTTGATCCAGCAGGCAGAGGGGCGGGCAGATCTCTGAGCTTGACGCCAGCCCAGGTAAGCATAGAGACACCCTGACTCTAAAGGAAAACCACCCCGGAAAGAGCTGTAGCTACGCATCCCTCACCTGGAGAACCGGAGAGCAAACTGTGACATAGGTCGGCAGCGGAGTACTCTTCAGCCAGTGGCAAAGGCGGCTCCAACCCTGCGCATGGATAAAGCCTCAGACGTGGTGTTGAGGAAAGACAGCTGGATTCACCGTACAGACTGGACAATTCCATTCGAGAACGTCTACTGCGAACCTTGGCACAGACGTCACACTGGTGACTGTTCCCTGGGAAGGGACTTCCTGTTAGTCCACGGGAACCTTCTGGTGCAACGGGAACATTCTATATATCCTGACATATATGTAGTCTCTGAGCAGTCCCCGTAGGTAAACACTTGCCAGCAAATTTATCCAAGTACGGGACTAGAAAACAGGCTCCATGGTTAAGAGTGGCTTGCTGCTTGCTGTTCCAGAGGACCCAAGTTCAGTTCTGAGCACCCACACTGGACTATTCACGGCTTATTGTTAATAAGCTAAAATTTAAAAAAAATTCAATTTCGCCAATTGTGGTAGCATTCACCATTAATTTTCACACTCAGGAGGCAGAGGCAGGTGGATCTCCGTGAGTGAAAGTCCAGCCGATCTATGACATAATGAGATCTGGTCTCCATAACAATAAAACAATGGATGATAGTGACAGCTGTTACTATTATTATTATTATTATTATTATTATTATTATTATTATCATTATTATTATTATTATTATATGTACTCTGTGATACCAGCACTCAGGAAGCTGAAGCAGGGTGGAGAATGGTGGGCCACCCTGGGCTACCTAGTGAGATACTGTCTCAAACAGCAACAACCCCCCACCCTACACACACACACACACACACACTTAAAAACAGAGCTTGGGGAATGGAAACATGAAGACCAGGAATTCAAAGGCATCCTTTGAATACGATCATAGTTCATGCCTGGAGGTGTGGTTCAACGATAATATACCACAGTTCAATCCCCAGCATAATAAAAAAAATTGAATTCAATTTAGTCTAGCTAGGTAGTATTCAAAGGCCTGTAATCCTAGCTCTTGGGAGGCTGAGACAGGATGTTGAATTTGAAGCCAGCCCAGGCCACACTGTAGGTACCAGGGTTACAAGGAATGGCTGGCTGGTGGGGGGCGGGTGGGAGATGAGAGTGGAGTTCAGAGGGTGTGTGTGCAGAAGTGGCCAGAACAAAAATCCAAGCTCACAAAAACCAAAATCCCACAGGATGATGGTAAATGCCGGCCTCCCTGTCTCCTAGGATGCCAAATAAAATCCAAGATACTTGAGAGAAGTTTGAATGTCAGACAACATCCCCCTGTACAGTATTTGGGACTTTTTTTTCTTTCATTATCTGCCGTAAGTAGGAATGTAATCGGGCCTCCTCGATTTTGCTTACTAAATCTGGCGATCGCCACCCTCCCGGGACCCCCGCCCGGTCGCCAGCCCGTGCCCACCGCAGGGGGAGCGCCCCGCGCAGCGCCACAGTCACGCCGGCCCGCAGCCTGGCAACGCGGCCACAAAGGGAGCCCGGGAGGCGGAATCTTTCCACATGCCTGATCAATGGGGGCGCGGAGACGGCGGCGCAAACAGGCCCGAGACAGCCGCACAAAGAGGAGGCCCCTCGGCCGCTCCCGCCTCGCATTGATCCCTCTCCTTTGTGGCTCGGACAACGGGAGAGGCGCCTCGTGGGGGACTCGGCCTATTCTCATTAGGGGCGAAGGCCCTCGAGGACCCTTGGCCCCCCAGCTCTCCGCAGCATCCCTTCTATAGGCCCCGAGACGAGGGTCTGGGGGTGGGGTGGGGGTCCCGAGTCTATCCGGGGACAGGGTGGGGTCCAAAAGTGTCAATAGCGCAGCCACCCAGACTCTGCCTCCTGAGGACCCCCCAGTCCACCCTAGCAGGTCTGTTCTGTCCCCCTGGTTACTGGCAGGCCTCCTCGAATCTTCTACTTTTATTTATTGAGCAAATATTTATTGAGTGTTTGCTCCAAGCTGTTCCCACTCCCCCCAACCCCCCTCACACCCCACCCAACCCCAAGATCACTTGAACTGGCCAATCTCTTCTGAAAGTTGTCACCTCTCTGGGAAAGCATCTTCAGCCCATCTCCCACCTCAGGTTGGGCAGAGCCCCTCCTCCACCCCAACCCCCCTCACCCCCCCACCTCTGCCCTTGCCCTTTCTAGGTCCCTGCTCTTCAATCACAATAGGGGCAGCTGACAATTACCTAGCACATACCATGCCTACAGCTCCCCATGCATCTGACATGGCTATCCCTTTTTTGACTAGGCTAGGCCTGAAGTCTGTAGCCCAGGCTGGCTTCAAGTTGGCAATCCCCCTGCTGTGCAGAAGTGTACCGTATGCCCTGCTCCAGGGTTCTTATAACTCATAAAACATCCCTTCAGATTTGAGGGATGCTGAGACCTCCATTTTTGATAGACAGAAATGAAGGCTGGTGTGTGGGGGAGGAGGGAAGGGGGGTTACCCAAAGTCACATAGCTAATAAAAGGAAGATCTGTTATAAGGAGTGGGGCATCCATTTTTGTCTGGTTCGCCAACGCCTTGACCTTGGCATCCAGAAAGACCAAGGCGGCTGTGATCTAACTCTTGGGTTTAAGAATCAAGCTGAGGGCCGGGGCTGAGGGTGTGACTCTGTAGTGGGAGACTTGCCTAGTATGCTGCGACTCTGGGTCTGTCCCCAGCACTAACCAGGGTGGTGACAGTGGTACAATTTTTGCTGAGCCTGGAGTGGTGACTCACACCTTTAATCCCAGCACTGGTGAGTGGAGTCTGGTCTACACAGGGAGACCCTTTCCTCCCCAACTTGCTTTTTGGTCATGGTATTTTATTGCAGCAACAGAAACCCTAACTAAAGACATACACACATAAAATAATTATTTAAAAAAATAATTTTGTTAAGCCATGAGGGGACTCTCATACAGTTTCTGCCCACAAATGAGGTTGAAACCAGACTCTCAAATAGTATAAAATGTGTTGCAGGGATCTGGAATCACAGACATAAACTTCCTTGTTGGAAAAAAAAAAAAAAAACCAGCTGCACTTTAGTTTAATTTACAAGCAAGGAAAGATACCCATCCTGAGTGTCCAGTTAGATAGACATTGACAAGAACATCCTCCGGAGTAGCTCACTGTCAGATGAAAAACATTGCCATCTCCTGAAAAATACTGCACGTGCCCCTGACAGCCTGTGTCCTTCCCTCCTGTTCCCAGGCAACCCTTCCTCTGCTTTCTGTCACTGTAGATTAGTTTGCATGGTCTAGGACTTGATAGACACAAAATCTTATAGGAACTCTCCTTCACATCTAGTTCCCTCGGGATCTGGAGTGGTGGCCTGCCTGTGCTTGCTCAATTTCAGCTTCTTCATCCAGACAGAGAAGGTGGGCACGTCCTGATACGGTTGAGAACAGGCTCGCAGAGAGCATTAAACCTGTATACAGTAGGTGCTCGATAAATGCCCTTGCTTACTATAACTCTACTGTTGAGTTACTTTAAGTGTTTGTTTTGTTCTATCTTCATGAATCCAGATTTTGCAGAGAGGGAAGGAGGGAGGGAGGGAGAGAGAGACAGAGACAGTAACTTTCCCAAGGTGACACAGCCCAAAAAACTCAGAGTTCACGGAGGAACCCAGGCAGCCTAGTCCTGGAGAACCTATTCTTTTACTTGCTTCTGAAGACAGGGTCTCCTTGAACTTGGTATGTAGCTAAAGGTGACCCTGAACTCCTGATCCTCCTGCCTATGTTCTGAGATTACAGGCTCACACCAGCTATCCCTGGTGTACATGGTGTTAGAGATCCATCCGGGGCTTTGTGCTGGCTAGAAAAACACACTTAATCCACTGAGCCACAACCCCAGCCCACTCCTTATTCTTTTAAAAGAATTATTCTTGTGGGCCAGCTGTGGTGGAAGTGGGAACAAGGAGGACCCAAAACTGAGACCAGTGTAGACCACACAGAGACACTTTCTCCAAAGAAAATGTGCTTAGAACGGTTTCACTTGTGAGGACCGTGTTATCTTTCAGTAATTTTTTTTAAACTCGTATTATTGAGATGCTGTCTCGTTGTGTAGTCGCGGCTGTCCTGGAATTCACTCTGTAGACTAGGCTGGCCTCGACCTCACTGAGATCCTCCTGCCTCTGCCTTCTGAGTGCTGGGATTAAAGGCATGCGCCTCCATGCCTGGTGAAGGTCATTTTTCTCTAAGGGGTTCCTGGGGATACAACCCTGAGCCTCGTACATGCCAGGAACATGCTGTTGTACTCTGACCAAGAGGCTTCACTGTGCACCGAATTGTGCTAACTGCTTCTTGTCTTATCTTCTCCAACAACCCCTTCCATTCTGTCCTTGGTCATTCCTCTGTCTTCTCTAGGGATGTAGTATCAAGTAAATGTAATGTACACATAGGTATCTACTGTTACATGTATGTGCTAACATATACATACTATTGCTGATATACATGCGTGCATATGTACGTTCGAGTTCCAGGAGGTGTGGTCACCTGTGTGTGTGTGTGGGGGGGGGGTCAGAGGTGGCTTTAGATAGCTTATTTTGAGAAAACAGCTTCTCTTTCAACCCGGAGCAAACCCGATTTAAGGGCCACTAGACCCCACCCATCCTCTTTCATTTCCCACTACTGTACCATACCAGCACTGGGATTACAGGCAACCACCGCCAGCCACACCCAGCCTTTCCGGGGATGCTGGGGATCCAAACTCTGTGCTTCTGTGGCACAAACTTTACCCCTGAAGTCACCTCCCTAGAGGTGTATGCTTTTAGTTTGAGTACCGGGCTCCTCCGTACACCACACGTACATCAACTCTTGGAACTCCCCAGGATGTGAAGAAGGAATGTAGGACTTGAATCCACCCTGAGAGCCCCTCAGAAAGAGCTCCCATTTTACAGGTAAGGCTCACTGGGAAGGAGCTGGCTTTGGCAGGCCGTGCAGACATTGTGGCTCTACAAGGGACTTGGACAAATCTCCTCCCTCCTGTTCCCCCGGGTCTTCCCTAGAGCTCTCCCTTGACCTGGCTGGTTTCTGGATGCATCCTCCCTGACCGCTCCTCTCCGCAGTTTTGCCTCTTCCGGCCCATGGATTCGAAGTCTCCCCAACGACCCCACCCCCGTCCCTCCCCACACTTTGTCTGGGCAAAGCTACAATTTCAAACCGGGTAGAGTTCCTTCAAGTAAAGGGGCAGGGACAGAGCCCCTCCCCTCGGGTCTGGTCCCATAAATACCCCCTGTGTGCAGCGCCCAGGGGCGGGGAGGGGGAGGGGGGGAAGCCAGGCAGGCTGATCTGTAATTAGAAACTTTTCTCTCTTCCCTGTCAGGAGCCGGGAGGGCCCAGGTCTGGCCCAGTCTTCTTGTTTGTCATGAATTATTCAGGAGGTGAGAAGTGGTGTAGCCTCGGAGGGCCCCTCTGCTTAGCAGACCCTTCTCTGGTCCTGCCCTGCACAGCCCGGGCTCACTCAGCTTTGCTCCCCCACCCCCCCAACACACTCAAACACACACTCAGTGAATAAACAAACCTCCATAGGGCGGGCAGCTTTGCAGACCTGGGTTTGCGTCACATCTCTTGGGGCTCGGAGTGGGGGTGGGGATTGTCTGCGCACCTGGCAAGGCATGTGTGGATGGAGAGAGATGAGGCTAGGAAGAGAGAGGCAGAACTGGACTTGAACTCAGCTCAGGAATTGAACAGCACTGCGGTCAGGTACAGCAAGAATCAACATACAATCATCTCCAGGACCCCAGAGAGAAAGAGGAGAGAGGAAAAAATAAAAAAGATGCCCATACCCCTTAAGGAAGATGTTACTGCGCCCCTTTAATGAATATGGGAATTGAGTCTGGCAGACATTAAGGGAGTTTATTGGAGGACACAAACTGGCCAGTAGTATAGGAAGTCAGCCCTAGTCCCTGCGTGACACAGCCTTGGCTACCACTCCTGGTGGGCGGTGAGACGGTAGCAAGGAATGTAGACCCTGTATCCTCATGGTCTTGGATTGTTGTCTTGGTGTCAAACTCTGGGTGTGCAAGAGCCTCCCCAAGACAAGCACTCTGTGGGTCATAAATGACTGTGGTCATCGAGCGAGGTCTGCCATCCTCACATTCCTTATAGTCTGGCAAAGTGACCTCTTAGCAGGCCCTGGGCATCTCCTTTGACATGAAGCTATCAATTCTGAGAGAGACACGGAGACAGAGAGAGAGACTGTGCAGTTCCAGAGAAGCCAAGAGTTCTGATGTGGAAAATAAGTACCTAACTCCACACCTGACTATTTACACAAACTTGGGCCAATTCCTTGAACTCTCGGTCAGGATGAAGACAAGTAATAAACAAGGGCTGTGAAGATACAAAAGACGACGCATATAAAGTATTTATTAGCATGCCTAGAACACAGTGGGTACCTAGCACATAGTGGGTGCTCAAACAATGAAGCCATCGTTGTCACTATCATTATTGCTAGCTTTTCCTCAGGAGGATTGACGGGAATGGCCCTCCAGAATTAGTCCTGCGGTTTCCTCTAGAAAACCCTTCTCCCCTGGCCCAAGCCCTATGCTTTCAATGGCGCTTCCTCCTTTGGATGGCCCAACCTAGAAGCAAAGTGCATGTGATCAATTAGAGCCAATGAGAGGAGCCGGAGCCCGAGATTTAGCTCCTGGGAGTTGTAGTTTTCCCACTGCGCAAAGCAGGGGCAGATCTGGTAAGGACACTCATATCGTTGAGCTCCTGGATCCAGGTGTGGGCTAAAAAGGATTACTAATTATTACAGCGTCTCGTGTAGCCCAGGCTGGCCTTTGACATACTATGTAGCTGAGGATGGCTTTGAACAGCTAACTCAGCATCCTGTCGCACCTGACAGGATAATTATTACTTCTCTTATGGAGTTTTAAAAAGATTTAAATATACTGTCGATATTTTCAGACACACCAGAAGAGGGCATCAGATCCCATTACAAATGGTTGTGAGCCACCATGTGGTTTTTGGGATTTGAACTCAGGACCGCTGGAAGAGCAGCCAGTGCTCTAACCACTGAGCCATCTCTCCAGCCCCCGTTTATTTATTTTTTGATATGAGGTCTCAGTACGTTGCCCAAGATGCACTGGAACTCACTCTATATACCAGGCTGGCCTTGAACGCACAGAGAGCTGCTTGCCTGTTCCTCCAGAGTGCTGGGACTAAAGGCGTGGGCCACCGCACAGGCCTACCCTACTGGGTTTTGCTATTGTTTATTTTTTCTCTCTTGGCCAACCAAGAACGCTGACGAATATACCTGCGCCAGTACCCAGCACCAAGTCTCTCCCAGTCTCCCCACACATATGCAGAAACGGATCGACATAAAAATAAAAGCCATACGCGCATCTTTCAAATGACAGTGTGCGTCGGCGACTCAGTCCTAACTATTACTTTTGTTTCCCACAGTTAGGTCAGGAGAGAATTCACAATGCACAGGTACAAATTAAGAGCCTTTACTCACTAACACACGCTGTCACTCGGGCTCAGACTTGGAGTCACGGCTTGGCTTTAACCACGGTCTTCCTTTCGGCTTTCAGAAAAACATTTACTTCCTACTCTGGGCGTAGGCTATGCCCCGCTTCCTTGTGTGAGCTGCCTCTGGCTGCCTTTTGTCTGTGCGCTGGTGTGGTGGAGCCCTAACTCTGTGGTCTGAGACAGACAGGATTTGCCTTCAGCATTTTCCTTTTCCCTCCAAGACTCCTCGCCCCAGGCCCTGCTCAACTACGTTAGCTGTCTCTCTGCACAAAGAGAAATGCTTGTTGTCCCAACAGATCTGACCACCTGAGAACCAAGATTGTCCTTTGGTCTGGAGAGACACCGATGGAGGCAGCATGAATCTGTATAGAGCAGTGTATGGAACAAGTTGTCCCAACCCCAGAAGCTCCTGGGTCAGACACAGGGTGGTTGTGGGGTGGTAAGGAGGATGTTGGGAATCAGAATCAAGCCAGTATCTCAAATGTGACTTGGGGCAACTTACTTTACCTTGCAGGGTCTCAGTTTCCTTGTCTATAATGGTCAGGATAGCATCTGCTTCTTCCTTTAAAGGTTTGTTTATTTTATTTATATGAGTATATACTGTAGCTGTCTTAAGACCGATGGTTGTGAAGACCACCATGTGGTTGCTGGGATTTGAACTCAGGACCTCTGGAAGAGCAGTCAGTGCTCTTAACCACTGAGCCATCTCTCCAGCCCCCAGCACCTACTTCTTAAGGCAAGCATTTAACAAAAGCACTTTCCTCTAGATCAACAGCACCCAACCTGCGGGTTGTGACCCCTTTGGGGTCTATCAGTCCTTCAGCAGGGGTCCCCTAAGAACACTGGAAAACAGATATTTACATTATAATTCAATACAGTAGCAAAACCGTAGTTATGAACTGGCAACAAAAAATGGTTTTATGGTTGGGCGTCACCACAACACGAGGAACTGTATTAAAAGCTCACGGCATTAGGAAGGCTGAGAGCCACGTTATGCTACGAAAGCCCTACCTTACACGGAACTGCAAAACAACCACTCAGTTGGTAAAGGTGCTTGCTGCCAAGCCTAAAGTCCTAGTTCCCAGGATCCATGTGGTGGAAGGAGAGAACTCCTACAAGTTATCTTCTGACTTCTGCACATGAACTTGGCGTGCGCACACGCACACACACACACACACACACACACACACACACACACACAAATGTAACACAATGCTACAGTATAAGCCAGGTAGTGGTTGTGCACACCTTTAATTCTCGCACTGTGGAGGCAGAGGTAGGAGGATCCAAGTTTGAGGTCAGCCTGGTCTACAGAGTGAGTTCTAGGACACACAGGAAAATGCCAACTCAGACAACACGCCCAAATCAAAGTATAATAATCCCACTTTCTGTACTGGATCAGAGAGGGCACCTTGGTAAAATCACATGCCTCAGACTTGTTTGCATCCAGACTCCTCTGCCTGTGCTATAGTCAATTCCCTATTTTTCCTCAAACAAGCAACCAGCCGTCACACAGCTAAGAAGCAAAGCAGGGATTTGACGCCAACAGTTTCACTCCCCGGCTTCTTTGCACCACCACACACACACCTCTTTTTTTCCCCCCTCTCTCTCTCCCTCTCCCTGCCTCTCTCCCCTAAGCATCTAGAATGGCAGGGTAGGTCTGTGGGGAAGTGGGCTTCCCACAAAAGCCCGACAACGTTTGATCTTGATCCAAGGAACCCAAGGTGAAAGGAGAAAACTTCTCAGAGCCCTGGCCGGCCTGGAACTCAGAGATCTGCCTGCCTCTGCCTCCCGAGTGCTGGGATTAAAGGCACATGCCACCACTGCCTAGATGAAATTTGTCCTCTAGCATCCACACGCAAACCGTGGCACACATGTACTGGGATTTGCACCAACGTATGTGAGCACACACACACCATATTTATACAAACATACAGTAAGTTACAGGCATGCCTGGCACTTCCTTCCCCTCCCCCCTCCCATTTTAAGTACTGTTCTGGGAATTGAACCCATGGTCTCATGCATAATAAGAGAAAGAAATTATGGTAGAATCCCTCCTAAGTATAATTACACAGCCTCCATTGTGGTAGGAGACACCAGCCACCCCTGTGGAAGGCCAGATAGAACCAAAGGCTAAGGTTGTTGGGAAGTGACTCACTGCACAGTCCGAGTGACACCACCGGTCAAGAGAGAGCCTAATGCTCCAAGAGTCCAGATCTGACCTTCTCTAAGGAGGTGACGTAGTGACGGAGTGGAGGCAGTGGGGAGGAGGAGGAAGGAAGAAGAGGGAGTGAAGGAAAGAGTGGGCTTGTACGTAGTCTCAGTGGAGGCTTGGAAGCTCCGATAGATCCACGAGGGTTGACCTGAATGGATGTGAAGGGGCTGAGCAAATCAGTCCATGGCTGTGAGTGACAGGGAGCAGGGGTCGTGACTTTTTCAATGGTTGGTGAGTCAGAGAGAGATTGACCTGTGTGAGCTGTCAGTGACTAGCAGTACCTCCAGGAAATGAGAAATATGCATCTCGGTCTAAATGATACCTCAGGTTCTGTCCCGCAACGGAGTCATTCTTTCCTCCTCAGACGCTAGTGTCCCTTAAATCAGAGTCGAGGAACAGCAGCCCCTGTGTTCTTAAGACTTGGTCCTCAACATAACTCTTTGTTCCTTCCTTTTTGTTGTTCCCTGTCAACATGTTTCAAGCTCAGGATCTCATTAAAACTTTGATTGATAACCGATACTATCGGCAAGCATTTATCCCATAGATGCGATCCAATTATAAATGCTTCAGGGGCTGAAGAGATGGCTCAGAGGTTAAGAGCACTGGTTGTTCTTCCACAGGGCCTGAGTTCAAGTCTCAGCAACCACATGGTGGCTCACAACCATCTGTAATGGGATCTGACGCCCTCTTCTGGTGTGTCTGAAGATAGCGACAATGTATTCATATATATAAAATAAATATTTTAGAAATAAATGCCTCAAATATTTTAAGTATATGTTTAGATAACATAAAATACTAAGTATTTTATGTTATATTAGAAAAACACCATAAATATTTTAAAGTTTACAATAACTAGGAAGATGGATTTTGTGTGATTTTCTGTGCTTTACCAGTGAACAAATGAATGTGAAAAGAAGTTGAGGGGTTTTAAAGCTTGTTTTGAGACAGAATCTATCTCTCTGATTCTCTGTCTTTCTCTCTGTCTCTCTGTCTCTCTCTCTCTCTCACTCTCTCGGAGTAGACTTGAGATAGGTTTCTTTGTGTATCCCAGCTGTCCTGGAACTCTCTGTAGACCAGGCTGGCCTAGAACTCAGAGATCCACCTGCCTCTGCCTCCTGAGTGCTGGGATTAAAAGGGCCACAGCCACTGCCTTTAACCTTTCTGAATTGAACCACTCGGCGATCCCTCCCACACCCAGACCCCGAATTATAATGCAGATATCTGGCTGCAGAACTCAATCTTGGCTGGGCCCAGTAGTGCTCAGAGTCCCAGTTAGTCAGGAAGCTGAGGCAGGCCAGACCAGCTTGGGAAACTATGAGATCCCGCTTGTAAAAAGACAGATAGACAAACACCAAGTACAGTTCCAGCACGTGGGAGACAGAGGCAGGATGATCAGGGGTAGAAGGTTATTCTTTGTGACACATAGCAAAACTGGAGGCCAGTCGGGAAAACACAAGACCCTGCTTTGAAAAAGAAAGAAAAGTAGGAAAGAAGGTGGGAAGGAAGGAAGGAAGGAAAGAAGGAAGGAAGGAAGGAAGGAAGGCAGGAAGGAAGGAAAGAAGGAAGGAAGGAAGGAAGGCAGGAAGGAAGGAAAGAAGGAAGGAAGGCAGGAAGGAAGGAAAAAGGAAGGCAGGAAGGAAGGAAAAAGGAAGGCAGGAAGGAAGGAAGGAAGGCAGGCAGGCAGGAAGGAAGGAAGGAAGGAAGGAAGGAAGGAAAGAAGGAAGGCAGGAAGGAAGGAAAGAAGGAAGGAAGGAAGGAAGGCAGGAAGGAAGGAAAGAAGGAAGGAAGGAAGGAAGGCAGGAAGGAAGGAAGGAAGACAGGCAGGAAGGAAGGAAGGAAGGAAGGAAGGAAAGAAGGAAGGAAAGAAGGAAGGAAAGAAGGAAGGCAAGCCTGAGAGAAAGGCACATGCCTATAATCTCAGTGTTTGCAGGTTAATGCAGGAAGCAAGCCTGTGTCACATAGTGTTACCTTCTCAAAACAGGATTGGTGTGATAAGAAGAAAGCAACAGGTGAAGGGACTAAGAGGAAGGAAGGAGAAAGAGGAAGAACCTTTAGCTGTGATAGTGGTAGTACTTTGGTTCTTTTGATAAATAGTCTCCCTATGTAGCCCTGGCTGTCCTGAAACTCACTCTGTAGACCAGGATGGCCTTGAACTCAGAGATCCATCAGTCTCTGCCTCTCAAGTGCTGGAATTAAAGACATGCACCACCATACCTAGCTAAGAATTTGTTTAAAAAATGATTTATTTTAAGTTATATGTATGCCATAGGGAATTTGTGTGTGTGTGTGTGTGTTTTTTCTCCCAGCCCCAAGCTTATGAAAATCATGACTCTGAGACTCAAATATATTTACAAAAATGTAGGCCATATAGCTAAGTATATTCTCCAACTGGTTTATAACTTAATAATCCCATTGCTCTATTCTAAGTTCTGCTACGTGGTTGTTTACTTGGTCCTGTGTTACATTCGACCAGCTTCCTCTATGTCTAGGGCCAATTACAGGCTTTAGCTTTTTATTAGCCAGTCAGAGAATATTGAGGATCATTCTTTACAGTACATAGGTTAATACAGTACCCCAAGATCAAGTTACAATTTGGACCACCCACGAAACAGAACTCAGTTTCTGAACACAGACTATACAAGACTAACCCCAACAAATGTATATGTGCATGCACGTGTGTGTATGTGTATATGTGTTTATGTGTGTGTGTGTGTGTGTGTGTGTGTGCGCGCACGCGCGCGCGCGAGCTCCCTCGAGAGGGCATGCAGGTGTCCTGGAGTTCAGGAGGGCATCAGATTCCTTGAATCTGGAGTTACAAGTGGTTGTGAGCCACCTGACATGCATGCTAGGAACCAACGCCAGTCCTCTGCAAAAGCGGTAAGTGTGCATAACCTTAGAGCCTAGGAAGATACTTTTTGATGGAGGGGAGTCGGGATGTCAGCATACTATGGTGCATGTGCGGAGGTCAGAGGACACCATGTAGAAGCTGGTTCTCTTCTTCCACCACTTGGGGTTCTGAGGATTGGTGGAAGATGCCATTACCCAGTGAACTGTCCCTCCAGCCTAAAAGGAAGTAAGTTAACCAGCCTGCCTTTGTGATGAACATTATCATGGATGGTGGATACCTATGAGCCCGTGAGAAGCATCAGAAGGATGGGTGGTACATAGATGACGGGTGGATACCTAGGGTCCCTGGTATCTTTCCAACCTCTGCTTGCCTGACCATCCTTGACACAGGAGCCACTTGGTCCGTATCTATAGGGAGTGCAGCTCAGCCTACAGAAGAAGACTGAGAATTTTACCTTCTGAGAACTCTGACCTCCAGCCCAGGAACGATGACAGCGTGACTAAGCTCGGGGGCAGTGGTAAAACCCCAGACTTGCCAGCAGTATGGCCTGGGAGGAACTTGCCCTGTCTTACTGCAAATGGTGAGCATGTAGTTCAGGTAGCCAAGTGTAAATCGGATACTGTAGTAAACACCTACAATCCCAGCACTGGGGAGGCTCAGGGCATGCCCAGCTGCATGGTGACTTTGAGGCCAGCCTGGGCTACATGAAACCCTGTCTCAAAGCAATTAAAAACCAGGAGTAGAAACATCCAGGCCAGACGCTCTATAATTCTTTGATCAGGCATTTAGCCTTTCCCCCTGTGTGAGGCTAACTTGTTTCCAGTTCCTGTCTTCCAGGAAGCTTCTCTCTCCTCTTCATATTTTCAGGACTCTGCCCAAATCCTGTTCTTTAGGTCTCTCCTCTTTCTTCCTTCCTCTCCCCTGGGTGGCTAATGCTCCATTCCCTATGGTAGGATGTCATGGCTGAGCATATTTCTGGCGCTGTGATTTCCTCCCTGTCTGGGCATGTGGTGCTTAACCACTTTGCTGGTTTACGACAGACAGGCAGTACCCAGCCCTGGAGGGGGAACGCACAGCTAGACTGTGCTTCTGAAAGACTTTTTTTTTTTTTTTTTTTTTTTTTTTTTCCAGGACAGGGTCTCACTTCGTAGTCCAGGCTGGACTCAGACCTCCTCCTGTCTCTGCCTCCAGAGCATTGGGACTGAAGGCTTGAACCACCACTGTCCAGGTTATAAGATGTGTTTTGGAACCCAAAGGTCCCACAGGGAAATCTTCTGAGGGAGCATTTTACAGTCTTTTTGGGCTGCATTCTTTCCCTGACTTTGAGCCCTTTTCCAGGCCTCAGTATTTCAGCCTGTAAAACAGGAGTCTGAACTTCCAGATTCATAAAATGAGAGTCGGATTGCCTGATTCTAATCTCCCCTGGACCATCTGCTAACTGCATGACTTTGGGAAAGGCGTTTCCCTCTCTTGCCTCACTTTCCCCATCTGTAAGATGGGGATGATAAGATCACCCACTTCACAGAGTTCTTGTGGGAAACAAATGATCTTGTACACGGAGAGCAGAAGGCATCAAGCCAGGACCCAAGGAAAGGCCCAGTAACTGGTGGTGGTTGCTGCAGGGTTGGGGAGTCGGGCAGCGGGCAAGCTCACAGGCGGAGGCGATTATTTAAATACTAAGTGTTCCCTCGGGCATGCCAGCCTGAACTCCCTGACTCTAATTTCTTTCCATCTTGTTACATAGCCTGGAACTCACCATGTAGACCAGGCTGGCCTCGAACTTTCAGCAATTCTCTGGTGTGTCCTCTCTCAGCTACTAAGCCTAATACCCGTGAGAAATGGTTTTGCAAAGGGTCTCACCAGGCTAGACTTGAACTTAATCCCTAGCCAAGGATGGCTTTGAACTCGTGACCTTTCTGCTTGTAGCTTGCGAGTTTTATGATGACAGGTATCCACCGCTGTGCCTGGCTTTCTCTGCTTTTCTTCCCACAGCACCCCGCCCCCCCCATGCAGTTTGGCTATGTGTCTATGCCAGCCTCACACCTTCGGTTTTCCTGGCTCACCTTCCCTATATAGCACTTATATCGTGCTATAAGATGGGCACGAATGACAACCGCTCCAAGCTGGATGACACTTTTCAGGAGCCTGGAAAAAGCATTGCCTATAATTGTGATAGACGGCCGAGGCCAATCTGTGGAAAATAAAGCAAGACAGTCAGTCTTCCGTGGTCATTCTTGGCTACACTAGGGAGTTCAAGGCCAGGATGAGACTTAAGACACCTTGTCGCACAAAAAGCAAAGCCACTCCAATCCCTTTAACCCAGTGTCCCCTGGGAGGACATTATTTGCCAGGAAGAAAAGCTAAGGGGACACGATCTCCTGAGTTGTCCACAGTCACGTGGCCGTTTATTAACACGAGCACGTGAAAGTAAAACACCAGCCGCTGTTGCACTAAGAATTAGTTAGTTGTTTCCCAGTTGCTTATAAAACAACTGAAAAATGTATAAAAATATCAAATGATCTACAAAGCAAGTGCAAATCGACTTCACATGTATGCAGAAGGGACCAAATAAATAGCAAAAGATTAGCTGCCTGCTGTCTGCCCAGAGCACCTGGGGTTCTGCTTCCTGCGCCACACCGCACAGCTGGCAGATGCCCTAAGGCCAGTTCCACACGCTCCGACACTGCGCTCCCTTGTACAAATCCACAGACACGCACACACGTAATTAAAACTAAAAATAAAATCGTAAAAAAAAAAAAAAAAAAAAGAACCTCGGAAGAGGATTCCATTTATACGAAAACATTTTAAACGGTGGTCACTGGTAACTGGTAAGGCCTCGGTAGCTTTAGGTTTCTAACTTTGTATACTGGGATTTTTTATGCACATTTTTTTTCTGTTTGCTATAAAATTGTTTTGAGATGACAAGTATGTCATTTTCTTTTCTCTTTCCTCCTCCTATGCCTTACCATATACCCCTCCTAGCTTTTACAAGCTCATGGCCTCTTTTTTCATTAACTGTTCATATATACACATGATACAAACCACATATATATACATCATATGATACACACATGTATGTACATCATATGATACACACCCACATGTATATACATCATATGATACACACATGTATAATATATGATACACACATGTATAATATCATATGATACACATTACATGTATACACATATGATATACACTGTATGTATATACATATGATGCACACCACATGTACATATATATATATCATATGATACACACATGTATATACATATGATACACACCACATATATATATATCATATGATACACACATGTATATACATATGATACACACCACATGTATATACATCATATGATACACATTACATGTATATACATCATATGATACACACCACATGTATATATATATGATACACATTACATGTATATACAATCTGTATACATATCCCTACATGTAGAAGCAACACTGTACGAAATGGTGGACTCTTTCCTGGGGAAAACTATTTCTCCTGCCCTCAAGTATTAGTTGCTTGTGGTTCCTTGTGTAGAGCTGAGGCCTCCTAGTGCCCCGTGTGCCTTCCTGCTTCTGCACAGCCCGTCTGTCTGTCTGTCTGTCTGTCTGTCAATGTGCTCCTTGCTCAGCTCATGTGTTGGTGGCCATGTTGGTGAGACTTCTGGGCATCGCTTCAGGAGACGACCTCACAGAAAACTCCTGCTCCTGTGGCTCTCAGATTTCCTGTTCCTCCTTCTGTGGTGGCCCGAGTCCCTGACCCTTGGTGCAGGAGTTGTATTGTGGATGTTTCCACTGGGACTGGGCTCCAAAATTCTGCATTTGGATTGGTTGTGATTTTCTGTAATGGCCTGTTGTAATGAGACCTTTATTGATGCAGTGTAAGGACTACATTTATTAGGCTAGCTAGGTCCTAGAGTAAAAAAAAAAAAAAACAAAAAAACAAAAACAAAAAAAAACCCAGAGCTTCTTAAGTTAAACTCTGTGAAGTGTGTGATCTTATCACCCCCATTTTACAGATGGGGAAAGTGAGGCAGAGAGGGAAACACCTTTCCCAAAGTCATGTGGCTAGCAAGTGGTCCAGTGGAGATTAGAGTCAAGCAATCCACCTCTCATTTTGTGAATTTCCAAGTTCAGACCCGTTTTACAGGTTGAAATACTGAGATCTGGAAAAGGGCTCAAAGTCAGGGAAACAACACAGCGTAAGAGGATTTTCCCCATATGTTTCAGTCTATTCCCAAGCTGCGGACCTAGAGAGTTAAGACTATAAAACACTCCCTTAAAATCATTTTCTCATGAGACCTTTGAGTTCCAAGAAGAACCTTTCAGGCAGGTTGGTGGCACAAGCCTTCAATCCTAGCACTCGGGAGGCAGGAGCAGACAGATCTCTGAGTTTGAGGTCAGCCTGGTCTACAGAGTGACCAAAACAACCAGGACCACATAGAGAAACCTTGTCTTGAACTCCCTACCCCCCAAAAAAAGAAAGAATAAGAAAAAAAGATTGGTCATGGTTTCAGTATACACTAACAACCCCACAACTTGGAAGTTGGAGGCCGAGAGATTAGGAATTCAAGGTTATCTCTGTCTACATACCAAGTTCAAAACCAGCCTGGGCTACATGAGACCCTTCCTCAAAAAAAAAAAAAAAAAAAAAAAAAAAAAATGATGTAAGGTGCTGGAGCAGTGGCTCAGTGGTTAAGAGCACTACTGGATGCTTTTGCCAAGGACTGAGTTTCTGGTACCCACATGGAGCCTCACACAGCCCCAGGGGCTCTGGTGCTCTCTCCTGACTTTGGTGGGCATCAAGCACCAAATACTTATACACATAAAATATATATGTGTATGCATACACATATACATGTATAGAGGGTGGGGCTGAATGCTGGGATTAAAGGCATGTGTCACCACTGCCCAGCATAAATATGCTTTTAATTAAAGCCTGAAGGATCACTTATTTTGATGTGGTATAGATTTCTTAATCTCCTGTTATCTATCTATTAAATATAATGTGGGGGTATTCTGCCACCGAGGAAGACCCTCTATACACCTTTGCTTAGAGGTTATTGTTATTCGTGTGTGTGTGTGTGTGTGTGTGTGTGTGTGTGTGTGTGTGTGTGTGTGTGATTGTGTGTGTGTGTGTATGTGTGTGTGATGTATGGGTGCCCTCAGAGCTAAAATCATAGGTAGTTGTGAGTTGGCCAGGTGAATGCTGGGAATTGAACTGGTGTCCTTTCCAAGAACAGCCATCTTGACAGCCCCAGACTTCCAGCTTTTTGACAGATTACTTTTTTTTTTAAGGCAGGGTCTTTTTATGCAGCCTAGCCTAGCCTCCTGTCTCCTGCTCTGAGTATTGGGGTTACCAGGGTGTGCCACTCTCCTGGGCCTTACGATAAGTAGAAGCCATAATGTTAGTCAGTACTTTAATTATCCCCTTGCTAGTGGAGCCTTGGCGTTTTGTTGCTGTTATAAACGCTGGAGTGGAGAACAGATCTGCATCACTGTTGGCTTTTTCTCAGGAATACAAATGCATCTGTGGACTAGACTCTTAGACACAAACTCTTAGGGGCCACAGGCTTAAGCACAGCACTTTGTTTTTAATATTTGTTTGCTTGCTTGGTTTATTTATTTATTGTGCTTGGTTTATTTATTAAACACACCATGGCTCATACTTGGAGGTCTGAAGACAAGCACCTTTACCTGTTGAGCCATCTCACCAGCCCTGAGTTACTTTTGTAATTGGGAAATAGCATGGATATTATTTTTTTTTAATGACCCCATTTCAAACTAAAGGCAACACATAGCCATCCTGTTAAGGAGAAAATAAGAAACGGCAAAGCTCGGGAGGCCAAGCACCTACATGATACATCTACGTGAGGTGCATCTCACAGAGCAGCTAAGGCAGTACCAAGCCAACAGCGTTCACTGGCTGCCCCGTAGCACCATCCTGAAGGATGAAGGATACAGCAGACCTCACCCACACCCAGTGCCTTGTCTAGAAATCCATAATTCCACCTTGAACCCAAGTTTAGTATCTGACTAGTGTCAAACAGAAAACCTTATCCCATCCTCCGATGGCTTGTACAACATGTGCTTAAGTTCATGTTCATGCTTGACATCACCGCCATTGGCTAAGTATCACCTACGCTGTTCCTTCTGTTGGAGCAAACACCACCTCTTCCTTCCCACGTGGCATCATTTAGATTTATCTTTAAGGTTTCTGGTGGGGACTCATTTTTCCCCAAAATTTTATGACTCATCAGGTCTTTAAAAAGCTTTCCTTAGTCTCTTGCCCTTTCTTCCCTTCTCTCCCCATTCCTGTCCCCCCCCCCCCCGAGTTCCTGGATGAGAGAGCACCTCTTCTCCCCCTCCCTTCTCTAGACTCCCCTCCCCATTCCCTAAATAAACTTTATTCCACAGTAAAAAAAAAAAAGTTTTCCTTAAAGTTTTATTAACTTAAAAATGCACAGAATGGGGCTGGAGAGATGGCTCAGTGTAAGTCTAGAATCTTCTGTCTTATTCAGTCCTTAAGTTACCCTACAACCCCATATACAAGGCTTTGCAGAAGGTATGCCTACCTAGGCAGAAAACATTTTCTTCAACTCTTCCACTGACCCCTGTGCCTCCATGCCTTGATAAGTCACCAGGACTCTACTGATAAAAAGATACAAAGCAAATTCTACAAAGAGAAGAGGCACACTGGCCAAAGAGAAAGGCACACACTTGCTCAAGACCCTTTCCCAGGGAAGTCTTAGGAATCAGCCCCACCCCCACCAGCCACAGCTCTGACGTCACTGAGGCATGAGCCCACTGGTTGCTTTCCTTAGCCACACTGGCAGCCTCACCAGGTGCAGACCACAATTTCCGGATCCCAGAAGGAAAGCCAGGTGTTAGCACAAAACATCCTCTACACAGAGAGCTCGGGTATCAGGAGGGGCTCATGAGCACAGGACACCTTTCTGTGAACAGGTGCTCTGTGGTTTGCAACATGTGAAAAGTGGAAACATTCTAAGGCAGCCAGAGAACAACACAGTTCCATAACTCTCTAACTAGGAACTTAAAATAACTATGATTAATATTTAAAATCCACTAATGTGATGTTTCCAACCAGGCCCTTTTTTTTTTTTCCTCCTCCAAGGCACATCAGGGATCACCTGAAGTTTTTGGTGTCCTAACTGGAGCAGTACAATGAGTTGCTAAAACAGCCACAGGTTCATGACACCTCTTTACAATTAAAAAAAAAAAATTGTGGGGCTGAGGAGATGGCTCAACAGTTCAGAGCACCGGCTACTCTTGCAGAAGACCTGGGTTCAGTTCTTACAGCACCCACACAGCTGCTCACAACTCCAGTTCCAGGTGATCTGACGCCCTCTTCTGGCCCCCAAGAGCACTGCAGGCACATGGTGCACAGTCATACTTGGCCAGAACACCAATAAACAAAATAATAATAATAATTTAAAAATAAAGAACCTTAGCGATGAAAACTTCTTTTTATTAATGAGGAGACAGAGATATCTTTATTTTTTTTTTTTACTATTTTTTAGACAGGGTCTCATTATGTAGTCCTGGCTGGCCTAGAGTTATATAGACTAGGCTGGCTTTGAACTCAGAGATCCACAGGCCTCTGCTTGAATTAAAAATGTGTACCACCACCTAGCAAGAGATATATTAATAAAAGAATCGAGAAATAGATCCATGTAACAAATCCATGCCAAATATATATATATATTCACTTTTTTTTTTTTTTTTGTCTTGTTTTATTTTGTTTCCTTTCAAAACAAGATGTCTCTGTATGACAAACCTGGCTGTCCTGGAACTTGCTCTGTAATCCAGGCTGGCCTCCAACTTACAGCTATCCACCTGCCTCTGCCTCCTAAGTGTTGGGGCTAAAGGCGTGTGCCACCGTCACCCAGCTGACCAATTCATTTTTGAAGGAGGAACATTTGGGCTGCTGATGCAGTTCCACCGTGGAGACCTGGCCAGGTATAAAACTCTGGATTTCATCCCCAACTTTCACATAAGTAAACACTTATTAGTAAGTGTGCTGGTGCAGGAAGGAAGGAATGATGTCTGACTCAATCCCAGCACTTGGGTGGGGGGGGGGCAGGGGATAGAGGCAGTTGGGTCTCTGAGTTCAAGGACAGCCCGGTCCATATCGAGAGTTCTAGGCCAACCAGTGCTTCATAGTGAAACCCTCTCTCAAAAAAAGAATATCAACTAAAAGACTTGTGTCAATTACAACTTAAAGACAGGGCCTATAGAGAAATCCTGGGACCTGGAGAGATGGCTCAGTGGTTAGAGCACCACTTGCTCTCCCAGAGGTCCTGAGTTCAAATCCCAGCAACCACATGGTGGCTCACAAACATCTGTGATGGGATCTGACACCCTCTTCTGGTGTGTCTAAAGACAGCAATGGTGTAGTCATACATAAAATAAATAAATCTTAAAGAAAGAAAAGAAAGGAACCCTGAAAGTACTTCAGCGGTGTTAGTTTCTTACTGAATGACTGTCTGTCTGTCTATGTAGGTTCTCAATCACTCCTTAAATAAAATCCTTATTTGCCTACCTGTCCGTCAGCATCTGTGTCTTTTTTTTCTTCTGTACACATTTCATCCACTTGGTGACATTATTACCGACATATAAGGACGGTACAGATTTTGCAGTGAACCCTTGGACAAGCTGGGTATAGAGTGTGTGCCTGTGACCCTAGCACCTGGGGGTGGGGATAGGAAGATTGAGTTAGGGGCCAGCCTGAGCTAATACAGCCTGTCTCAAAAACAAGTCGTCAAACAAGACTACCATCAAAGCCACCACCTAACAGCTGAGGCTGGCTACTTATTTTTTATGGTAGGATCATTAACGACTCTGTCTTTAAAATAAAAGTAAAAAATAAAGCAAGGCTCCCTTTAATAACAATGTTGCCAATTTTAAAAGTAAGTGGCGGGGTATGGTGGTCCATATCTGCCATCTCAGCACTCCGGAAGCAGGAGCAGATGCCAGGATGTCTGTGAGTTCAAGGCTAGCTTGACCTTAATAGCAAGTTCCAAGCCAGCCAAGGCTCCAGGGTAAGATCCTGACTCAAACAAAGCACAAACAGTCTGTTGCATACAATTGTGCAGCAAAGGGTTTGAAGCGTTCGAACCGTGCATCTCAAAACAGGGTCCTGGCCAGGGACAGAGCTGTTTCAGAGCATGCGCCCTGGGGGTCGATTTGCAACTTTACAGCAAAGAATGAAAGAGGAAAAGGGGGGACAGTGCTACCTGTGGCAGATGAGGTTTCTCAACATTTCACAATCTGGATTACGGACCGGAGATACGGCTCTCTGATGGGAGCCAAGATCCCTCTTCCCGAGGAGGACCAGGCACCAGCGTTTGGTAGCTCACAGCCTCAACCGCCTGTAACTCCGGTTCTAGGGCAACCCTCACCCTGTTCTGATTCTGTGGGCAGCTGCACTCACACGCACAACTCACACACGTACAATCTAAGAAAGAAATATCTAGAAAAACTTTTTTAAAAGGAGGGGGGCGGCAGGGATCGCAGTGTGGCAGAGGGCTGAGGCCCTGAGTGAGCTCCCCAACGCTGCAAGCAAGCAAGCAAACAAACAGACGAGGGGAAAAAAAAGGTTGAAAACAAAAATCTCAAAGGATGCTCCTCACTCACCCTGGGGTCAAGGGTGCTAACTGTGCCGTGGGAATCTTTCCAGGTTTTCTCCCTGTTTCTCCCTAGAACACGTTATTTGTACTTCGGAAAAGAAACAAGGAGAGGGTTTAAACAAACAAACAAAACCGTAATTAACGCACGCGCACACTCGCCTCCTCCCCTTTCCTTGGCTCCTCCATTGATACCTCCCACCCTTCCAAACTTCTTGCCCCCTAAAAGAAAGCCGCTCGGGAGCTCGCTCCGGGCAGCTGCGCCATGCTCGCCCGGCTTCACAGACAGCAAGGATGGGGCGGGGGCTCGCCCTGCCCAGGGGAGCGGAGCAGGGTTCCCGCCCGCCCCGCCGCTTTCTCTTGGAGTAATTAAGAGTGAAATCCCGCTCCCGGTGACCCCGCGCTCTCGGCCGGCCTGATTTACACATGAAAGGTCTACCCCGGGCTGCGCTCTCTCCTTTTCACGTTCACAATGAGGAGCCTGCCTATAAATAAAACCTCTGAGAAACAAGAGGCTTCAAAAATGTCTTTGTGTGTGTGTGTGTGTGTGTGTGTAACAGTGAGAGAGAGAGAGAGAGAGAGAGAGAGAGAGAGAGAGAGAGAGAGAGACAAAGACTGACTAGAAATAGTTTCAACAAACTAGAAAGAAGAAACTAGAAGAGAAAGCACTCGAGTTAAAACATCCAGGTGGGTGAGATAGCCCAGTGGGCAGAGGTGCCCTGTGGCAAGTCTGTTTGTGTCCCAGATCGCACAGGTTAGAAGCCGGGATCAGAACTGACTCAAAAGTTGTGTTCTGACTTCCACACTTGGGCACATGCAAACTCATAAACAAAGGAAGTGTGTGTGTGTGTGTGTGTGTGTGTGTGTGTGTTTAGATGGTGTCACATTTTATGGATGCAGGAACTCAAACATAAGGAGGGAAGATTTCCCCCAAGATAACCCACAGAATTAAAGGCTCGGAAGTGGAAACAGCCTTGGGAGCAAATGTCACCTCCATCAGCTCTTAGAGGACTTCACAGGTCACATGACTCAAAGGATTGTTCACTGGCTGGAAGAACTTTACTCTTGCTCTGGCTTTATTTATTTAGGTTATTTTATTTTTGTTTATGATTATTTCTGTGTTTTTATTTGTCCTCTGTGAATTTTATTTATTTTGTATGTGTTTGTTTTCCTGATTCAGGATATCCTGGAATTAGACCAGGCTAGCCCTGAACCCACAGAAATCTGCCTATCTCTGCCTCCTAAGTGCTGGGATTAAAGGTCCACATAATTGGCCTGTTTGGGAATTTTGTATGAAGCGTTTTATTTAGCCTTTTATTTATTTATTTTGAGATGGTGTCTCCGGTAACTAGACTGGCCTTGAATTCCTAATCTTTTTGCCTCAACTAAGTACTAGGAGGGAAGGAAGGAGGAAGGGAGGGAGATTGTGTGTGTGTGTTTGTGTGTGTGTGTGCGAGCAACCAACTCACCCCCAATCCTGAAAACTTAAACTTCCTACATAGTAATGTGTGTGGGAGTGGGCGGGTACACGTGCAAACTTTTATGTGTGGAGGCCAGAGCCAACCTACAGGAATCAGTTATCTTTCTAGCTCGGGTCTGGGGGCTCAAACTCAGGACATCAGACTTGGTGGCAGGGCCTTTCCCAGCTGAGCCATCTCGCCAGCACAAATCTTTTGCACACAGTTACAAATAATTTCCCCCCAGGCAGGGCCTCACTATGTAGCCCAGGCTAGCCTCAAAGCCCCAGAGACCTACCTGCCTTCGTCCCAAATGTTGGGATTAAAAGGTGTGTACTGGCCACCATACCTGTCATGGCGGTGGAATTCTTGACGGTCCTGCCTAACTATTCAATCCATCTGAACAAAACAAGCATTTCCCTGGAATCTCATCTCCTCAAGCGTGCAGACACCAACCGTAGCCTTGCTAGAGTAAAGACTCAGTGAAGCTCAAGCTGGCTTTGAACTCGGTATGTAGCCCAGGCTTACCTTAAATCTCTCATTTTCTTGCTTCAGTCTCCCCAGGCTGGATTTATAGGTATGAGCTACCCTGGTCTCTCCAGGCTGGATTTACAGATATGAACTACCCTGTCTGGTTTATATGATGCATGGGATCCAACCCAGGGCTTTGTGTGTTGCTAGGCAAGCATTCTGCCAAGTGAGCCTCAGCCCCATGAAAGGCTTGACATCTTTGACCTGTGACTTCTAGAGTCCCGGAAACAACCCCGGCGCAATTGGGTTAGCAAAGTCCAGGCGAGGGGCAGAGACGGCAGATTCTGAAGGGCAGATGGTTTGGAGGGAGCCCTGGGGAGCAGACAGTCGGCCTGCATCTGCTTGAGACGGGGTTGGTGGGTTGGAGGGGAGGGGCACAGGATGTGGATGGGTCCCCACCAGGCTGCTTCACAGCTGTCTGTTAGCCACAGCGTCCACGTCTGCAAAGTTGCTCTGCCCAGGGCTTTCGCTCTGGCACATGTTAGCAGAGAGAAAGACATCAGTATGGCTGCTCGGGACTGCGTTAACTCTTGGATACCTTCCAGCTTTCCTCTCAAACGTTTATTGCCCAAATTCGGATTCCAGTACCGAGCTCCTAACAGTAAGCACCCCCAGCATGTATCTGGGTATGCCCCATCTTTTCCTGTCTCATTCTGCTTCTCTAGAGAAGGGGGTCTGGAGAGATTCGACGGCCTGAGTTCACACAGACTCAAGGTAGCACGTAAGCCTGGGACCTAAACGTCCGTTAACTTGAGGGCGGTCCAGAATGCTCAGAGGGCATGTTGGGACACACACTGCCGGGCTCACACCCCCTCCAACGTGCCTGAGGAAGCAGGCCCGGGGTGGAGCCCTAACATTTCTCACCAATTCCCAGGACATGTTGCTGTTGCTGGCCCAAGGTATACCGAGAATTCACTGACACCAAGACTTCCCCACTGCCATTATCCTAATTAGGCAGGCTGCGTCCTGCCCAGCCCGTTAGAAGGGGCTGGGCTCTAGGAACTGGAAGGTTTGCTATGATTCTTTCGGCATTCGGCTTACATGGTTCGGTAACCTTAAAGTCTTCACAAAGGAAGAGAGGAAACAGGAACAAAACTAAAACCAAGCCAAAACAAGCTTGCCAGGGAAGTTGTTCTGAAACTTCCTAAATCTGTAACCCTTCCAATTAAGTTAGTTTTATTGCTGCTTTATAACTGTAGTTTTGCTCCTGTCATGAATTATAACAAATATCTGTGTTTTCTGATGGTCTCAGGTGACTCCTGTGAAAGCGTCATTCGACTCCCAAGGGTCATAACTGAGAACTGCTGTTCTAGGAGCTGGGGCACAGCTTATTGGTAGAGTGAGCGTGTCCCAGGGTCCAGCCCTGGCACCCAGCAACACTCCTACCCACTTTACAGGTGTAACAACCCAGATATGGAAGTCATAAGCCCAGTGTGCTGGCACTTCCTACATGTAATCCCAGCCTTTGAGATAGGAAGGCCAGGAATCAAGGCCAACCTCAGCTATGTGAGATTGAGGCTAGCCTGGGCTTCATGAAACCCCACCTTCCAAACAAAACCAACAAACCACGAAAATAAAAGTCCGTTAAAAACACCGGAAGACGTATATGATGCAAAGGAGCAGCAGAAGGCGGGTGAGCCCAGGTTCTCAGGAGCCCGAGACAAGAGCGTTTCCATCAGCTGATAACCTGGGTAACAAAAGGACGGCCAGGCACAGGGCTTCAGTTCTGTGTGCTCAGCTACTCGGGTGGCTAAGACAAGAGGATGGAGAGTTCAAAGCCCGCCTGGGCGAGTTAGAAATGCTCTGTTTCAACAGAAAACACTGAGAAGGTTGGGGAGTCCGGCTTACTGAGAGAGAGTTGGAGGAGCGTGTGTGAGGCCCTAGGTCCAATTCCTAATACTGAAAGGGAAAGAGAAGGAGGGGGAGGGGAGAGAAAAATAATTAGGGAGAGAAGGAAAGAGGGAGGGAGGAGACCATTAGCCAGCTCTGGTCACCCTAACTGTCCATGACAAAGGCTTTCTGTTTCTACAGTAGAAGTCTGCTAATTCAAGTAAGAAATCACCACAGGAGTTGGATGTGATTTTGTATTGTTATGTGTGTCTGTGTGTGTGTGTGCCCGTATATATGTGTGTGTGAGCATGTGTATATGTATCTATGTGTGTGCCTGTGCATATATGTGTGTCTGTGTGTGTAGGTGCATGTGAGTGCATGTGTATGTGAGCATGAACATGTGAGCATGCATGTATGAGTGAGTGTGTATGTGTGAGCATGTAAGTGTACGTGTGACTGTGTGTGATTGTGTGAGTGTGTATGTATGAGTGAGTGTGTATGTGTGAGCATGTAAGTATACGTGTGATTGTGTGTGATTGTGTAAGTATGTATGTATGAGTGTGTATGTGTGAGCATGTAAGTGTACGTGTGACTGTGTGTGATTGTGTGAGTGTGTATGTATGAGTGAGAATGTAAGAGTATGTGTAATACCAGTACTTGGGAGGCAGGAAGCCGCAGGAACAGGGGGTTCAAGGTTAGCCTCAACTGCATAGAAAGTTTGTGGCTCAGGCTACCGGAGACCCTGTCACCAAAACTAAACAAGGGCTGACGAGAAGGCTCAGTTAAGGCAGTTGCTGCAGAGCCCGATGACCTCTGTTAAGACTCATGGTGGAAGAAGAGAACCAATCTCCACATGCATCCCGAGGCATGTGTGCCTCTATACACGCACAGGAAATGCACGTAAATGAGGAAGAACAAAAAACTCTCTTGCTGACTACGTCAGACCACACACTGGCTCTTGTCTGTACCCTGCTCGTTTCAGGATGACGTGACACTCACAGGGGCTGGGAGCAGCTGCTGATTTCAGATGCGACTGTGTTTACCTGTAATCGGCTGAACTGGGGCTGTTATCAGTCCCTGTTATTAAATCATGGAGCTCTATATGACAGATTGCGGAGATACCACCCGGAAAAGAAAATGAACATTTCTGCAAATGGAGTTGGGTGCTTTGTGGAGATCAGAGGACAGACGGCCCCATGGTAAGAGGGCGGCCAGGCAAGCAGGAGAGGCCTAGTTAAGCTCCGAGGCCACATGTGCCTGCAACCCAGAGCCTGGGGGGATGGGGGGGGGAGACAGGAGGATCACTTGCACATGTTGACCAGACAATCTACCTGCCAACGGTTGGGATCCGGGTTCACTGGGCCCTGCAGGGAACAAAGCAGGCAAACCCAACATCCTCCTCCGTCTTACGTGTGCACACACATCTCTGACCCCAGCACTCAGGAGGCAGAAGCAGGAAGGACCTCCGAGTCTGAGGCCAGCCTGGTCTATAGAGCTGGTTCCAGGATAGCCAAGGCTACACAGAGAAACCTGCCGAGTGTGTGTGTGTGTGTGTGTGTGTGTGTGTGTGTTGGGAGGGCAGGGGAATCTGAGCACAGTGTCTGCAATCCCAGCACGGAGAAATTATTAACACACAGTTCCCTACCCGGGGCTCACTTAGCCAATAGAACCTAATCTTCAAGCCCAAGTCCCACGAAGAGTTCTTGTGTCAAAAACCAAGGTAGGGCTGGGCACGTAGCTCAGTTGCTAGGGTGCTCACCCAGCATGCACAAAGCCCTGGGTTCAGTCCCCAGCACTGCATAAAGCAGATGCGGTGGTGCATGCCCATACCACAGTGCTTTAGAGGGGAAGGCAGAGGGGCAGGAAGCTCTAGGTTGTCCTTGGCTAAATGTAAGGCAAGGCTACATGAGACCCTGTCTCAAGAAGAAAGAAAGTAAACTGGAGGTGGATAGTTACTAATGAATGCCACCTGATTGTGAGCTCTGGACACACACACACACACACACACACACACACACACAAAACTTGGGAGTTGGAGAGATGACTCAAGGGTAATGAGTGCTAAGGACGAGGGTTCAATTCCCAGCACCATCACCACCTCCAGTTCCAGAGGATCCAGTGCTCTTTTCTGGTCTCATGTAATACACACACACACACACACACACACACACACACAGATCAGTCTGGCATGGCTGATCTTTCTTGTCAACTTGACTATTATCTGGAATCAACTGACACCCAAGCATCTGGGCACCCCATGAAGGATTTGGGTTTTGTTTGGTTTTGGACCGGATCGTTTGAGAAGACCTACCCTCAATCTAGGCCACATCTTATGGTGGCAGCCCACATAAAAGGACATGCATAGATGGTAGAGACAATGGTGGCCCACACCTTTGATTTCAACACTAGGGTGGTGGAGGCAGGTGGGTCTCCATGAGTTCATATCTAGCATGGTCTACAGAGCCAGTTCTAGGGCAGCCTGGGCTACACAGGCTCCTTGCCTGCTTGTCCACGCTCTTGCTGGCAAGCTCACCTATCCCGTTACAGACGCTCTCCCTTGCTGGTATCAGACCCCACTTCTTCAGGGTCTCAACGTAAACTGAAGACCAGCAGTTCGCTACAGTTCCTCTAGGCCTCCAGGACTGGGTGTGGTCCACTGAGACGTTCAGTGTCCTGATCCTTGGACTCTCTGCTGGAGATGGTCACTCTTGGGCTCCTGGGATCCTAGCCTGTAAGCCACGCTACTAAACCCCCTTTAATACAGATTCATTCTAAAAGCTCTATCCCTCTAGAGCAGTGGTTCTTAGCTTTCCTGACATGGTGACCCTTTAATACAGTCCATGTCGTGGTGGCCCCCAAGCATACAGCCATTGTCATTGCTACTTCATAACTGTCATTTTGCTACTGTTATGAGCTGGAATGCAAGTATCTGATTTGATATTCGACCCCTGTGAAAGGGTCATCGGACCCCCAATGGGGTCATCATGATCCATAGGTTGAGACCTGCGGCTCTAGAGAGCCCTGCTCACTACACTCACACACATAAAATAAATAAGTTAAAAAGACACAAAGGGGCTGGAGAGATGGCTCAGTGGTTAGAGCACTGGCTGCTCTTCCAGAGGCCCTGAGTTCAAATCCCAGCAACCACATGGTGGCTCACAACCATCTGTAATGGGATCTGATGCTCTCTTCTGGTGTGTCTGAAGACAGCTACAGGGTACTTAAACATGATAAATAAATACATCTTTTTAAAATTGTTCTGAATAGCCACTGAGGGAGGAGTGGTCCAGACAGAAAAGACCTGGGGGTAGAAAGTTAAAAGTCTGGGAAACTCAGGCTTTATGTTTAGGAGTTTGAGATTACAGGTGTACACTACTGTGCCCAGTAAGATTGTGTGTTTCTGTGTTCGAGTGTGTGTTCCCTGTATGAATGTGTTTAAGTGTGTGAGTGTGTATTAGGTGTTAGTGCAGTGCATATGTTGTGTGTGTATGTGTTAGTATGTGAGTGGGTTGTTCTGTGAGTATGTGTGTTGTATGAATGTGTGTTAGTGTATAAGTGTATGAGTGTGTTGAGTGTGTCTGTTGTGGGTTAGTGTATATGTGAGTAGGTTGTGTGTGTGTTATGTGTTAGTATGCAAGTGTGAATGTTGTGTGTGTGTGAAATGTGTATGCTGTGTGTGTATGCTGTGTGTTAGTGTATGTGAGTGGGTTGTTGTGTGAATGTGTGTGTTGTGTGTGTTATGCATGAATATATGTGATAGTGTGTATGAGGGTGTTAGTGTGTGAAGTATGTATGTTGTGTATTAGTGTATTAGTAATGTGAGTGGGTTGTTTATGTGTGTTTGAGTGTGTATGTGTATGTGTGTGTGTGTGTGAGAATGTGTGTGTAAAGGAGAAGGGGACGGTGGAATGTGTTGATTATTTTATTCATCTCTTTCCAGTGAAAAATATCAGATAATGGCTCACTACCTCACAGTTTACCAAGCACTTTGTAGTTAATAAAGCATTTTCTAGTCATTTCCTTTTCTTCTCAGACAGTTCCAAGTGCAGGAACTGAAGCTGTGTGTGTGTGTGTGTGTTTGAGTGCACGCATGTGCATTAGTCAAGCCCTTGATCACAGACCTGTCCCATTCATCAGACCTTATGTGGAAAAAAATGGCGTAGGCAGCAGAGCAGTTCAAGTCTTTAATTCCAGCACTCAGAGGCAGGTTTCTGGGTTTGAGGCCATGCCTGGTTTACACTAAGTTCCAAGCTAGCTAAGGCTACATAGTGAATCCCCATATATAAAAGAGAAAGAAGCATTTCCTGCAGAGAATGGGGCTGTGTCTTAGGGTTTCCATCCCTGTGATATAGCAACACAATTAAAAGCAAGCTGGGGAGAAAAGGGTTAATTCAGCTTATACTTCCTCCCTTGTCCCATGTCCCTCCACTGAAGGACGTCTGGGCAGGAGCTCACACATGGCAAGAACCTGGAGGCAGGAGCTGATACGGAGGCCATGGAGGGATGCTGCTTACTGGCTTGCTCCACATGGCTTGCTCAGCCTGCTTTCTTATAGAACCCAGAACCACCTGCCCAAGGATAGCTCCACCTACAATAGGCGGAGCCCTCCCCACAAGGGCTGGCTCCACCCACAATAGGTGGGACCCTCCCCACATCAATCTAATTAAGAAATGTCCTACAGGCTTGCACACAGCCCAATCTTACAGAGAAATTTTCTCAGATGAAGTTCCCTCTTCCTGGTAACTCTAGCTTGTGTCAAGCTGACGTAAAGCCAGCCAGCACAAATGACCCCTTGTCAACATACAAGCTCATCACTGTTAAGCCCCAACCTTTCCTTTCTTGTTCACCTCCACATTGATACGATCACAACATCAAATATTCCGAGTCTTAAAACTCCCTCAGTCTTCACAAATTCAAGCAGTTTAAAATTCAGCCTAAAAAAAAAAAAATGAGTCTATTTAAAACTCCAAAGCCTCTTTTAGGACCTAAAAATCTCTTTTAAGAATTCAGTCTTTCAAGTGTGGGCTTCTGTAAAATAAAAACTAAATTAAAACCTTTCTTACTTCAAGAGAGAAGAACCAGGGTGTACTCACAATCAAATCAAAGCAAAAACAAACTCCAACTATAAATAACTCAACATCCAAAGTCTGAATCAACTCACGGTCTTCTGGGCTCTTCCAAAGGGCTTTGGTCACCTCTCTTGCTCCATCCTCTACAGCGCACAGAGTCTTCTAGGCTCTGACTCACTCCCCTCCACTGCTGCTGCTGTTCTTGGTGGTCATCTCGTGGTGTGGTAAATCCTGGGGTCGCTTGCTGCAACTGAGCTCCACCTTCACCAACAGCCTCTCCTGGGCTCTCTTCAGAGACTCTGGCCCAGCCACACGCTGCCAAGCCTTAGCTGCTCTCCATGATCCCTTCATGTCCTCAAACGCAGGACCACCTGGGTGACTGTTACACCTTACAGCTACCAGCATGGGGTACAACATTATCAGCCTCTAGAACACAGCTTCTGCGTGCTGACTCTCAGGAAACACTTCCCAGAAGATTACACCTCAGTGATGCTGGTCTCTTGTTAATCACAGCCAATTTCTCAGCTCCAACTGACCAGCATCCAGTGTCCCCGAAAAGCAAAGGTTTTACTTTAATAGGTCTGGTCTCTCGTTAATCACAGCTGATCTTCAGCTCCAGCTGCCTAGAACCTTCATTTAAATAACTGGGCCCAGTAGAATCTTTAAACTTCCCTCTGAAACATCACAAGCCAGGCCTCCGTCATCTGCATTGCTCTCAAAGTTTTCCTTTTCTGAGGCAGGGTTTCTCTGCGTAGCCCTGGGTGTCCTGGAACTTACTCTGTAGAGCAGGCTGGCCTCAAGGAGATCTGCCTGCCTCTGCTTCCCAGGCATTGCGACTAAAGGTGTATGCTGCCACTAGCTGGTTGCTCTCAACATTCCGATCTTCCAAGCTCCTGCAGACCAGCTCCCTGAACTCTCAACACTCAATGGCTTTTCAAGTTCAAAGTCCTTCTCCGGTTCTCCCCAAAACACATGGTTGGGTCTGTCACAGCAATACCCCCATTATCCTGGTGCTTTTTTCTGTCTTGTGGTTTCTATAGCTGTGATGAAACACCATGACCAAAGCAAGTTGGGGAGGAAAGAGTTTACTTGGCTTATACTACCATACCATAGTCCATCACTGAAGGAAGTCAGGGCAGGAACCTGGAGGCAGGAGCTGATGCAGAGGCCATGGGGGGGGGGTGTTGCTTAGGGTTGCTTTCTCATAGAACCTAGGACCTCCAGTCCAAAGATGGCCCCACCCACCATGGGCTGGCCCCACCCACCATGGGCTGGGCCCTCCCACCATGGGCTGGCCCCACCCACCATGGGTTGGCCACACCCACCATGGGCTGGCCACACCCACCATGGGCTGGGCCCTCCCCCATCTATCACTAATTAAGAAAATGCCCTACGAGCTTGCTTACAGCCTGCTATTATGGACACATGGTCTTAATTGAGGCTGCCTCCTGTCTCTCACAACTCTAGCTTGGGTCGAGTTGACTTAGAACTGTCCAGCGCAGGTACCAGCTGACTCAAGGGGGCTTCCTGCTAGTCTAGGTGCTCTCCCCATTGTCGAAGCTGAACCTTTATTTGCTTGAACTGAGTCTTTCTATATGGGACTTTTAGTGCACGGCAGGAAATGGTGACATCAAAGTAGACAGGGAATCCCTTTGTTGTGGGACACAGGAGGAAACCTACTTCTTACAGAGGATGGTGCTCAGAGTGCCTCCCACTTGGAGTTTCCCTCTCTTGGCCACCACGGAAGACTCCTAGGCCCCAGAGGACCTGGAATCAAATCCTGATGCAGCCATTTTCTTCCTTTCTTCCTTTCTTCCTTCCTTTCTTTCTTTCTTTTTCTTTCTCTTTTTTTTTTTTTTTTTCTTTTTCCTTTTTTTTTTTTTTTTTTTTTTGGCTTTGTAGACAAGTTACAAATTTCTTGTTATGTAGTCCAGGGTGGACTTAAAAATCCAAATTCCCCAAACGGAGGGGTAGTGAAGTGTATCTTCAATCCCAGCACTCCTGAGGCAGAGACAGGTGGATCTCTGGTGAGCTCAAGGCCAGCCTAGTCTACATCATAAGTTTAGGGCTAGCCAAGGCTACATACATAGTGAAACTTTTTCTCAAAAATAAGCAATCCGAAAATCTTAGTCCTTTCTTTGACTCCTGAGTGCTGAGACTACAGGTGTGTGCTACCACACCCGGGCAGGCGTTTGTTTCCTTTTGCTACTATTGGTTTGTGTCAGAGGCTATGATTGGTATGGGATAACAGAAATAAGCAAACCACGGTCCTGCTCTGGGGGGGGGGGGAAGAGGAAGGGAAGGAGGAGAAAGGGGGGAGGAGAAGGAGGAGGGAGAAAGAAGGTGGGAGGAAAGAGGAAGAGAAGGTTAGACCACTCTTGACTTAGAGAACGGCATGTACAAAAGCCTTGAGGTTGGAAAGGTTTTAGACACACGAGGAAAGCTGCCACAGAGGACAAATGAGTGTCCCCGGCAGTGGCGGGCGAGACTGTACACTTCAGGACTTGGAGGCCAGGTTGGGGTTTATCCTAAGGGCAACAGGCTGTCACAGAAGAGTTTCAGAAAGAGCCGCGGGTACCACCTTCTGCTCTGCCCTTGGGAAGGACCCCTGTGGCTGCTGCATAGAGAACGGATGGGAAGGGGTGAGGCTCTAAGAAGAGGTAAGGCTCTAAAGAGAGAGACCAATGTGGAACCCCCCCACCCCCCGCGCCACCGTCCAGGCGGAGGAACAACGACTGAACCAGTGGTGACTAAGCAGAGGTGGGCTGGAAAGATCTGAGAGACACTGGAGGGGAAAAAAAAACAACAACCAAAACTGCGTAGGACTTGGTTGATGAGATCGGGATGAGTGAGAGGAAGAGAAACACTGGTCCCCGGGTGCTGGAAGGAGGGCTGGCCACCGTGATAAAACCATCCAACCAAAGGCAAGAGGTGCCCAAGGCTAATAACGGAGAGGGAAACAGGCACAGAGCACTGCCCTGGAAACGTGAGAAAGTCGTCGGCAGCGGCTCTAGGAGGCTCTGGCTGAGAGTCATCAGGGGTAAGGAGATTTCAGTGAGGCCGCGGCAGAGTCGCTGGAGACTAAGGAGCTGGGAGGATGACGCGATACAACGTGGGTGAGACAGTGTGGGACAGTGGCCCTGGGAGTCCCAGAATGACAACCAAGGACTCAGTAGCTGGAAGTCTCTAGAAGTAAATGTGATCCCTCTTATCCAGGGTCAGCAGGGAATGTGGGAGCAGGAAGGTGAGTGTTCCCCCACCCCTCTTGCTCTTCCCCCCTCTCCCCTTTCTCTTTCTCCTCTTTTTCTTTTTCTCCCCTTTCTTTTTCTCTCTCCCCTTTCTCTTTCTCTCTCCCCTTTCTCTTTCTCCTTCTCTCTCCCCTTTCTCTTTCTCTTTCTCTCTCCTCTTTCTCTTTCTCTCTCCCCTTTCTCTTTCTCCTTCTCTCTCCCCTTTCTCTTTCTCCTTCTCTCTCCTCTTTCTCTCTCTCTCCTCTTTCTCTTTCTCTCTCCCCTTTCTCTTTCTCTCTCCCCTTTCTTTTTCTCTCTCCCCTTTCTCTTTCTCTCTCCCCTTTCTCTTTCTCCTTCTCTCTCCCCTTTCTCTTTCTCTTTCTCTCTCCCCTCTTTCTCTTTCTCTTTTCTCTCTCTCTTTCCTCTTTCTCTTTCTCATTGCTGCTCTTGGGTCCTATTTTTATTTATTTATTTTTTTTAGATTTGCTTATCTTATTTCAACATGTGTTTTGCCTGCCCATACACATGTGGGCCACCTGCAGAACTGAGCAGCCGTGCTGGGAATTAACCACTGGACCATCTCTCCTGGCCCTCCTCTTATTTCTAAGATTTTGTTTGCTTGTTTTGGTTTGGATTTTGTTTTTCTGACTCTGTTTTTGTGTTTTGAGGTAGGGTCTCATGTAACTGAGAGTGGCCTCAAACTCATGAACTTGAACTCCTAATACATCTACCTTCTGAACCTCTGGGTGACAGGGGTGCCACATTATCCAGCTCACAGCATCTCTTAAGGAACACCTCTGAGATCTGCAGGGTGGGGGTGTTGTCCAGTGGGTAGAGCGCTTGCCTAGCATGTATGAAGTCCTGGGTTCGTGCCCCAGCAGTGACACAGGTCTGTAACGTCACTGCTGGGGAGTTGGTGGCAAGAAGATCAGAAATTCGAGCTCATTCTCAGCTGCAGCTTATAGGCAAGTCTGGGACACAGGACACTGATAGAGATAGGTTTCTGTTCTTCTGTCTTTCTTTTCTTAGTCTTAACTATATACTGTCTCACCTACAGTTGTTGTGCATGTGCAGGCATGCATGGGGTACACAGGTGTGTGCATGTGCACAGGTGTGTGGGAAGAGTGCACAGGTATATGTGTGTAAAAATATGTGTGTCCAGGTGCACAGGTGTGTGTGAAAGTGTACAGGTATGTGTGCACAGGTGTATGTGGGAGGGATACACAGGTGTGTGGGAGGGGTACATAGGTGTGTGTGCAGGTGCATAGGTGTGTGTGTGGTGCACAGGTGTGTGAGGAGATGCACAGGTGTGTGTATGTGGGTGCCTAGGTGTGTGTGTACAGGTGCACAGGTGTTTGTTCGGTGCACAGGTATGTGGGGAGAAGTGAACAAGTGTGTGTGTGTGTATGTGTGTGTACTGTGTGTGTACTGGTGCACTCTCTCCAAAGATAGTAAATAAAAGTTAGAAAACCTAGGAGGAGGAGGAGAGAGAGCAGGAGGGAGAGGAGACTCAGGAGGTTAGAAGCATGGAAATCCAAGGCTAGCCTTGACTTAAAAACAAACGGCTGGAGAGACGGCTCCGTGGTTAAGATTAGGAGCCCTGGCTGCTCTTCCAAAGCACCAGAGTTCAATCTCCAACATCCCGCATGGCAGCTCAGAACTGTCTGCAACTACAAAAGATCCAACACCTTCATACAGATGTACACTTAGGCAGGACAGCAGTTGACACAAAATAAAAATGAACAAGTCATTTTAAAGAAACAACCAACCAACCAACCAACCAACAACCAACCCACAAACCAGAAGCTGAAGAGATGGCTCAGGGCCTGCTGCTCTTTCAAGAGAACCGGTTTTCTGCCCCAGCCCCCACTTCAGACGACTTACTACCACCTGAAGCATCAAAGGGACTCCAAGTAGGGCAGTAAACACACTGTCAAGGGAGCTCTGAGTTATGCAGATTTTCAAAAAGGCTTCCCTTCCTTTTGTTCTGTGTCGGTCCCAGGGGGAGGGAAGGGACATTTGGCATCTAACCCCCACTCCTGCAGGAAATGAGGCTTCCCAGATCTCTCTGACTGGCTCCCATGTAGCCCAGGCTGGCCCTGGATTTGCTATGTAACAGTAAATGACCTTGAGCCTCAGATTCTCCTGCCCTCACCTCCCGAATGTCAGGATAACAGGCATTCCTCACCACAGCGGATTTTAGGCAGTGCTAGAGACCCAGCCCAGGCCTTGTGCAGTTAGGCAAGCTCTTTGTCAACTTTTCTAATTTATTTATTTGTTTGCGTGTTAATTTTTTGCGGGGTTGGGGGTTGAACCCAGGGCCTCACACATGCTAGGCCATAGCCATTCAAATGAGCTGTATCCCCAGCCTTCTTCTTTATTGTTGTTTTCGATACAGGTCCTTCCCATGAAGCCCCAGCTGGCCCTGAATGTTCTTTCCGCCTCTGTCCTCTATTCCTGGGCTTAAAAGCAGGTGCCACACCATACGTAGCTTTTACTTTGAGACAGAGCTTACAAAGTTGCCTACACTGGCCTGGCATTAGATCTCTAGCCTAGGCTGGCTTTGAACTTGTGATCTTCTTGCTCCAGAATATAGAGTAGTTGGAATTACAGGCCTGACTAGCACAATTTAAGATTCCCAACCCTCACATACCCAGGGATTCACTTTGTAGACCAGGCTGACCTCAAACTGACAGGATTTTTCCTGTCTCTGCCTCCCCGGTTCTGGGATTAAAGGCGTGTGCCACCACAACCGTCTTGGCCTGGAATTCTTGATTCTCCTGTCTTAGCTTCCCAAATACTGGGATAACGGGGGGGGGGGGGGGGGGCAGGGTAGGTGGAGGTTGGGGCGGGTAACACCACCATGCCTACCTTGAAGATTTCTTTTCTTGTTCCAAAGTGGGAAAGATGAGAAACCTTAGAAGAAGGCCGGAAGAAAGAGTCCCCGAGGTTGAGCTAGCCTCTCCCTGTATTCCTTTCTCAGGTTCCACCTCCCTCCATTTCTCCTTCCAGGAACCTGAGAGGAGACCAGCCACGTTGAAGGTCGAAGGCAGGACTTCCCTGGCCCAGGCTTTTGGGCGCCGCCCGCACATGAGGAGCCTGCCACCCACTGGGAGCGAGCGGTACTGCAGGCGCAGATGCTGGAGGCCCACCCCCTACCCAGTTCTTTGCATTTTCAATCGGCCCAAAGGGCTCTTGTCCTCATGTGACTTACAATCTAATGGAACTGACAACAGCCTCAGAAATCCTGGTAGCAGCTTAACAGCCCGGTTTTGTTTTGTTTTGTTGGTGGAAGGATTTTAAAAAAACACACACACAAATAGTATACATTCATAGGAGAATATTTAAAACGAAAAAGCCCAAATATAGCTTTCATCAAAGTATGCATAGCTGCCACAGTATTCCTCTATATGTCTTACGAAACTGGAGGCGGCCATTCGTGATATTTTTGTAGGCAGCCTTTCTGTTTAAAAACCGTTTAAATACAATATGGTAGAGACTCACTCAACGTATTTCCATATACCAGATTTCTTACATTATTCTTAATTTTATCTATGAGTGTATTACCTGCATGTATGTCTGTGTGCTGTGTGCATTCCTGGCGCCCCCAGGAACCAGAAGAGCATGTTGGAGTGATGGACAGTTGTGACTATGTGGGTTTGGGACCCTTCATTATCCTCTGCCAGAGCAGGACGCGGTGTCTGCCAGGGAATCATACCACAGTGCTGCAGACACAGCCTCACGTGCCGCAGACTCCATTTTGTTCTCTTCTTGAGACAAGATCGCATGTAGGCTAGGATAGCCACGTAGCTCAGGATGACCTTGCATTTCTGATCGTCCTGGCTCCTGGAATGCTGGGGTTGCTGCCGTGGACCTTGAGGCCCAGTTACATTAGGGGCCGCAGGTCAAATCAGTGCTTCTTCCATGGCAGGCAAGCCCTCCACCAAAGCCCAGGCCTGAGTCCTTCTTCACTGAACGGAATGTGGGTGATTAACAGTAACAATGCGCATCCTCTGGAGGCTCAGCCAGGAGGATCCTGGCAAAGCAGAAACCTGCCTGCACTGCACAGTTATTCTAGGTCAGCCTGGGCTACAGAATGAGGTCCGGGTCCCACTGGCCAGTAGTGGCAGAACGTTTAATCGTAGCACTAGGGAGACAGAGGCATTGCAACTCTGAGTTTGAGGCCAGCCTGGTCTACATATCGAGTTCCAGGATAGCCAGGGCTGCACAGTGAGACTCTGTCTCAAAAAACAACAACAACAAAGAAAATGAAAAATAAATGCTGTCATTCACTGAGCAAGATACTAAATGCTTCACATAAACCACGTTGAGTCCTGCGAACACTAAAAGAAGGTGTTATTCTTTCTTTTGTTACACACACACACAAAACAAACCAGGTCCCAAATAAATGATTTATTCAACAAAAGGAGCAGAACAAGGATCTAAATCTAACTTCATCTCAGAACTTTCATGCCGTGTGTGTGTGTGTGTGTGTGTGTGTGTGTGTGTATCTTCTCTGTGCCAGCCCCACCCCTGCCCCACTCCCACCCCAGGGAGCTCAGGAACTCAGGTGGAGATGAGGACCAGAATCTTCCTCCTACTAGAGACAGTGAACTTCAGCATCACTGGGGGACCAGAAGCCAGAGGGAAGGCAGGAAGTAATCTGGAGAGGCTGCCTGTAAGAGGTGGGGAGCTAGGGACTGGCTGGAAAGAGCAGACAGAGGGAGGAATGAAGGAATGGAGTATCAGAGTACACTTCCACAGCAGCCTGAAGGAAGTCAGGTGCTGACAAGTGTAACCTCCATGATAACTGGGAAGGGAAGATAACTGAGCAAGACAGGATCTCAATGTGTAGTCCTGGATGTCCCGGAACTCACTATGTAGACCAGGCTAGCCTCAAACTCAGAGAGATCTGCATGCCTCTGCTACCAGAGTGCTATCACACCCTGCTTACTTTATTGTTTATTTATTCTCTTGAGAGATGGGGTCTTGCTGTATGGTGTGGGTTGGCCTCGAACTCACACAAGTTTGAGTTCTCACTCTGCCAGACACTCTACTGAGGTCACTTGAGTTACCGGCATAGCGTTTCTATATTCGTGGGCACACACTTGCACAGGTGTCCACAGCACCCACGCCGAGACAAGAGGACAATTTTCAGGACTAGTTTCTCTCCCTCCCACTGTGCGAGTCCCAGTAATCAAAGCCTGGTCATCAGGCTTGGCAGGAAGCACCGTGAACCATTTCAGCTTGGACCTTGGGAAACACTTTTTATGTGTATGTGTGTCAGCTTCGGTGTGCACATGCGTGTGCTGGTGGGAGGGCAGAGGAGGGTGTCAAACTCCTCGGCTGTGCAGTTGCAGGTGTCTGTGGACACCAGGCTTGTTGGTTAAGAAGTCCGGGCCTGGGGGTCGCACAGGTTCTCTCACTGGCTGAGCCAATGTCTCTCCAGCCCCTGCTGCAGCCTTTGTGGCGCTCTGATGTGGCGATGGATTTAACCGTGCTGGACCTCAGTTGCCTCATCTGCAGAATGGGGACCATCATAACGCCAATGTCGACCTGTTGGAACAGGGAAATGAGTGCAGGCGATGAGTCTGTTCCATAGTAAATGCTCAGTGGCTGCCAGCTAAACCAATTATCCCGAGTCCTCCTAACAGCCCTCGCTCACAAGTGGCTTTTTCCAGGTGCCTTAGGGATGACTTCATAGCTAAATGGCAGACCTGAGACTTGAACTTGATATGAATGATCCATGTTGTCCCGTCTCCTTGATGCAGAACTTGTCACAGGAGTTGCCATAACCCGTTAACTACTACCTCCTTCTAGACTGGCCACTGCTGGGTCCCCAATTGAAGGGCCAATGTTGAGACCATGAGGAATCATGGGGTCCAGTTCAGCTATAGAAGGATGAAGGCGATCACGGACATGCTTGTTTCATGGGGACCTGCTGGAAAGAGGCCTTGGTACCTTTCAGGATTAGTTTCCTGGTAGAAAACTATATTTTGGTTCAGGAGTTAAAGAGTGCTCTTAGCTCGAAGAGACTGTAGTAAAAGTAACAGGCAGGATGCCCCAGTTGGGGTTTCTTCCTAAGCAGGGCTGTCCTTAGCCAGGGTCATCCCAACATCCTCCTCCACTGTCATGAGCTTCTCCACTACAGAGCTATTCATCCCCGAGCCCCTTGGTCCAGAAACCACGGCTCCAGCATGGGTGTAAACTGCCAGCCGCTAGAGAGGATGATGTCAGACCCAAGCCTGCCTGGAGAAGGCCTTGGGAGGCTCTGTACACAGAGAGGCCAGGCAGTCCCTGGGGAGGTATTGAGAAGCAGTGAAAGATGGCAGAATTGCTACCTCCGTGCCTCAAGAAGACATTTGATGGCCTGGTTCATTCTCAAGGGTGACCTGAAATATTCATGCAGAAGTCAGAACGCTTTTTTCAGTGGTCATTTTGACTGGCTTACATTAACGGTACCTGTTCCTAGGTTCAGTGTGACATTTTCACTTGAGTACACACAGTAGACACTTATTGATCTCTCTTTATCCCCTCCGCCAGCCTTGAAAACCCACAGCCTTTTCAGTTTCTAGTCACTGACATTTTTTCCCTTAGGCTCATCCTCCTGCCTCAGCCTCCCTGTGCTGCGGCTGTAGGCACATACTGACATGACTGATTTTGCTAATCCCTCCCTGTTCTGATGTTCACATCAGCTCAGCAAAAGTTTGGTCAAGTGAGCACCTGGAAGTTGATACTGTGCTCCTTAAAGTAAACCCTGTGTGGTTCCGAGGCCAAGAGACCAGCCTCCCTGAGTCCACCCCTTAGCAAAGACTGAGGTCTGGGTGATTCTCTGAATGCCTCGGGTCTCTGTTTCATTATCTGAGCCTGTGAGAACAGCATCTACAAGGCAGGGATTAACATGATCAGTGAGGGCCTGTCATGTGACAAGTGCTGGGGTCACACCAGTAAAAAACTCCAAGTCCTGGTTCCCATGGTGTTTAATGGAGGAAGGCAGACACCAATTCCATAAATATTTAATATAACGACAACAGTAAGTGTGACGGGGGTAGGCAGGGCACTGGAAGGCAGACAGAGTGTCAGCACAGGGAGGCATTGCTTTACTTAAGGAAGGCCTTCTGATAAGATGCTCGAAAGAACAGGGAAGGTGGGTAGCACACATATGACCCCAGCACTTGGGAGACTGAGCATTGTGAATCAGAGGCTGAATAGTGAGACCCTGTCTCAAACACAAAGACAGCAACAACACGTCCACACGGTTGGCTGTTGCGGGGTCTCTCACCTGTAATCCTAGCAGTTGAGAAGCTGAGGCAGGAAGGTTGCCAAGAGTTCAAGATCAACCTGAGCTACATGGTTCCTGGCCGTTCTGGCTGCGTAGGAAACTCTAAGTCAGTCTGGACTACAGAATGAAACCCTATCTAAAGCAGAATAAAGAGCAGGGTTATGGGTGAGCGGTTAGGAGCACTTGCTGCTCTTGCAGAGGATCCAGGTTCTGTTCCACACACCCTAAACTTGTGTGGGTCACAGTAGCTTGTTAACTCTAGTTCCAGACTCTCCGATGCCCTCTTCTGGCCTCTGTGAGCACTACACATACATAATGTATATACAGATAAGCAGGTGCACACACATCATAAAATACTATAATTGTTTTTGAGACAGGGTTTCTCGGTGTAGCCCTAGCTGTCCTGGAACTCCTTCTGTAGACCAGGCTGGCCTCGAACTCACAGAGATCCATCTGCCTCTGCCTCTCGAGTAGAGGGACGAAAGATGTGTGCCACCAAGCTTGGTATAAATAAGCAATTTTTAAAAAAGAATGAAATAGGTGTGAGCTAGGAAGGCTGTCCGGTGAATTAAGCATTTGGTGTGCATGCATTAAGCTCCAAGGCTGGATCCACACATTAACGTAATAGTGGGGCTTTGTGGTGAGCCACTGTAGGCTTAGATTTTTTTAATTAATTAATTTATATATATATGGTGCTCTCTCTGCCTGCCAGAAGAGGACATCGGAACTCGTTATAAATAGTTGCGAGCCATCATGTGGTTGGTGGGAATTGAACTCAGGACCTCTGGAAGAGCAGTCAGTGCTCTCAACTGTGGAGCCACCTCTCCAGCCCCAGGCTTAGAATTTTCTAATCCTACTTTCTTTATGGTTTTTGAACACTTCAGCCTCACTTCTAACCCACTGACTAGCAGTTGGGGAGAAAGAAGGTTAATAGGAAAACCGGGTTGTGGACCTCCTTTTACTAGTAGTTCTTTGGGCAACTGAACTCTTTGTTGTCAGGATACCAGCAGTCCAGTTCAATAGCAAACACCAAAGAGGAATCAGTACCAGAGGTTAGATCCAGCAGGAACCGTAAGACTCAGCTGAGTTAGCAAGTCAACAGAAGCAGCCAGAATACTACAAGTTCATTGGTGCCTTTCGCTCTACGAAGTGAAGACCAGCGGAGGCAGATGAAGCATTGCGTGGTGTCACAATGCAAGAGCGACCTCTCACTGTTTATGGGTTTCCATTTATACTTTTTCCAAATATCACGTGTTCTCTCAAGCATCTGTTACAGCAAAACATCCTCTCTCAAGAGACCTGCCAGAAAGACATTACGAGACACAACTGAGTTTCCACTTCAAGCCGTTATAACCCAGGATGAGGAGATACAGGTAAGAAAAGCCAATGGCTCGGTGGTCAGCTAGCCGAAACAGCAAGTGTTAGGAAGACCCTTTCTCAATAATAAATAAGGTGAGAGTCATAGAGGAAACCCTGACCTCTGATTTCCCTTCATGCATTGTTCCCCAGTTTAATAGGGACCAATTAATAAGACTATCTGTGTCAGAACTCTTGCAGGCAGCGAAATAATCCTGTGCAAAGGTCCTGAGGCAAGAGCGTCCCTGGAATATCTACAGAGACATAAAGGATCTAGTGTAGTTATAGAAATCAGACTCTGTGCACAGCTGAAGTCAAAGCCGGCTGGATTCATTGGCAGACTGCACAGGAGAGGCATTTATGTGCAGGGCTGATATGCTGAGTTCAGTCCACAAATCCCACAAGGTGGCAGATCAGAGTTTAATACACACACACACACTCACTCACACACACTCTTATACACACACACACACTCACACACACACACACATCCTCACACACACACACACTCACACACATTCACACACACACTCACACACACTCTCACATACACACTCACTCACACACACTCTCACATAGACACACACATTCACACACACACTCACACACATGAAGACAAGTAAGTATGATTTTAAATAGATCTGTAGTGAGTGGTGGAGTATCAGTGACAAGATCTAAGATCACAGGGAGTGTGACAGGACCAGGATGGCTGGAGCAGAGCGGGTGAAGCAAGTGCATCCGTCTGGTTCGGAGAATGATGACACAGTGCATTTGATGCTGACCTAGGACACTTGAGACCCTGCCTAAAACAAAATAAAATTTTAAATGTTTACCATAGATTTAAGCATAAGGTGAGTCTCAAAATATTATACATTCAATAAGTGTGAAGAATCACACCTTTAATCCCAACACTTGGGAGGCAGAGACAGTTGGACTATTGTGAGTTTGAGGCCAACCTGGTCTATGTAGAGTTCCGGGCCAGGCAGGGAAACATAGTAAGACATCCTCTTAAAATAATAACAACAAAAACAGCAGCAGCAGCAGCAGCAGCCAGGTGGTAGCGGCATGTGCCTTTAGTCCTAGTGGGCGTTAGAGGCAGGTGAATCTCTAAGTTCGAGGCCAACCTGGTCTACAGAGTGAGTTCCAGGTCAGCCAGGGCCACACAGAGAAACCCTGTCTCAAAAAACAAAAACTATATGACTCTATATGTGTTCCAGGCTGGCCTCTGATTAGAGATTCCCTGCCTCAGTCTCTCAGAACTATGCCATAGACACATACGTTTTAAACTTGAAAGTGTGTGGGTAGAGACAGTGTCTCACTTTACATCCCAGGCTGGTCTCTAACTCACAGCAATCCTCCTGCCCCATCTCACTCTTGTTGGGATTATGTGCCACCTGCCACCATGCTTGGCGTGTTTCGTTGTTTTGTTTTATGAAGACAGGGTCTCACTGGATAGCCTGGGACTCTCTGTAGAAGAAAGAGGCTGACCTGGGATCGGTTCCATCTGCGTCTTCCTCCCAGACGCTAGCATTAAAGACATGTGCCACCACACCTGACATCTCAGCTTTTTGGGTTTTAATCTTTAAAAGAACTTTCAGAAAAAAAATAAGAAAGGAGATATTTTAAAAGTTCTATAGACAAAATTTAACAGATGTTTGTAGAATTCGAGGGAGAGAGCAGGACCATTGGCCAAACGCTGAGGATATGGAACTGAAACGAAGTCCAGATTTTCTGGCACCAATTTCAGGGTTCTTCCAGGAGTTGTTCATTGATTCATCAACTCGTGGATCCATATATTTGTTCATTAAACTGCATAAGGCACCTGCTACGTGCCAGTCGGGTAACTCTGGGAATGCAGCGCTGACAAAACCTAAGCACCACGGACTTGCGCGACCAGATATATCTCCTTTCTTTCAGTGATAACTACAATGACAAGGGTGTCGAGTGCCTTGGAAATCGCGGAATTAGAAAGCAGCGAGGAAAGAGAATGGCGCTTCCGATAACGTGATTTATTCTCGTCACTTCAGATTCTGTCCAGGGACTCCAAAGAAAGTAGCAATTCAAAACAAAACAAAACAAAAAGCTCGCAGAAGCTCAATTCAGCGAAGTTCTTCACTCAGCAGCAGACAAGAACGGAGGTGGGGCACAAGTATGAGGCGCATGCGTGCTCTCGCTACTGCTGCCCCGAGGGTTTGGACCAGGACGAATAAAATGCGCAGGCGCTACAATTCAGTACAGGTCTGAGAAGGCGTTGCCCAGTGGAAACTTCGTTTGGCGTCTTTGTTCCGCCCCCTTCGCATGACCCTATTTCCGCTTCCGGTGCACTGGTGTAGTTCCAAGATGGCGTCGGCGGTGTTTAGTGCGTCTCGACTCTCTCGGCTGCTGGGCCGGGCCCTCCCACGGGTGGGGCGGCTCATGTCGAGTGGCGCCCACGGCGAGGAGGGTTCAGGTACTTGGGCTAGGGTGGGCGTGGGGCCTCCACAGCTCGAGCGCGGCGTGGCCGGGCCTTGACCTTGGCGGGAGGCCTTGCGGGAGGGAGCGACCGAGGCTGACGTTTTGGCCCCGCCGCAGCTCGTATGTGGAAGGCCCTTACCTACTTCGTGGCGCTGCCCGGGGTGGGAGTGAGCATGCTCAACGTTTTCCTGAAGTCGCGACACGGAGAGCACGAGAGACCCGAGTTCGTCGCCTACCCCCATCTCCGCATCAGGACCAAGGTACGCGCTGCGCCTTTGCTGCCCTTCAGGTGTCCGTTATTTCGGGGTTGTCCACTCCCCAGTCCCAGCCCTTGGTACACTAGGATCTTTGCTGCCTGTCTATCCACGCAGACAGAACATTTAATTTACTCTCGTTTTACATAAGGAAATCGCGACCCAGTTTTCTAAAAGGCTGCATAATAAAAGCCCGTGGATTTTCAACTCCCCCGGTTTGTCACCTTTTGTCTTCTGGTGCACTTCAGAAGCAGTTTCCTGCATGAAAACTAGGAGGTTTGGGGTGTCCTTTTATAGCGGCAGATCCTGAAGGTGATTCACGATCTGGGCGTTTGTCTTAGGCGTGAGCACAGACTGCCGATTTGTTCTCACAATGGCAGTTCATGTAGACAGTTATAATGTCTCTTGATGGATTTTTAACAAGGCTGTCTTCTTGCTCCTTAAAAGCTGTTATCACCTAATTCACATAGGACTGGCCTTGCAGAAACTATTCTAAACCTCAATTTTACAACCCACGAGGCTCGAGTTCACTTATGCACAGTCTCAGCACTTGGGAGACCAATGTAGGCAGAGAGATCTCTTGAGTTCCAGGCCAGTCTGGTCTATATTGTGAGCTCCAGGACTGCCTGGGGTGAGGAAGAGGTGCTGACAGCGTCCTTGCCTTGGCCTCTGCCCACTAGGTGGCAGTAGTACCTCTCCTAACCGTCTCTAGAAAATACTGCATATCCAGCCCCTGGCTCTTGCGGGGTGAAATAAGAGGATCAATAGCTCATGGTCATTCTCTGCTACGTTATGAAATGGAGGTTAGCTTGGGCTAAATGGGGTTATCACAGAAAGCCAGAAATGGTTGTGAGCTATTGACCAAGAGTAGTGCTTTTTAAACATGGTGGGAAGGAACTGGAGAGATGGCTCATTGATTTAGAGTGGTACTGCTCCTAAGGAAGACTAATTTACTTTCCAGTGCCCAAGTGTGTAGCTCACAACTTTCTTTAGCTCCAGCTGCAGGTGGGATAGATGTCTTTGGCCTCTGTGTACACCCACACTTTTATGCATATACCCAGAGATGATGATCTACTACTACTACTAATTTTAAAAAGCTGGCATGGAGGCACAGGCCTTTAATCCCTGCACTTAGGAGGCAGAGGCAGAAGGATGACTGTAATTTTTAGGTCAGCCTGTGCTATGTAGGGTTTCAGGTTAGTAAGGAAACTCTGCTTGAACAAAAACAAATCAGGGCTTCAAAGATGCTCAGCAGGTAAAGGAACTTGCTCCCAAGCCTAAGAATCTGAGTCAGTGTCTGGGACCCACTCAATTTCCAGCAATTACACATGGTGGCTCACAGCCATCTGTAATGGGGTCTGATGCACTCTGTGGAGTGCTTATACATAATTAAATAAATTAATTCAAATTATATTTTAAATTTTTTAAAATAAGAAGCTATGGGGAAGTTGGATTTTAGGTTTTATCTGTTTAATGAGAATTTTCTGGAAATATCTAATTGACATCTCATTCCACAGCCCTTCCCCTGGGGAGACGGTAACCATACCCTCTTCCACAACCCTCATGTGAACCCACTTCCGACTGGCTATGAAGATGAATAAAGAAAACCTGGACCTTCCCCAGGCGACAAGGGACCATGGCACTGGTTTGGACCCTTACTCTTGTGTGTGGACCACGAAAGCCCATTGGATGCTAAGCTCTTCTTTTCTTTTTATCAGATGGTGACCATCTGTTCTTCCATCCCTTTGCTTGTAAGAGGAGATGGCTTAAATAAATAACTTAAAACTTAAGACCGTGAGCTGGACGGTGCTTTCCTATTCTCAGAAGCTGACATGGCATTGCCGTTTGGCCGTGTTTCAGATCTGGTTTAGCTCACCATGCTGTGTGTAGCTGGCCCCCTGCTGGTTTCTTGTGCTTAGGGTGGGTAAAGCCAAGTGACCAAGAGCACAGAGAGGTAGAGTATTGGGATGGGCTCCCTGACAGACCGTGCATGATCAATAGAATTGCTGCCGGTTACCATCTGTAACACATGTGTGACAACCTCAAAGACTGAGCTACATAGCAAGTTCCAAGTCAGTCCACGCTGCACAGACTCTGAACAAAGTCCCCGAGCTTCAGTCATCTCTCCTGGTGAGCTTCTGTTGCAACCTATAAAAGGAGCCAAGTTATTACCGTTAGTGTCATTTCTCAGACAGTGATGGTGCACACTTTTAATCCCAGCACTCAGGAGACAGAGGCGGGCAGAGCTTCGATTCCAAGACCAGCTTGGGCTACAGGGCAACTTCCAGGCCAGCCAGGGCTAAAGGGACCCTGTCTAGGGAAACAACACAGTGATAGTAGTTACAAAGCAGCAGCATAGCCATTAATTGCTTGTCAAAATGGAAGACCATTGTAACTGGCTGGAGTCAGTTTTGGAGAGAATGGAGTCCGGTAGGATGAGCGATCATCATGTTCTTGGAAGTTCTGTTGTCAGCTGTGTGAAGCAAGGGATCTAAAAGTAGCTGCTCTGTTTAGGTGATCTGCAGTCTTGCTGTCACCATGGGGAGTAGCCGGTTAAAGCATGCACCATGCCATTTCTTTAATGATTCTGTCTTTTCTGAAAGTTGTCTTTCTCACCATCCCAAGAAAGACACGAAAAGGCATGGTGGTGCATACTTACAGCCTCTGGGACTTGAGTTTCATAACCAGAACCTGCTCCATGGAAGGAGGGAACTGACCTCCACATGCACACCATCATGCCTGCACACATGAATTAATTACTACGCCAGTGTGGCTTGAATGAGAATGGCCTCAACATTACATAGGTTTAAATCCTTGGTCCCCAGTTGGTAGGTCTATTTGGGAAGCAGACATGGGCTTGTCGGAGAAGTGGTGTTACTGTGGGCAGTCAGGCTCTGGGGTTTCAGAAACCCACACACACCATTCTCAGTCGGCTCTCTGCCTGTGTCTATGGAGCAGGATCTAAGTTCCCAGCTACGGCTCCAGCGTCACGCCTGCCTACTTGCTGTCGTGATCATGGAACTGTGAGTCTCAAACTTTTACAAGTTGCTTTGGTGATGGTGTCTTCACAGCAATAGAAAAGTGACACCCAGCATGGTGGCACACACCTGTAATACCAATAGTTGGGAGGTGGAGACAGGATGAAGAGTTCACTCCCAAGGGTTCCTTGAGGCCAGGCTGGCCTATCTGAAACCTTGCCTTAAAAATGACCTGGGAGGCTGGAGAGATGGCTCACTGGTTAGAGCACTGACTGCTCTTCCAGAGGTCCTGAGTTGAAATCCTAGTAACCACATGTGGCTGACAGCCATCAGGGGATGTGATCCCTCTTCTGGTGTGTCAAAAGACAGTGACAGTGTACTCACATATATGAAATAAATATTAAAAAAAAAAATAAAGACCTGGGAATGTAGCTCAGTTGATAAATGCTGGAATGCAAGAAATGTTGGGTTTGACCTCAGTAGTACAGAAATCAGGAAGGACACATGGCCTGAGTTACATCTTAAGGGACATAGGCTCCAAAATCTCTTGTGATCCTTTGGACAATGACCCCTAACTAGTTGAAAAATATAGGGTTTTTTTTTGGTTTTTTTTATAGTCACACATTTTTCTAAAAGTTAAAATGTTTTGAAATGGCATGAGGGTTGGCCAGATTAAAATGAAGCAGTAATCAGCAATACAGGAAACAGTATAAACCTTTTGTACACCAGCTTTCATCTGCCTTAGGGATACAAAAATCCTGTTCAAGGTAGGTAGGTGTGAGAACTACATAACATTGCTTTGGAACCATAATACATAATATTTGAAGCTGTTTATATAGGTGAGTATGATAGTAAACGTAACCCAGCATGTCCATGGCACAGGGAGACCAGCCCCAAAGTCGGATTTCAAACCTCAGTGCTGATCAGTCACCTAGGCTTAAATCAAGTTACAAAGTAACAAGAGGAGAGTACGGGGGAAACAGGAAATGGTGTTCTGTAAAGTGCAGAGGTTCCAGAGCCAAGAGTAAATTCTGAATTTAAGATTTATTCTATTTCATGATTACAGACTTAGGGCATGGTAGGCAAACAAAAATCAGTAAGCACCTTTCCCCCACTTAGCTGGATGCGTTTTGCCTTTTATGTGATATGCACATTGACTTTAGTTCATGGAGTTGGAAGTTAGCAGCAAACCTGTAATGCAGGTGACTCTTGCACAGTCACCCAGTGCTGGAGTTATGAGCATCAGTGCTGTGAGCTCCAAAGTGGTGTTTACATCATCTCTGAAGCTTCTGAATGTTAAGGCAGGAGCTCAGTAAAGCTGCCTTCTACTTCCATAACCTGGGCCAGCATCAGCTGAAACTGTTACTATAAAAATACAATCATGTTTCCAAGCAGTGATTGAAACTGTTGTGTCTGCATCCTGTTTTAGAGCTGTAGGCTCCCTGAGGAAAAAGAGGTCCTGACCAACCATCCTGAGCAATGGCTCCCATATAGTACACCCAGTGTCTCTCCAGCAAATGCTGTCAGGCAGCCTTGGTCAGGCCCAGTTTACCATATTCACATCCAAGGACCAGTTAAAGCTGATTCCAGACCATGTTTTGCAACCATAACCCCAAGAAGCTGTTCCACTGTAGCACAAGGAGTTCCTGCAAGATGCCAGCAAAAGTGAAGTTGCCTCAAATCAGGAATGACAGCTGCTCCTTCAGAACACCAAGATGGAGAATTCTCCACTAAACCCTTCGGATCCCATGCTAGCTTCACAGCTTTCCCTGACAACAATCCAGAGGCCTCTCAATTTACTGACTTCTTCCAAGTGACAGGCAGGTCAGGAAGAGTTTTCAGGCTTTTCTTTGCCGTGGCCCATGAACTCCAGTCCTTCAATAGGAATCTCCTTCTCCTTGATTGCTTTCTGAAGGAGGAAGAAAATGAGCTGTAAGTCCATGGAAGCTTGCAGCCCATGTTTTATGACTGAAGTATAACTGCACAGAGGTAAACCTGGCTGAACTGGAAAGGTGTGAAACCCACAATTCAAGGAGCACCCTTTTTTGAGACAAGGTATCATTGTGTATCCCTGGCTAGTCTAGAACTCTCACACATCTGCCTGCCTCTGAGTCCTGGGATTAAAGGGCATATGTCTAGCAGAGTTTTAACAAACAGGACCACTGTACAGACTAAGTCCTGTGTGGTGTCAATACCTGCTCTTGGGAGGTGAGGCAGGAAGGTCAGTTCAGGTAACTGTCTCTTAGTGTTTAATCTGAATCCCAGTTCCAGCAGCTACGTGGCCTTGAGTCACCTTCACTGAGAACTGGCTAATGGTACCTTCTGGAATGGAGAGGATGTTTTAGGTTGAGTTAGAAGTTCTGGTCTGCAGGCTGGAGAGATGGCTCAGCGGTTAAGAGCACCGACTGCTCTTCCAGAGGTCCCGAGTTCAATTCACAGCCACCACATGGTGGCTCACAACCATCTGTAATGGGATCTGATGCCCTCTTCTGGTGTGTCTGAAGACAGTGATGGTGTACTCAAATACATGAAAAGAATAAATCTTTTTTGAAAAAAGTGCTGGTCTGAAATCAAACCTTACTGGCTACAACAGGTGGAGGAAAGAAAGAGCAAGGAAGAGACTGTAACAAAGCAGCCAACCTCTGTGATGGCTTAGCAGTCTAGAAAACCATCCACTCCTAATAAAAATGAATGTCACACTGCATAAATATTCATGGTCACCAGCCTTTGAATTAATCACTTCCTATTTCTGAGTAAGAGTTTTTTCCATGTGTAAAATATAGATAATAAAACGTCTTGTCACCAAGCCTGATGACCTGAATTTTATTCCTGGAACCCACATAAATGTGAAAGGAGAAAACTGACTCCCAGAAGTTGTCTTTTGCTTTAACGCGGGCGCGAACACACACATTTTTTCCCGCCCCGAGACGGAGTTTTTCTGTGTAGCCTGGCCGTCCTGGAACTCACTCTGTAGACCAGGCTGGCCTAGAACTCAGAGATCCGCCTGCCCTCTGCCTCCGTGTGCTAGGATATGAAAGGTGTGCGCAATCACCGCCCGGCCACGCCAAATTTTAAAGATACGAAGTTTGGAATGCGTACGGAATAAATGAGCAACAACAACAAATTACTAATGTATTCTGTAAAAAGCAAGCACCGCAAAGCATCCCAGTGTGTCAAGTGGAGACACCCAAGCAATTTCGGAGGGATGGCGGAGAAGAGGGCTGGCTGCTGCAGCCGTGCGGCGGGTCCGGGCGAGGCTCACCTGGACACACTGCTGGTAGCGTTTGAAGAGGTCGGTGCACGGGTCCCCCGAGCCGTCCCCTTTGAGGAACTTCTCAGCAAACCAGCGGTTGAAACATTGGTCGTACTCGCGCTTCATGTCAGTGCAAGCCTCCCCGACGCTGTTCATGGCGACTGCAGCTGCTGTGACGGCGACGCACTCTAATGTCGTCACTCGCGTGCGCGTCGCCCCACCGTTTGACGCCTACGGAGGCCGAGAAGCAAAGAAAATGTGGTCACGGGCGGCGAGGGTGCGATTTCGGGTTCCTCTAGACAGAGGCCGAAGCTTTGCTTCCAAGACGAGTCCACAGGGAAAGGTCCAGGCGGCGGGGCAGGGGACCCAGGCTCCACGCCTCGCCCCGCAGGGCACCGGTCGCGTGTCCGCCGAGGTAATCGAGCATCTGGAGCGGCTGGCGCTAGTGAACTTCGGCAGCCGCGAGGCGGTGGACCGGCTAGAGAAAGCCGTCGCCTTTGCAGATCAGCTGCACGCCGTGGACACGGACGGGGTGGAGCCCCTGGAGTCGGTACTGGAGGACAGGTAAACTCCCGGCCGAGGCCGAGGCGTCTTGACCGGGGCACCTTCGAAGCTGTTTCAAGTCCTTCCAGCGTCCTTTGCATAATTGGAAATTTGCCCAGTCGCCGCAAGGATGGCTTTACTCTTCGCCTAGTTCATTGTAGATCCTGTCACTACGGTTTAGAATCCTCTAGTCTTCCCATTCTCGATGTAAATAGGAACAAAATCCGAGAATCCCCTACTTCATAGAGCCCCTACCCACCCTCTCCGGTGCACTGTTCCCTCAGTACCCTCTAGCCTGTATTGACTTGCAAGCCGCGTTCTTTTCCTCTAAGTTGTTTCTCTTGCCTACCCGAGCAGATTAAATATCTGAAGGAGTCAAATACCGTAATTACTCAAATCAGTTCATATGCTAATATGGGATATCCAAATAACAAGTAAGTTATGGTTCATCAACTTTTTGAGACAGGATCTGACTAAATAGCGCAGGCTAGCTTTGAACCCAAGGTTATCTTGCTGCTTCCTTAGTGCTATTCATAAGGTTCATTTCTTTTTACAGAGTCTCATGTAGACCAGGCAAGCTAAGGATGACCTTGATTTTGTGATCCTTGTACCTCCACGTCCTAAGTCCTGGGATTGTAGGTGGTTGAACAACAACGGTGCTTTTGTAGCCCATGCTGGCCTCACATTTGGGCCAGTTCAGTGCCCGGCTGGGATAACAGGTATAAGGCACCAATCTTGTTTTGAAGATGATTTTTTTTAAAAAAGAATCAGTGTGTATAGGTGTGTGTCACACATCTGGTGCAGAAGAGAATGTGGGATCCACTTGAACTGGAGTCACAGGTAAACCACTGTAGGTGTGTTGGGAATCAAACCTGGGTCTTCTGTTGGAGTGACCAGGACTAATTATCTTTGTGATTCCATTAATGATAGAGAGGCAAATCTATAACTGTAACTTTATGTGAGATGCTTTGCAAAGTTTAAATCTTGTTAGTCTCCTGTCCTTCTCACCTTCCCGTCTTTGATCTGATGCTCAGATCCAGAGAGGTTAACCCTATTTGCCCAGCATCACCCAGTACTTCACATCAGATACCTGATGCCGTTTTCCCATCCAAGACCGTCAGGAGACGTGCCACTGCTCCTGAAGCCAGGTCCTCGGCTGTCACAGACCCTGCCTATCTCTCCAAGCCAGCACTGCAGCTTCTTGAGTTCCCTCTTTCCTGTTACTTTTACACCAGTTTTCAGTCTTTGCTTTTACCAACCAGCTCCTTATCCCACCCACTTCTATGAATCCTTTCTTAAGCTGTCAACTGCCACCAAGTCTTTATTCCTTGTACAGTACATTTTTATGGTACTACTGATATTCCAAAGAGCTTTTAATCACAACATATCTACTTAAATGTTAGTTCTCTACCCCTCTCCTTCTGTTTTTCCAAACATCATGAGTCATGTTTGTTTTTTTATGTCTAGCACTAAGTAAATACTTGGTAAATGCTCAAATAAACATGTCATTAATGTATTTGGGGAGAGAATAGAATCAAGGAGTCGGCAGTGATGGTGGTGGTGGTAGTGGGTTCAAGTAGGTAAGGGCAGTTGCTACCAAGTCTGACCTTAGTTTGATCCTTAAGACCCACGTGATGAAAGAAGAGAACTGACTCTAACAAGTTGTCCTCTGACCTCCACACGCACATCATAGTACGTACCACTGCAGAGTAAAAAAACTTTACAATTGTAATTTTTTTTTTCAAGAGTTGGGAGTTCCTGTCTTCCAGGAGAAACTAAAGAAAAGTAGTTGTGGGCTGGAGAGATGGCTCAGCAGTTAAGAGCACTGACTGCTCTTCTAGAGGTCCTGAATTCAATTCCCAGCAGCCACATACAACCATCTGTAATGGGATCAGATGCCCTCTTGTGGTGTCAGAAAACAGCTACAGTGTACTCATATACATTAAATAAATAAATAAATCTTTTTAAAAATGCTACAAAGGGAAGAGTAAAAAGAAAAAATGACAAGCAACATTTGTCATGTAGTGGCTGGAATTTGAGCTTGTCATTCAGTGGCCTGCATTTCTTTCCATAAATTATGTCATTTTAGATTAATAAATCCCACTAGTCATTTTAATATGACATTTGCAGGACTACCAAACATGAGTCCAGCATCTCAAGCTAGACTCGAATGTGTTTTTAATCTTTAAGTGTGTGTGCCTGAGAGTCCATGCATATGTGTGTAGGAATCTACAGAGGTCGGAAGACTGCCTGTGAGGTGCTCTGGAGCTAGAGTTCAAGCGGTATGAACCTCCGTGATGGTGCAAGGAGCTAAACCCAGGCCCTGTGTCAGAGCTACATGCTCTTAGCTCATGAGCCAGCTTTCCAGCCCCTGACTTGATTGTTTTAAATGCTTGTCTGAACTTGAAACATCCTAGTAAAGATAGGTAGGTGATCAGCAGTTTTAGGCAACGGCCATAATTGCAGTGCGAGACCCAACTGGCTAGAAGGCTGTCTACACATCAGTAATGTGTTATTCGAGTTGAACTAAAACTCAGAGCCTTTAGTGTGATCTTAGTGTGCCTGTGCTGTGGGCTAGGAGTTTGTATGCAATATTTCAGTTATCATCTATGACTTATATGAGAGAACCGACTCTTCCAAGTTGTCCTGATCTCCATAGAGAGCACTGCAGCACACAAACACACATTCACATAATTCTGAAAACAAGCTTTTCTTTTTTTGTTAAATTTATTTTAAATATGTGAGCACACTGTCATTGTCTTTGAACACACCAGAAGACATCAGATCCCATTACAGATGGCTGTGAGGCACCATGTGGTTGCTGGGAATTGAACACAGGACCTCTGGAGGAGCAGCCGGTGCTCTTAACCAGCCTCAACAAGCTTTTTGCAAAGGAAGTATTCTACCTCTGAGTTTCAGCTCCACCTCCCTAATCTGGAACAAGACAGCTAAGCTCTCAGTCTAAGTCTGTAGCAAAGTCAAAACAGAAGTGGGAGGGGAAAGCTTTGCAGAAACAAGTTGTAGTGCAAAGCAGCCATGGAGTCACAGGAGCGTTGACCCACCTGTGGTACAGTTCAAGACCCAGCAGCCCATTCGAAGTCCCTCCTCTCTCTGCTGCCAAGGACGGCTAGTTACTGAGGTAAACCACTTGTCCACACTTTGATGAGTGGAGATAAATAGTTCGTAACCCCTTTTCAAGCAGGATTCCTCATTGGAAGTAGGATGCAGAAAGAATTCGTTTTCATTGCTCAGGAGAGCCTGTGTTAGCGTAGATGCCAAGAAAAGAGGATGGCTATGGAACTGGATGTCTTAGAGCTAGCTTCAAACTCATTCCATAGAACCCTGGTAAAGGCAGGGAGGCGACACTTGGTAAATTATTGGCCTGAAACTGGCCATGGTGGCTCACACCTGTAACTGTAGGACTTGGGATAGAAACTCTGGGGAGACTGATGACATATGCTGCAGCTATTGCAAAGGGTCCCCCAAATTGAGTCCCAACACCCATGTCAGGTGGCTCACAAATACCCATAATTCCAGCTCCAGGGCCTCAGAAGGCATGGATACTCATGTGCACAGACCCCCTCACACATACTTAACTAAAAATATTTTTTGAAAAATCTTCTATGTCTGGAAAGATGGCTCAGGGGTTAAGAGCAATGACTGCCCTTCCAAGGAACCCACGTTCAATTCCCAGCACCCACATGGTAGCTAACAATTCTCTATAATTCTAATTACAGGGGGACCCACTGCATTCTTCTGGCCTTTATGGGTACATACACACATAAAATAAAAATCTTTAAAAAAAAAAACAAACAAAAAAAAAAAAAAACACCCCAAGGTCAGTATGCATGAAGTCCTTGGTTGGTTCCTCAGCACTACCAAAGTTAACCAAAACAAGAACCCATCCTCAACCTCATCCAGGACTGCTTAGGGTTTTAGATTTTGGAATTGCTTTAAGAATGCTGGCCCATCACTGTGACATCAGGGTTTGCATTTTGCTTTTTAAGACAGGATCTCACTATGTATTTGCTGTAGAACACATCTTACAATGTGATACGGCTGCTTCTGTCTTCAGCTGTAAGCAGGTCAAACTACCCAAAGGAAACTTGCCCACCTTAGGCTCCTTGACTTTGTTTTGGAGGAAGGAGTTCACAAGGTTCTATCCCTCCCAAGATTTACGGCCAGTTTACAGGTTCTGGAAGAGACACACCCCCACCCCAATGTTTTAACTGCCCATTAAGTCCTTTGTGCTCCTACAAGAAACCTGTAGAACCAATTGCTTCCCCAAGCTAGACTTGGGTCTGTCATGGCGATTAGATGTTTGCTAGTGCTCCTGGGAAATTTTCATACAGCAGCAGTCTGCCTTCCACTTGTGATGCTCCTGCCTTAGCCTCATGTGTGAGCATGTGCCACTGTACCTGCCTGGTGTTTTTATTCCTATTATTTATTGGAGATGGGTATGACTGTCACAGTGCATGTATGGGGAGACTGTGTCTCTTCCATTTGCATCCTAAGAATCAAACATCACCTATGCTGGAGCCTTTCTCACTACCTCACTTTGTTTTCTTTAAACATTTTGAGGCTGAATAGATGACTCAGTGGTTACGTGAGAACTGGTGGAGTACCCAGCACCCAAGCCAGCCAGGCAGGTTACAACTGTGTAACTCTGGCTCCAGAGGATCTGATGCTTTTGGCTTCCGTGGGCACCTGTACGCAGGTGCACATACACAGAAGCCATACTTAAGATCTACACTCTTAGCCATTCTCCAACAGAACCCTAAGTCCCAGAAAGACCAGTGGCCACATCTACAATGGTGCAACTGCAGATTTTGTTTCCTCTTCCTTCTGTGTTAAGAGACTGAACATAGGGCCTCACATACAAGTCATTGTACCACTGACATACTGCCCCAGCTCTCTGGTCTACTTTTATCACAGCACTCCTAACTGGGGACAGCAACCACAGCAAAGACTTCTGCTCCCCACCCATCCCTGACCCCATCACCTCCTTAGGGGTCCTGTCCCTCTATGCTCTAGAAGCCTCAAGTCTCTCAAACTGTACCTCTGGCCTTTGTGTTTTACAGATGTCTCTACTTGAGATCTGATAATGTAGCAGAAGGCAGCTGTGCTGAAGAACTACTCCAGAATTCAAATCAGGTTGTGGAGGAATACTTTGTGGCTCCCCCAGGTACTTATCACCCAGAGTGGTTCTGACATTCTTGCTGGAGACAAATACTATCTGAATGCAAAAGGACAAAGGGCGCACAGTGGCACTGTGACAGGTGTGCAGGAGTTACAGTGAGAAGTACAGGAGTAAGGGCGTATGCAGCAGACAGCACATCTCTGTGCCTGGCACGGCCAGCATTCCCTGGTGCTCTTCTGGTGCCAGAGTAACTTGAGCCTATTTGCTTGGAGAAATTATGTGACATCTGTCTGGTATTTTCTTACTTATTGGCAATCAATTCAAATAAGAAAACTTAACAGTGCGGCACAGGCCAGCTGAAACACACCTGTATCAGAGCTCACAGCCTCCACACCAGACACCAAGACCAGGCAGTCAACAATAAAGCAGTTAGCGAGAGCATAGAAATCTAAGCTAGCAAGCTTATGGGTCAAACTATGCTGCATTTGCCTCGGTTGGCTGAATATTCCTAAAACCTTGCCATCTCAGACCCAGTAGTTGCTACTACTTCATGACATGTACCTAGGGATCACATAGCAGACAGGGCCTTGCTCCTGATTTGGGTTCCTGGCACAGAGGTTGTCTTTCACGCTTTTCTGTGTATGTTCCCCGCCTGCGTGCACTTGGATATGGCTTCCCTCTGTGCCGTGACTGAGGGTTGGGAGAAAGGATGGCATCAATACTTCCAGCTTTCCATGAAACCCAAGTGACCAGTTAGTTTAGGAAAGCCACCTGGACATCAGGCTCAACTATAATGTTCTTCTTGTTTCTCAAACAGGTAACATTTCTTTGCCAGACAAGGCAAACAAGATCCCTTCTTCCACAGCAGAGTAGCTATTCTGGGAAAGGAATAACCTGTCAACATGGTGGACATTTGCTACTGTGAATTCTAGCATAAACTGGACATTTACAAGACAGAACTGGAAAATTCACAGCTAACAGAAAACCACAGCCTGCTTCCATGGACATGGACCAAATACTCAGGCCTGTTCTGTAAGGAAAATATCTAGTTCCCTCAATCTGCCCCTAAAAAAAACACTACCTTGACAAAACGTATCTATGTGGACTTTTCAGTTTCTATGTGAGAGATACACTACATGTGCTGCTTTTCCAGAGCTTGAGACATCATCAGTCTCTGGGCGTCTACCTGTTCTTACCAGAGGGCTGTCTTATGGACAGGCTTCAGCAGTATTCAGGTAAACTACAGCCAGGGAACTCCTAACCCAGAACCATCTTTCTCAGAAAGCTGTCCAACTTCCACCTCACACTCAGTGTCCATGAACAGACCCTCTCCACACACTGTGTACACAAACACCTGACACACACACACCCATACACCAGGCGTTTGAACACCAGCCAAATACTTCCTTTCTGAAAAGTAGCCCTGGGGCTGTTTTCATTCTTTCTCTTCTCTTTATCTGCAATGTCTGTGCCCCCCACACACACCCCTTCTTTCTGTTTGTTCAGATAGGGCCTCTGTTCTTCAGGCTGGCCTTGAGCCCATGGCTATCTTCCTGCTACAGCCTCCCAAGCACTGGGATTAGAGGAACGAACCCCCTCAGTGTTCGTCAGTCCTGAATTTAAAACTCCAAATATGGGCTAGAGATCCCTTACTAGTTAAGAGAACGTCCTATCCCAGGTGTGGAGGCGAGTCTTTAATTCTGCACCTGGAAGGCAAAGGCAGCCGGATCCCTGAGTTCAAGGCCTGCCTGGTCTACAGAGCCAGAATTATTCTGAGAAACCCTCTCTAGAAAAGGAAAAAACAAACAAACGCCCAGCACTTGAGTCTGAGCTGAGTTTGCCTCCAGTGCCCATGTTAACTCATGGTGGCACATGGCCTCCTGGGAGTCCAGTTCTGCTGTCTTTCTTTCTGGCCTCTGTGGCACTAACACATAGGTGGCATAACGTGTAAATAAAAACATATCTTAAAAAAAAATAGTCTGCCTTTGGTATTGAATTTCTGCTCCTTACAAACTGGCGTGACAGCTCAAATGATAGTTCTCTGGTCAGTACCTGTCAGACGGAACGTGTGTGTATATATACACACACATACTCACACACACACTCAACCAAAGACAACTACACACAGTTACTAAACATTTAAAATATATTTCTAAACAAAATGGGCGACTGGGTCGTAGTGACTGCTGATCTCCAGAGCAGGGCAGCCCATGAAGATGCAGCACTGATTTTTGTCCCATAATCAGGGGTGAAAAAATATACAACTTGTTCCTGAACCAAAGCCACGTCTGTCTCTGCAGTCTAAAACATGTCGCTGCTAGTATGGTGGCTCTGGTCGAAATTATGTAGTTCCTTAAAAAAGAAAAAAAGAGAAGAAAAAATTTCCTAAGACACTGAATTATCAATCTGGAATGTAGGTTCTGAGCACAAAGCAGATCAGCTCATCTAAAAAACAAGAGAATCTTCCACCACCTCCTCAGTAGGGTCTGAAAGGAGAGAAGTAATGTGGTGAGGCCCGGCTTTGGTAGGGAGAGTCACGGCCCCTGGACCCTGACCGCGACCGTGAGTAGCCATAGCTCGTGCTCCTCTCAGGATACACTCGGATATATGAAGTTTCACCCTGAAATTCAAGCAAAAAGAAAGAGGAAAAAGTGAAACATCAGAGTAACGAGCAAAGCCCCAGCCCTGGCACTTGCTTTGTGTCTGGCACCGTAACCTCGCTAAACTTTCAGTGCTCTGCAGATGTGGGCACCCGCACTCTCCATTTCAACAGGATGGAAGCAGAGCAACCCCACCCTTTGTTCACTGTAGACAGGCTAAGGTACAGTGAAGTCATCCAATGGAAAAAGCACGACTCATTGCTACTGCCAAGTTAGACTTAACAGAAAGCATGAACCCACCTCGTGAGAGCGGAATTTGGTGTCATCCAGTTTACGCAGAGCGTATTCCATATCTTCTTTTCTCAAATACTCAACCATCCCCATTCCATCCTTCTGGACATCTGCATAACAGACATCCCCAGCTTCCCGCATGTGATCTTTCAGGTCCTGCCAGCTGCCTGATGGAGGAAGTCCTAGGCAGAGAATGGAAGAGAAAGCCACATCCTCAGCAGTGTTAACTGCCCTGCTAAGAGCTGGAAATACTTATGATGGTCTAGGCTCTGTGATCACTTAATTCTTAAGGGTTCCCAAGTCACAAACCCTTATAGGGGACAGAAAACCAGAGAAATATACTGAAGTATATGGTAAACTGCTGTGAGAAGCTGGTCTAAGTTAATTGTCCAGAGACCAAAGCTTTCCAACAAAGCCAACAAATCTTCCTGTCACAGGTTTACAACCTCTGAGAATTTACCACTCTGTGCTTCACAGTCAGTGATACTCGCAAAACTGAGTTCCAGGTTTTATCCATTATGAAATGTATTAGTACCAAGTATTTCTTGCTGAACTTACTTTCCCAAGACACAAGAGTTGAAACAAGCCAAGTGTAGCTGAGGGAACAGCACAAGAATCCCTGTTTGTTTTTTTACAGTGTGAATGGGCGACAGAGCACAGAGTACCTCGTTAAGAGATCACCAACATTCCTCACTACAGTGGGGAAGGGAACACTCAGACGCTAAAGCTAGTTGGGAGTCATACAACCCTACCTGATGTCATGAAAGGGAAATGTGCTCCTGCTCTCAAAGGCTGTGTTTACCGCTCACAGCTCAGGACTGCAGCCATTTCCTAATAGTTTTCTAAGCAGGATTTCAGAGCAGCATGGAGAGAAAAAAAGATAATGTATGACATCATGAAGGAGGGAACAGAGTCCTAGGGTTAACAGTTACAGAGGGACACAGGGAGATGGATTCCATCACTCTTACACACTACTGTGATTGTGAGACAGTCACACTTTAAAAGGTGCCAAGCTTGATACACTTCACTCCACTAGGGCCCTTCAACTCCCCGCAACATGCAGAGGGCCCCCGAGTCTTAACACTGCATCGATATTTTAAAGACACATCTGAGCTCAGCATTTTACACCTATGCTGTTGAAACCAGTTATAAATAAATAAAAGCTCTATGCCGTCCAACACAATCCCCATGGTTCTATGTTGCTTGCATCTGCTCCTGTGATGTCTGTATATCAAGGAATACTCCCAGAGAAAACACTTGTAGAACTCCTATGACCTTCCCTCTCACCAGTAAGAAAGCACTCTTAAGAAGCATGTTTATCAGGCCACGGTGGCACATGCCTTTAATCCCAGGGCTCAGGAGGCAGAGGCAGGGGGATCTCTATGCGTTTGAAGCCAGTCTGGTCTACATAGAGAATTCTAAAACTACATAGAGACCATTTCAACACAAAAAAAGAAACAGGCTTCTGGCCCACAAAGGCTCTATTACTTGTACAATTTCATTCGTACAATGCCTGCCTTGCTGACTAACCAGGACAGAGCTTTCAACTGCCTGATATGTGTGCACTGGCTACTGAGAAGCCAACCTGTCCCATGTCCTCAAAACTAAGCCAATCCTTAGAGGACAGACTCTGAGGCAAAGTGCACACACCGTCTCATTCAGCATGTCGAGAACATACCTGAAACAAGAACTCGGAAATCCGACCGTCTTGTAGGAGGCCCGTTCCTCGCACCACGGGGCCACCCACCCCGTCCTCCGTAAGTCCTGGGGAATTCCACACGGAGTCGACACTGGCCATAATCATAACCATTTCTTCCATAGATTGCATCCTCAGCATCTCTGCAAAGAAAAGACTGACATTAGTGCTGCCCGATAGGCTGGGCGACTTCTCAGTGGAGGGAGTGAGTGACTGAGCGGGCAGGGAGTCAGCCTGAGGGAATAGGAGGATGGACAGCAGACACAAGCTTGCCATACTTCTGCTCAGGTGGAGGGCCCTTCACATTACTCAAAGTTTTACAGCTGGGACAGCAAGATGGCTCAGCCAAGGCATGCACACACTCTCAAGTGCAAAATAGACTTGACGGTTAATGGAGGGGCTTGGGTATGAGAAAAGATGTGGTATGTACGCATGAAGGCAGCACAAGCTCATCATTCTCAATGCAACTACAGCTGTCAAGCACATGGTTCTCCAGGGTGAGAAATGCAGATAAACGAGCACTCATTCGGAGGCTGCTGACTCGGGAACTGGAGTGGCCCGGCTGCTAAGTCTGTTCTTCATGGGACCAGACTTCAGTTCTCAGCACCTACATAGCAGCTCTTGTCTGTACCTATTCAAGATCTTACGCTTCTTTTGACCTATGACCTCCACTATGTATGATATACACACCAGATGCATATACACATACAAATTAGTTTTTCAGGGGAGTCTGATCCTCCCTAAAAATTTTATAGGATTAAAATAATTGTTGATAACTGATTTTGCCAATAAACCAAATTTATCAAAACATGGCAAGAAATTCTCTAAAGCAGTGGTTCTCAACCTGTCATGACCCCTTTGGCAAACCTTTATCTCCAAAAACATTGACACGACTATCCACAGCAGTAGCAAATTGAGTTATAATATAGTGAAGAACTGTTTACAGGAGGTACAGGAAAACTGAGAATGCCTGCTGTGAAGGTTGAAAACACCCTACATTGGGCCCCTTAATCGGGTTCCACAAGACAAAGCTTATGGGAAGCAAAAGACATTACAATTTTTCAAAAAGCCAGGTGTGGTGGTACACTGGGGAGGCTGAGGCAGGGAGTTCTGAGACCACCCTGGTCCACAAAGAAAGACTGTCTCAAAAGTCACTACAAATTTAAGTTAAAAGACAAATGAAGTAAAGTGAGGGTCTAAGGATGTGCCATCAGCCACAAGCACTTGCTGGTCCCAGCACCCACTCTGGGGCTCCCAATCTTCAGTAACTCCAGTCCAGGAAAGCCAACCGCCTCTTCTGACTTCCTTGGGCAACAGGCATGCATGTGGGGCAGATACATACAGGTAACACACACACAAATAAATCTTAAAAAAATAAATAAAATATAAAAAGATAAATGAGGGCTGGGTCCCATGACTCACGTCTTTAACACCAGCAATGGGAGCCAGAGGCAATCGGATCTCTGTGAGTTCGAGTTCCGGCCACTCAGAGCTATAGAATTAGACCCTGTCTAAAACAAACAAAAAAAGGCATCAAGGAACACGACCATCACAGCTCACGGCAGCGTTGACTGCTGGAGTGCATTTACAGTGGACTGGAAAGGCCAGTCGTATTAAAGATTAAAAGCAGAATTTGTATGTAAAGGACCTAAGTTACCTGTTTAAGCTTTTATAACTCTGAGACATAAGTCTAGGCAGTTATCAAAGGGACTAGTAGGATGCTAATAACTTTCAGTGCTTTCTTTGAAACTTCCCAAGTAGAGCCGACTATAGCTCTGTTAAGACTAAAGGGAAAACATGATCATGTAACATAAGACACTGTAGTAACAGGGTTCAAATCCTACCTAGATCCTCTACAAACACCTACCAAGTGTTATCCCTTTGGCTAATCTCTTGCATTACCCAATGAGCAATTTCCTCATCTGTGAAATACGGTCAACAATCTCCGCTTCACGGGACACTGAAGACACTAACTACACGGCATGGCACTTGTCACACAAATTCGACTGTTCAAAATACACAACGGCACTGTTAATTAGAGCCATCATTTTCTCACGTTCATTTGTTAAAAAAAAAAAAAAAAAAAAAAAAAAGCTTCAGTCTATTTTTGAGGCAAACTGCAAGACACTTAGGGATAAGTTCTGTTAGTCTTCAACCATCGAAGTCCAGGGCACGTCTACTGTGAATCCGTATCTCCAACCCAGGCCGGCGAGACACCGGGTCGGCAGGCAGAGATGAAGCTCTCCTCCCAACGATGCTGAGAAGACAGGGAACAGGTCCTTACTGACCCTCCCAGGGGAATGACCACCACAGTGCAGCGATTTCTAACTAAAGCATACTTTCCGGCCTTTTCCGAGGGCTACCATTTGCAAAAATCACAAAGATCCTTCGGCGCAGGTTTGGGGACCGAGCCTTTCCACATCCCAGGTACAATTAACTTCTGGCGGGGCCTCCCTCATTAGACCGGAATGAAATCGTGGACGCCGCCCCCTCCCGCTGGTTTAATCCGATTCCTTCGGCTAGAACCAGGCTCGGTGGGGCGCCCAAGTGGGGACCAGCTCCAGACACCCCTTTACAGCCGCCAAAGGTAACCTGTCCCCGCCGTCTGTTCCCCGTAACGGCGAGGGCCTGGGACCCGGGGGGCGGGGTGAGCGACTGTCGCCTTCGGCCAAGTTCTTTATAGGGCCGGTTCGGGACCCGAGGCTTCCAAGCCCTGGGCCGCTCCCCTTTCGGGGTGCTTCCCTTAAGAGTGTCTTTCCAAACTCGAGGGGGTGAGTGCTGGTTTTTACCCTCCTCGAGGCAAGGGTGGCGGGTCGAGCCCTCTAATGAAGGAAGTGACAACAGGCAAAGCCTGAGGAAAAGGAGCCGCCGCCGCCTCCAGACGGGGGTGCCGCGAGGGGTCGGCGCGGCGAGGAGGGGGAGGGGAGGGCGCTGGGGGAGGGGAGGGGAGGCCGGGCCCGGCGCCCGCCTGCAGGAGGGCGAGCCGCGGGGTCCTCACCGCGGGTCCTCGAAGCGCACGAAGGCGAAGGGCACGAGGCCGTGCCGGTTCTTGAGCTCGATCTCGCGGATGCGGCCGTACTTGTAAAACAGATCCTCGAGGTCCTTCTCACGCACGTCGGTCGGAAGGTTGCCCACGTAGATGCGCCCGTCGCCCTCGCCGCCGCGCTCGTCCGCCCAGCCCGACATCCGCACCGGCCGACGCCGCGGGCCCGCCGCAGCCCACTTCCCGCAGCCGCCTCCTCAGCCCCGGGTCCCCGCCGCAGCTCCCCCGCGGGCTCTGAGGCGCTCAGCCGCGCTGCATTGTGGGAAGCGCGGCGCGGAAGCCGTAGGGGTCGGAGGATTTTAAAGTGATCTTAAAGGGGCAGCGGCCGCGAAGTACGCGTGCGCTCGGGCCAGTCTCCCAAGAGGTGTGTGTGGAAGGTCCGGGCGGTGGAACCCGAGCGCCTCCTGGGCTGGCAGGACACTGATCCTGGCTGGGCGTGTGACTGTCTTTCTGTGAGGGGGGCGCCTGAGGAAAAGGACGCCGACCCCACAGAAGCCCTTAGACTGCCCAGCGCTCAGTCAGTAGTCCTTTCCTTAGGCTCGAGGTGTAAGCCTGAAGATGGTCGACTGTTTGGAGAGCCGAGCGGGGTGGCGCAAACCTTTCGTTCCAGCACTCCGAATCCGAACAGAGGCAGGAGGATCTCCATGAGTTGGAGGCCAGCCTGGTTTATGTAGAGAAATAAAAGGAAAGAACACGACTGCTCCTAGGTATGGTGGAGATTTATTGTAGATATGTGGGAGAGCATAATTAAAAGGGGAACATCCGGGAGAGTCCAGAGTGGACATGACCAGGCTGAACTGGACCCTCTGAGGAGAGGGGAAACGGTGCAGCAGGCAAGACGACAAAGGGTACAATAAGAAGGTAATCAAAATGTCTGGATTCTATAGAGAAGAGCCTCTAGGGGAAGGGCAGCCTAGCACCAGGCCTGGAGGGCGGGGTACGTGAGCCAATCCCTGTAACAGGTAAGGACTGAAGGATGCTGGGAACCTGAAGACCAGGTCGGCTTTGGTATATTAAATATGCACCTCAGACCGGGTGTGAAACCTAACAGCTATCCTGTCTCAAAGAGAGAAAAGAGAATTGTGAGGGATAAGCATGTAATATTTCATAGTACCGCAACCATCACTGTTGAGTCTGCCTGTCTGTGCATTCTGGACTTCATAGTGAGTTTTTCTTAAAGCTGTGAGCGGCGGTCCATGGTGGTGATCTCACTCTCTGGAGGCTAAGGTGAGAGACTTGAAAATTCTAGGCTAGCCTGCAGTGTATACTGAGATCCTGCCTTGAAAAACTGTTCAAACCTAGATACCTGAAGGGAAATAAGGCAAAGATAGCCAGATGCTAGCTGTAACCCTCGGCAGTGTGTGTTCATCCTGATGTTGTTTCTCTGTAACATTTTGGATCCCAGCCTAGAGCCACACCATAAAACAAAATGTCCAGAGGCTGGAGAGATGGCTCCAGTGATTAAGAGCCCTGGCTGCTCTTCAGGGGACTGAGTTCAAAGCACCCACACGGCAGCTTCCAGCTGTCTGTAACTCCAGTTCCAGGATATGGACACCCTCAGACAGGCATACACACAGGCAAAAACACTGATGTGTCTTTAAAAACAAAAAGCCTCAAATTATGTATATTTATGTCTATTCTTGTATTTTGTGGGGTTAAAGGGTAGGGGGACAGAGGCAATCAGATCTCTGAGAATTCAAGGCCAGCCCAGTCTACAGAGCTAATTCCAGGACATCGAAGGATGCACAGAGAAAACCTGTCTCAAAAACAAAACAAAACAAACAAACAAAACCTCAAATAATTACTTAGAAGATAATAAAAGTTCCAGGCTGGAGGCTTGGTTAAGAATTAAGAGCACGTATTCCTCTTGCAGAAGACCTGGGTTCTGCTCCCAGCACACACACAGTGGCTAACAGCCATCCTAACTCCAGTTCAGGGAATCCTGACCACTCTGGACAGCAGGCCCAAGCATGGGACATGCACACACATTCAGCAGCACACCCACAAACAAAGTAAGTCCAACACAGTCTTCTCCATTAAACTCCTGGTAACACAGGATCAGTGGATCAGCCCAGTATCATTGACTGTTATGCAATTATTAATTCATGGTTTTAATGGTCTTGATATCATAATGATTTAGTTATAATTGAAGCATATTCATTTGTTTGTTTTGTTACTTTTTCAAGACCGTGTTTTTCCGTGCAGCCCTGGCTGTCCTGGAACTCACTCTGTAGACCAGGCTGGCCTCAAACTCATAGAGATCCATCTGCCTCTGCCTCCCGAGCGCTGGGATTAAAGGCTTGTGCCACCACCTCCAAAATAACTGGAATAAGTTTAAATGGTATTTAGTAGATATAGATACACATATGTTCTCTGAAGGTAATCTATTAGGTTGTTACTGTCTTTTATATCAGTTAAAGGAATCTGTTAACCACTTGTACAAATACAGCATTGAAAACTTCATTCCAAAAACCCTTCATTTCTGTAGAATTAGGACTGGGGCTGTAGCTAATTTAGCATGCTTGCCTTTCATGCCTGAGGCTCTAGGTTCCTTCTCCAGTTTGGCCAGAACAAATGAAAAGTAAAGCACAAAATATACTTGTTAAAATACATTCTGTATAATTGGAGATTATTACAACCATATTTTATGTCATATACTGAATAAATAAAAATGTATGTAACTTTCCAGGTCTGTGCATATGCACTTATATGCTGTGTACCAGCTGGTTTTGTGTGTCATCTTGACAAAAGCTGCAGTTATCACAGAGGAAGGAGCGTCCATTGAGGAAATGCCTCCATAAGATCCAGCTGTAAGGCATTTTCTCAACTAGTGATCAAGGGGGGAGGTGTGGTGGTGGGTGGAGCCATCCCTGGGCTGGTAGACCTGGGTTCTATAAGGAAGCAGGCTGAGCAAGCCAGGGGAAGCAAGTCAGTAAGTAACATCCCTCCATGGCCTCTGCATCAGCTCCTGCCTCCTGACCTGCTTGAGTTCCAGTCCTGACTTCCTGTGGTGATGAACAGCAATGTGGAAGTGTGAGCTGAATAAACTCTTTCCTCCCCAGCTTGCTTCTGGGTCATGATGTTTTGTGCAGGAATAGAAACCCTGACTAAGACATGCCATATATAACAATACATATGTAACTAGGTATTGCTTATAACCCCCCCAAAAAAAAAAAATCATAGAAACTTTTCAAAAGAATGTGATGGTCTTTGCCCACCTTCCTGATGCTGAGGATGTGGGTGGAGAGAAAGTTCCTCTTCAGCAGTACATGAAATCCGAGGACAACCCAGCCTATGTCAGAAAAGCAAAACAAAACAAAAGCCTAACTAGATACTAAAATATAAAAGGAAAAGGAAAACCTTACAAATGTTTGTGGAACTACCTCTTTGCGCTCTCTTTTCCTATATTTGGACAAGACATCTGCTGATGGCAATGATCCTCTATTTTTGTATTCTTCCATGTTTACCAAATTGTAATTAGCCTGTACTCGTTTCATAAGCAGAAGAAAATTGAACAAATGGCCTCTCAGATGTAACTGCGTGTCACGTCTGGAATATAGACTGCTTCTGACTGCTCCTATCGGGCCCAGGAGGCCTGCAGGAAAGATTCCCTGGCCAGATGAGATCTCGAGTCTGTGTATATGTTTTAAAGGCTTTAGTCACACACCCTTAATTTCAACACTTGGGAAGTAGAGGCAGGGTGGTTACATGGTGAGTTCAAGGCCAGACTGGTCTGTAGTGAAATGCTGTTTCAAAAAAAAAAAAAAAAGGAGGCATTCAAAGCCTAGATTTTTCAGAATGTGCTTAGATGTGTTAAAATGTTTCTCAGTTATATCATTTCTATGTAGTTATTACTTGCAAAGATTTTTTGTTTGTCTTTTGCTATTGGAGAGAACTGGTCAGTATCCTCAGGAAGAGAGACCAGTCAGCTAATAGGACTCCATATGGGAAAACTACTTAGGACCAGCTAAGCTGTCAGGAGACAGTTAGGACCAGTGTGGAACATAAAGGATTTTGTTCCTGTAAAGCCAGATACTGACTTTTATAGATTCCAACACAAATTAGACCAGATCCCAGCTTCCTGTTCACACTCTGCTAAGGCACACTCTGTAGATGGGGAAAGATTGATCTATGTAGCTATTCAACATCTCTTAATTCAAACTATAATTTATGCCTTGTTTTCATTACCAGGAAGTTGACCTTAAGCAGTCAGGTAGAGTACAGTTGGGTAAGTTGTGTACATCTTCACTAAGGGTAAGATACCTGAGACCACAGTGGGGTGCTGCCTACCATCCTAAGGGGAGGGGCTGGAGAGTTGGCTTACTTGGTAAAATGCTTGCCATGCAAGCAGAAATACCCAGTTTCAGGCTCTAGAGCCTGGGGTGAGGAACTGGTGTAAAAGCAGCTGCTGAGGAGGCAGAGGCAAGCAGGCGGGCCAGAGGCTCCCAGCAGCCAGTCTTGCTAATTAGCAAGCTCAGAGTTCAATGAGAGACCCTGTCAGAAAAGAACAAGGTAAAGAAAAGATAATCTGGGCTGGTGAGATGGCTCAGCAGTTAAGAGCACTGACTGCTCTTCCAGAGGTCCCGAGTTCAATTCCCAGAAACCACATGGTGCCTCACAACCTCACAATCGGATGCCCTCTTCTGATGTGTCTGAAGATGGCTGTAGCGCAGGCATATAAAGAAAAATAATTAAATCTTGAAAAAAAAGATGTTTCCAGAAGGATACATGAAGGACTAGTGGGATTTAACCAGGAAGGTCAGCAGGAGCAGAAAAAAGAACAGCTGACTTCATAGGGTAATCACCATGGAATTTGGCATTTGGGTTCTGCCAAGGGCACTGTTATTAAAATGGTGCACGTGTGTGTGTGCGCGCGCACGCGTGCTTATGGGTGTGCACATGGAAAACAGAAGTTTCATAAATACTCGTTCCAATATTATAATTGTCATTGTTTGTATATCCTTGTACCAGAGAATGGCACTATCTGGAAGTGTGGCCTTGTTGGAGTGGGTGTGTCACTGTGGCTGTTAAGACCCTCACCCTTCTTCAGAGGAAGATGTAGATCTCTCAGCTCCTCCTGCACCATGCCTGCCTGGATGCTGCTCTGTATTCCCGCCTTGATTGCAGGAACCTGCAATCCCAGCACTTCTGGATGCCAAGACAAGATGTCTCTAGTTTGAAACCAATGTGGACCACACAGCCAGTTCCAGGCCCACTGAGACCTAGTCTGGGAAAAAAAAAAAAAAAAACAACAACAACCAACCAAGTGGATGGGACGTAGCTGAGGTGGCAGAGCACTTGGCTCGAACGGGGAACCTGATTCAGTCCTCAACACTGTGGAAACTAGCTGTAGTAGCGTTCTCCTGCAATCTCAGCATGTGGCAGGATTTCAAGCTCAGCTTGGGGTACGTGAGATTCTGTCTCCAGGGAGATGTTGGGGAGATGACTCAAATCAGTAAAGTGCTTGCCACAAAAGCAGGGTGACCCGGGTTTAGATCCCCAACACCCTTGTACAAGTCAGTATGAGATAGACCTCTGTTGGGAGTGGA